>NC_022019.1:4804476-4812841 GCF_000317375.1 Microtus ochrogaster
CCTGTGGTTGTGCCTGTGGCTGTTCCTGTGTTTGAGGCTGTGGCTGTGCCTGTGGTTGTTCCTGTGGTTGAGGCTGTGGCTGTTGGTGTGGCTGTGGCTGCTCCTGTGGTTGATCCTGTGACTGTTCCTGCTGCTGCAACTGTGGCTGTTCCTGCAGCTGTGGCTGTTCCTGTGGCTGTGGCTGTACCTGTGGCTGTGGCTGTACCTGTGGCTGTGGCTGTGGCTGTTCCTGCAGCTGTGGCTATGGCTGCGGCTGTGGCTGTTCCTGCAGCTGTGGCTGCGGCTGTGGCTGTGGTTGTACCTGTGGCTGTGGCTGTTCCTGCGGCTGTGGCTGTTCCTGCAGCTGTGGCTATGGCTGCGGCTGTGGCTGCCCACCACTCACAACCCAGCCCGCAGCACTGACATCTACCTTTCCTCCCCTCAGGAAGTAACCACTCAAAGATCCTTCCCACATTCTCTTTCTCACTGATCTTCCAGTACCTGGGTCTCCCTTCACCCAAGATCCATCATAACCACGCTGATTATTTTTTTTAGTATTTTATTCATTGATAATATCATACATGTGTTCAATGTATGTTGTTCATACGCCCACCTTCAGCTCCCACTTCCCACATCCTCCCAACATGTCTCTCTCCCACTGTTTTTTGTATCAACCACTGAATCCAGTCTGTATGTGCAAGGGTGTGAGGCCATCCACAGAAGCAGGGGCAGCCTGCAGGTGACCACAGCTCAGAAGAGAAGTTACCCCCCCTTCCCTGAACATAGGCGCTTTAGGCAGGAGTACATCGGGGATTAGAGGCCCCCGCCTCTCACCAAGTCTAAAGTGCCCCATAATACATAAATTCCCTAAATTTAGGATCTCTTTGCCTCAATATCTAATTGAGTGCTTAGTACACTGTGTACTTAGGCTGCTTGTTTACTAAAAGCTTCAAAAAAATTGTCAAGGCACTGTTATCATTTTTACTCATAGCTGAGGAAAATAGAGTTCAGAGGGGTTGAATGAGTGGCCTTAGGTCGCCCAGTAAGCAAAGCAGCTAGGGTTTGATTGTGGGCTCTAGCTTTTAAACGAGATGGAGGCAATGGTAAGGTTTCTCCAAGGTTAGAGGCTGGGAGCACTGCTGTATTCAGTTTGCTGAAAGTTCCCTCCCATCCCCAAAATGGACTGGTGTCATGATATTTTGTTTGTACTTTAACAAATAAAGCTTGGCGGACTATCAGAGTGCAGAGCTATGCCATTAGTTAGCCATAGAGCCAGGCAGTGGTGGCACACACCTTTAATCCCAGCCTCCAGAGGCAGAGGCAAGTGGATCTCTACAAGTTCAAGGCCACCCTGGGCTACACGAGGGTAGCGAGGGTAGCGTTGAAGAAAAACAGAGCCAGGTTGGTGGTGGCTCACATCTTTAATCCCAGTACTTGGGAGTCACTTGCCTTTAATCCTAGCACTAGGGAGGTGGAGACAGGAGGGGATATGGCTGGGAGCAGAGAGGAATGTAAGGCGGCAGGAGACAGAAGCTCATGGTATCATTCTGAGAACCTGTAGAGACAGGATACCCCATTCCGTCTGAGGAGTTCGTAGAGGCAAGAACTAGAGGCTGGCTGCTCTGCTTCTCTTGTCTTTCAGCTTTCACCCCCCTAATAGCTGATTCCAGGTTTTTTTTAGTAAGACCAATTAGATTTGAGCTACAGGCTGGGGTTTCCAAGAAGGGATAAGGGAGAACAGGGAACATCTTTCTCCAGATTTTAGAGGGAACATCTTTCTCCAGATTCCTTTGAGAAGCTTCTTCAGTGACCTGATTCTTCCAAAGAGACCACAACCACTACTCACCCCCACCTCCTAATGATGAGTCTATCAAGTGACTGATCAATCCACCTATTAGGTTGGAACCCATAGGACTGAACCATCTCTAGAAACGCCATCACCCACACACCCAGTTAGTCTCCCTTGAGGCAATCCGATTGACAGTTAAGATCAGCGAGTAGCAAGGGTGCCATGGAAACAGCTTTGAGAGCTCACATACAGACCCAGCTCTGTCTTCAAAACCCACAGCGTTCTTACAGCCTTGCCTTGTTTCAGCACCAGTAAGATTGTACTCCTGGGGAGCAGAATTTCTTTAAACTTTATTTACTTTGGGACCTCCCATAGAACTAGGTGCATAGTAGATACTAGCTAATCAATAAAATAAAATGAAAATGGCAATACATTATTTGTCACTGATATGTGCTTTAAAGCATATTAATTGGAGAATGTCATAAATATAAAATACAAAGAAAAGCCAGTTTCGGGAATTGGAGCTCCAACAATTCAGGCACATTGCCAGTCCTTTCAGGCTGTTCTCATGGTTCATGTTAAACAATGATTTCTCTGCACTCCAAAATTCTGAGCAAACACTTAATAAGCACTATGGCCCATAACTTTGGTTTTGAAACAGATCACGTGACCCATTTTGAATTCCACCCTTGACCAAAATCTTCCATTTTAAACCCTAAGCAAATTCTTCTTTTTTTTTTTTTCCCACCAACTTTCAAAGCCCGGAAGGAGAGATGGGAGAGAACAAGATGACTCACTGTTTACTGGTAAGCAGCCTCGAATGATGAGGAACAAAACGAAGAGAATTGCATCATGGGTGATCTGAGAGAGAGCACACATGCGCTACTCACTAAGGCACATCGGGGAGCCTCCAGGGTTTATGAGCAAATGAGGGTCAGGGAAAGTGGACTAGCACCAGTCAGGTTCTTGGGAGTGTGACACACGGTGGCAAAGGTGTGCATGTGAACAAGGATTCTGGCCCTTTCTAGAATGACTTCATCTGGATACGGCAACCGCTCCCTGGACGTGCTTGCAAGTGGAGCTGGTAATGTTTACATGTAATAAAAGTGTTGACTAGCACTCTCTGAGCCACGGTGTTCTTAAGTTTCATCTACTGTTGAGTTACTGCTCTCGTTGCTGTGACCACACACCTGACAAGAAGGATCTTAAGCAGGGTTGGGGGTGGCTGGGGAGGGGATGGCTCAGTCCTCAAGGTGCTTGCTATGCAAACACAAGGATTTGACTTTGGATAGACTCCACGTAAGAAGTCGAGCAGTAATTGCCTGTAATCCCAGCCTGGAGACGGTGGGGTGCAGGCAGCAGAGACAGGCAGGTTTATGAAGCTCACCGGCCAGCTAGCCTGGCTAAATCAATGAACATGAGGTTCAGTGAAATCCTGTTTCTAAAGCATTTTTTTTAAAGATAGAAACTGATCCAAGAAAGATACCTGAGGGTACCCAGGGCATCATACGCACACACACATGCACACATGCACACGGGTGCGTGCACACACACACACACACCAGAGAGAGAGAGAGAGAGAGAGAGAGAGAGAGAGAGAGAGAGAGAGAGAGCAAGCAACTAAAGGGAGGAAGGATTCACTTTCCTTCCTTCACTTTACTGTTTGAGGGGACAGTCCATCATGGTGTGGGCAGCATGATAGCAGGACTGTAAGGAGGCTGGTCAGTCCAATCACCCCCAGAAACACCCTCATAGGCAAGTCTGCATGTCTCCTAGGAGATTCTATGTCCAGTTGGTATGACAGTGAAAACAAGTCTTAACAGCCACATGCCCTGTCTTCCCTGGGAAGGAGAGCACAGGTTGTGTCGTGAGAGTTGAGTTATGATAGTCCTCCTGAGTAGCTGTGTGCCCTAGAACAAGGCACTTTATCTCTCTTAGTCCTGGGGCTTGGGGAATTATTTTTTACTGTTGAGGTATAACTTAAGACATTATGAAGCAACTAAACCTTTTTTTGTTTTTTTCTTTTATTGAAAATAGATTTTTTTCCTTAATCCAATATAGTCTGATTACAGTTGTCTTCCCCCAACTCATTCTAGTTCTTCTTCCACTCCCCCATCTGGGGCCACACCCTTTCTGTCTCTCATCATGAGCAGGAACCAGAAGCTGGACAGCCCAAAGGCCCAGCATAGAACCAAACACAACTGGGAGAAAAAAAAAAACAAGTCAATGAAATGATTCCTAATGCTATTCTGCTATACTCATAGATCAGTGGAGAGGCTTCGTCTAGCAGTTGATGGGAGCAGAGGCAGAGACCAACAGCCAAACCCTAGGCAGAGTCAGGGGAACCCCACAGAAGCAGGGGAAGATTGTAGGAGCCAGAGGGGTAAAGGATACCTCAAGAACACAGTCCATGGGATCAACTAAGCAGGGCTCATTGTGGCTCACAGAGCCTGGAGTGACAATCACAGAGCCTGTATGGGTCTAAGGTCCTCTGCACACATCTCTGGTTGGATAGTTTGGTGTTTTTATGGGATTCCTAATGGTGGAAGTGGGTATCTCCGACTCTTGCCTGCTCTTGGGACCCTTTTTCTCCTATTGAGTTGCTTCAAGCAGCCTTGATATGAGGGTTTGTGCCTAGTCTTATTTAACTTGTTATGCCCTGTTCAGTTGATATTCCTGGGAGGCCTGCTCTTTTTTTTTGAAGGGAAATGGCGGTGGAATGGGATCTGGGGAAGAAGGGATGGCAGGGGCCAACTGAGAGGAGTGGAGAAAGGGAAAACAGTGGTTGGGGTGTAATGTATGAGAGAAGATTAAAGGAAAAGAAAAAATAATGGGGATCTAATGAGTAATAGTAAAATAAATCAAAATAAAATAAAGCAGAACGTGACAAAACAACTGGACAGGAAAAAGAATTAAAAAAAAAGTCAGGGGGGCTGGAGAGATGCTCAGAGGTTAAGAGCATTGCCTGCTCTTCCAAAGGTCCTGAGTTCAATTCCCGGCAACCACATGGTGGCTCACAACCATCTGTAATGAGGTCTGGCGCCCTCTTCTGGCCTGCAGACATACACACAGACAGAATATTGTATACATAATAAATCAATAAATATTTTTTTAAAAAGTCAGAAGAAATACATAGAGATGCAAGGAAACATGCACACAGTCAGTAATCCCTTAAACACACACACATGTACACACACACACAGAGAAAACAGAAATATATATATTTTGGAAATATATATATATATATATATATATTGGAAAGGAACTGTAAGATAGAAAACAAAAACATCTTGACTCAACATTATAAGACAAAGAACCTCCAAAGATGTCCCTCAGTTAATTTTGGGTTGACCCTTAAGAGTAGTCGGTTTCCTCAGACAGAAGGGCCAATGGAACCGAATCAAAGACCCAAACACCTGATTTTGACAAAGAAGCAAAAAATATAAAATATAAATATATAAAATGGAAAAAAGAAAGCATATTCAACAAATGGTGCTGGAATAATTGGATATCAACATATAGAAGCATGAAAATAGATCCCATATCTATCACCATGCATAAAACTCAAGTCCAAATGGATCAAAGACCTCAACATAAAACCAATCATACTGAACCTACAGAAGAGAAAGTAAGAAGTACACTTGAATGTATTGGCACAGGAGACTACTTCCTAAATATAACCCCAGTAGCACAGACATTGAGAGAAACAATTAATAAATGGGACCTCCTGAAACAGAGAATCTTTTGCTTTAGCAAAGGACACGGTCAACAAGATAAAACGACAGCTTACAGAATGGGAAAAAAAATCTTCACCAACCCCACATCAGACAGAGGTCTGATCTCCACAATATACAAAGAACTCAAGAAATTGGTCATCAAAAGCACAAATAATCCAATAAAAAATGGAGTACAGACCTAAACAGAAAACTCTTAATAGAGGAATCTAAAATGACTGAAAGACACTTAAGGAAACACTCAACATCCTTAGTCATCAGAGAAATGCAAATCAAAACAACTCTGAGATTCCATCTTGCACCTGTAAGAATGGCCAAGATCAGAAACACTGATGACAACTCATGCTGGAGCGGTTGTGGGGTAAATGGAACACTTTTGCATTGCTGGTGGGAGTGCGAATTGGTACAGCCCCTTTGGATATCAGTGTGGTGATTTCTCAGAAAATTGGGAAACAACCTTCCTCAAGACCCAACAATACCACTTTTGGGTATATACCCAAAGGACAATCGTACCACAAGAACGTGCTCAACCATGTTCATAGCAACCTAAATGCCCCTCGACCAAAGAATGGATAAGGAAAATGTGGTACATTTACACAATGGAATACTACACTGCAGAAAAAAAATAATGACATCTTGAAATTTGTGGGCAAATAGATAGATCTAGAAAACATCATATTGAGTGAGGTAACCCAGACCCAGAAAGACAAATATCATATGTACTCACGCATAAGTGGCTTTTAGACATTAAGAAAAGAAAACCAGTCTACATTTACAATCCCAGAGAACCTAGACAACAGTGAGGACCCTAAGAGAGACATACATGGATCTAATCTACATGGGAAGTAGAAAAAGACAAGATCTCCTGAGTAAATTGGGAACATGGAGACCATAGAAAAGGGTAGAAGGGAAAGGGAAAGGAAGGGAGGGGAGAAAAATATATAGCTCAATAAAAATAATTAAAAAAATAATCATATCTACAAAAAAATAAAAAAAAGAGTAGTCTGTTTCCTAAGTGAGACTCTTTCGGAGAAAATTAAGCTTTCATTTGCAAGCTTCTGGGTTAGGGATGGTGGCATGTATGTATTCACTTCTCTCGGCTCTGAGACCCCATCTGGTGCAGTCACATACAGGCCCTGTGTGTGCTGCCACAATCTCTGTGAGTTCAGATGTGTACCAGCCTTTTTGTGTTTAGAAGGCCTTGGTTTCCTTGGTGTCCTCCTCTTCTGCAAGGTTCCCTGAGCTCTGAGAGAAAGGATTTAATGGAGACACCCATTTCAGGAATGAGTATTCCAAGGTTTTTCACTCTCTACATAATATCTAACTCTGGTTATCTGTTGCAGGAGGAAGCTTTTTGATGGTGACTGAGCGAGGCATGGATGTATAAGTACAGCAGAATGTCCTTAGGAATTATTTTATTTCTATGTCCCTTTAGGAGAACAGTACTATTTGGTTTTCCCCTAGGTCCCTGGGCTATCCAGTCTCAGGTTCTTGGTGACCCAAAAAGCATTGGGTATGGGTTCCATCTCATGCAGTGGGCCTTAAGTCCAATCAGATATTGGCTGGTTACTTCTATGAGCTGTGTGCCACTTTTGTACAGTGTATCTTGTAGGGAGGTCACTCTTGTAGATCAGATTTGTAGCTGAGTTGGTGTGGTGTTTACCTTTCTCCTTTGGTAGCAATGGAGGACCTGATCTTACATGTAAAGCTGGGCAAGTGTATACATTAGACCGTAGGGTGACCTCCAATTGTCCGTGTCCCCAGGTGTTTGTGCATTCATACAGTCCCTTATTCCTGAATGCAGACAAAAACCTAACCACAGGACACAGTAAGAAGTAATTTGTCACATGATGATTGTGTTATGTTGTATAAAACCCATCTTAACCCAGTATGGTGGCACCGCCTATGATCCTGACCCTCGGTTGATGGAGGGAGGAAGATCAGGAGCTCAAGATCATGCTCAGCTATGCAACACATTTGAGGCTAGCCTCTGCTACATGAGATTCTGTCTCTAAATTATTTGATTTAAACAAGTAAATAAAACAATTAACAACATATTGCCAGTTTGATGAAGTGGCCTTGTTGAAGAGGCCCACGACAGGAACTATGGGCAGCCTCTGGGTCTTGGAGGCAGTCTCCAGCCTATCAGCTATCAGGAAGCTACAGTGCTCATTACATAGCCCCAAAGAAAGAAAACCACAGCCTAGTTTAGTACTACTCCTACTATTACTTATTATTATTGTTGTTATTATTATTTGTGTGGGTATATGCATGCTGCAGCAATTTTTATGGAAATTGGTCCTTTCCTCCCACCATGTGGGAGATAGAACTCCTGCTGTCAGGCTTGAAGGCAAGTGCTTTCACAGGTTGCATCACCTTCCTGGCCCCCAGCCTAAGACTTGATTACAGCTTTGTGAGACCTGAGTAAACATACAGCTAATAAACCGAGAGCAATAATCTTGTGTGTATGTGGGGGGAGAATGTGGGGGGGATGTGGGGAGATGTGTGTGTGTGTGTGTGATGTGTGTGTGTGATGTGTGTGTGTGTGAGATGTGGGGGGGATATGTGTGTGTGATGTGTGTGTGTGATGTGTGTGTGTGTGTGAGAGATGTGTGTGGGGGCATATGTGTGTGTGTGTGATGCGTGTGTGTGATGTGTGTGTGTGAGATGTGTGTGGGGGAATATGTGTGTGTGATGTGTGTGGGGGATATGTGTGTGTGTGATGTGTGTGTGTGTGAGATGTGTGTGGGGGATATGTGTGTGTGTGTGAGATGTATGTGTGTGAGATGTGGGGGGCGTGTGTGTGTATGTGTGTGTGTGTGAGATGTGTGGGGGGATATGTGTGTGTGTGTGTGTGTGTGTG
>NC_022019.1:4812941-4818452 GCF_000317375.1 Microtus ochrogaster
ATGTGTGTGTGTGTGAGATGTGTGGGGGGCATGTGTGTGTGTGTGTGAGATGTGGGGGGGGCATATGTGTATGTGTGTGTGTGATGCTGTTTTAACCCAGAATGTCTATTTTATAATTTTTCCAGAGCATAAAAAACTAATAGAATATCAATGTGACCATCACTCTGATCAAAATGCAGAACAGGGGCTGGAGAGATTTCTCCATGTTAAGAGCCTGTTCTTCCAGGGACCCTGAATTGAATTCCCAGCATGCACAATTGGTGGATCACAACTGCCTGTATCTCCAGCTCCAGGAGATCCATTACCCTCTTCTGACCTACATAAGACCTATATACATGTGGCACACAAACACACACACACATACACACACACACACACACACACACACACACACACACCTTTAAAAAATACAAAACATGTCTGGGTCCTCAGGAAAGCCCTTCATTCTCAAAACCCCAAGGACAAATTTTCTCCTACATCTATCACCATAAATTACTCTTGTTTGCTTTGTTTTAGAACTTTGAGTCAGAGGAATCACACACAAGGTCAATTCTTTTACATCTGACTTCCTTTCTTAGCATGATATTTGAGAGATTCATCCATGTGGGCCTGTGCACCACTGTCTCACTTTCAATGGTGTGAAGTATCTTACATACAGTGCCCTTTCCTGGTGCTTATGGGCAACTGGGTCTTTGCTATGATGTGTATCACGTTTATCACGAACATTCTCATGGAGAGCGTGGGAGGCATTGGTAAGTTTTTCCACTCAAAATCTGTATACACTTACTCTTGACTGTGCGTTCCTTCTTCCTCCAGCTGCCTGTTCTGACTTCCAGGAGAGGACAGGAGGAGGTCGTGACATGCAGTGTGACGTGGCATTGTGAGAGACATAAACGTGCCAATACTTTACCCAGTAAGTCCAAGTTCCTCGCTCCCTGCCTGGTCTGTCTGGTGCTGTGGACTGTGGTCCAAATGGTGCACGAGATCATGGGTAGAATCTGTGTCCTTGTGAAAGGACTTGTGCAAGGCTGTTTGTGCTTTCTGAAATTCACAGACACACATGTCCGTTCTGTGAAGGATCTCCCAGACATCAAACCTGATGGAGTCTTGATCCGGAGCCTTCGGCCTCCAGAACCTTGAGAGAATGGCTTCCTGTTGTCTATAAGCTGCCTACTCTCAGGTGTTTTATAACAATAGCTGAACCAGCCAAAAGAGAGTGGGACAGGCTGATTGTTTATGTCGTCCCTAAGTTCAAAGGCCAGACTTTGAGGGAGAGTAGGTCATGAGGGGAGCTTCCCTTGTGTGTAGGGTCACTGCCTTCTTAAAAGACCTCAGAAAGCTGCCTTGCCCCTTACCCCATGTGATGACACAGCATGCAGGCTGACTCCAAGTTCATCAATACCCTGATGCTGGATATCTCAGCCTCCCAAACAGTATGGAGCACCCAGCCTACTTGTTTGATGAAAACAGTCCGAGCTGCCACCCGTCACCTGTGATCCCTGCTCCAGGAGATCCCCGCCAGCTTTACAAACTGTGTTCCTTGAGAATTAAAGCACATCTCACCTAATTCCCCTAATTATGGGCCATATGCAGTATAAATTCATCTTACCCATTAATCAATATATTTAATGCTTATTTCCACTAAAATTGTATTCCCAAGAAGCGTGGTAAACTCTGTCAGACACCTAATGTGTGCTAGATTCTTTTTGTTTGTTCAAATTTCGAGACAATGACTTACACTGCCTTTGATGGCCTTAAATGTGCCTTGGAGCTGAGAATAACCTTAAACTATTGCCTCTGTCTCCCAGATTCTGGGCTTATAGGTACAAGTCACCATACCTAACGTATTTGTTTGCCTTTGACACCATCTCACAGTGTAACCAAGTCTGGCCTAGAAGGTGCCATGAAGGCAGTTCATTCCGGTTGGTCTAGAAATCGTGATCCCCCGACTCACCCTTCTGAGAGCTATGATTACATGTACTCACTTCTATGTGCAGGTGTGCCAGATTCTGCTAGAAGCATTTTACATGTTTGCACTCAGTCCTCACACTGACCCTGTTCGGTAGGAACTGCTAAATTCTCCTCTCATAGATACAGAAGCTGAGGCCTCTGTGGTTCTGGAAGGTATCATCTAAAAACAAAACAAATAAACAAACCAACAACAAGAAAGACAAGGTCTTTCCATGTAGGTTTGGCTGGACTGAAACTCACTAAGTAGACCAGGCTAGTCTCAAACTCATAGAGTTCTGCCTATTTTTATCCCCTCAATACTAAAATTAAAGGCACATGCCACCATGCTAGGCAAAACTGCTGTCTTAGCCACAGCTGATATTTGAAGCTGTCAGTGTCAAGGTGGCTAAACTCAGGTTCTTACACCACTACAGAACTGAGCCTCACAAGTAGGTGTTGCCTTCTGGGAATGTAAGCCGAACTAAGATCAGAACAAAAGGGTAATTGTGAAAAACAATTAAAGGAGCCAACAGCCAGGGATACAGCTCAGAGAGAGGAAGCTTGCCTAGCATGCACAAGGACCAGGATTCAGTCCTTGGTACTGGAGCAGGGAAAATCAAGTATAAATGTAATAAGCACAGGGGCTAGTGTTGATCTTGAAGCCTGGCTGGACTTTCAGCTGTAAAAATGACTATTTTCATTTTCTTTCAAATGAACTGGTGTGACCATTGTGTACTATTTTTTTTGCTAGCATAGAGCTGTTGTCTGGGGTGTGATTTACCAAGTCGCAATTTCGTATCATATTGTTCAAATTGTCCTACAGGGAAAGTTTATTGTTAGTTTCATTTTTACAGTGGGGAAATGGGGGCAGAGAATAGTTAAACAAATGACTTCAGGTCCTCAGCTGCCATGTGATTGACATAACTGGGATTGAACCTAGCTGAGGCTTGGAATTCAGCTCACTGGTAGGTCCTGCCAGCCTGTGAAAAACCCTGGTATCGTGGTTTGAATAAGACTGGCCTCCACAGGATCTTGTGTTTGAATAATTGGTCCACAGCTGTTGGAAGCCCTTGGGAAGTATTCAGAGGTGTGAGCTTGTTGGAGGCCATTCCCAGTGTTCTCCCTCTCTCTGCCTCATGATCAAGAAACAAGCTCCCAGCTGCTCCTGTGCCACGCCTTCGCTCTGACAACACCGACTCTAACCCCCTGAAACCATAAGCCCCAATTAAACACTTTCTTTTATCAATTGCCCTGGTCATGGTGTTTTATCACAATAGAAAAATGACTAAGATACCTGGGTTCTCTCCTCAACACAATGAAAAGTAAACCACAGAGAGCTGCTTGGCTTTCAAAGGCCGGGCACAGTCAGTCTGGACATCTAGGTGTTGAAGGAGTCCTGTTCACTCTCAGTATAGGCCTCCCAGGGCTGCTGAGGAAGCAGCTGGGGCCTATAGGTCATTACCTGGACTTTCTTTCTGAAGGTGAGTGATTTGGGACAAGCCTCCTAACCCATGTGAGTGTTTGTATTCTCATCTGAGGGATGAGGATTCCATCTCTTCCCAGAATTACTGCAGGAATGGATTCAGACATGCAAAGGGTTAGCTAGGGACTTACCAGCTCTGAAGTGGGACTCTTGCAATGGCTACTTGTATGTCAACTTGGGTGAGCCACCATGCTCACAGGGTTAGTTAAATACCAGTTTAAGATGTTGCCAGCAATTTTTTTCTTAAAAAAAGATGGAATTAACTTTAAAGCTTACAGACTTTAAGTAAAGTATATGGCTTTTGATAATATAATTAGACATCATTTAGTCAGTGCAAGGCCTTAAAAGCCAAGATTGTCATTTTCCGGAGGAGAAGATCACCAGTTCAAAGCTCTCCTGGACTACAGAGTTCAAGGTTAGCTTGAGCAATTTAGGGAGGCCCTGTCTCCACATCAAAAGTGAAAAGAAGACTGGTCATATTGCTCAGTGATGGGATCACTTCCTAATGTGAGTGAAGTCCCAGTTTCAATTGTAAGCACTGCAAAGGGCAGGAGGAATAGTCATTCTATGCTGGGAGATTCGTGATTTTACGGGGATACTTCTCTCAGAGGGAATTATAGATGTGAGTGAATTATATAGTTTTTATGGTTGTGGTGGTTTGAACGAGAATGACACCCACAGGCTGACATGTTTGAATGCTTTGGTCCCCAGTTGATAGAACTGTTTGGGAAGGATTAGAAGGTGTAGCCTTATTGACAAAGGTGCGTCACTGTGGGGCGGGCCTTGAGATTTTAAAAGTCCACCCCATTCCCAGTTAGCTCTCTCTGTTTGAATCATAGTTGTTGTCTCGACATGTCAGCTCTCAGCTACTGTTCTAGCACCGTGCCTGCCTGCTATGCTTTCCACCATGATGGTCATGGACTCACCTTCTGAAACTGTAAGCCCAACAAATTCTTCTATAAGTGTCCTTGGACATGGTGTCTTAGCAGAGCAATAGAAAAGTGACTAAGACAATGGTACTACGGTAAGTTCTTATGAGAGAGAGTTGTGAAAAGGGCGAGCCTAGATCCTTGCCTTTTTGTCCTATGTAAATATCAAACCAGAAGAGAAATAGACCCCTGATGGTATTCAGTTACGGGGTGACATGTAATGTCATATCAGGGTGTAAGTAGGATTTCTGGGAGTTTACAGTGATAATTAGGGCTCACCAGAGAAGGAAAGGCCATCAGCCTACCTAGCAGGCAGGTGCAGGACAGAAGCTGGGAGACTGGGACCC
This sequence comes from Microtus ochrogaster, assembly GCF_000317375.1. Taxonomy (NCBI): domain Eukaryota; kingdom Metazoa; phylum Chordata; class Mammalia; order Rodentia; family Cricetidae; genus Microtus; species Microtus ochrogaster. Next base: position 4,817,651 of record NC_022019.1, read on the forward strand.
ATGGAGGAAACAGAGGTGCAGAGAAAAGGGGCGTTCTGCCTGCACCCATCTGTTATCCCTTCATGCTGGTCACTATAGTATGTTTCCATGTGTGGGGAATGGGTCCAGAATGAAGTGAAACCACACAGACTAGAGTAAGTATCCAGATGCAACTACTGTCAGCACTGGGTGACACCCCCTTTCACTGTGTGCCTGTCAGCACTGGGCGACCCCCCTTTTCACTGTCCTCAATGTGCCTGTGGGATTCTGAGGTGATTCTTGTGTGACCATGCGTGTGGTCAGAGGTCTGAGAAATATCCTCATACCTGTCTGTTTCTTTGCCTCCAGACCTCCCTGTTAAGTAATTGAGGATCTTGTGTCTGTGATGGTTAATCTAAATTGTCCACTTGATGGATTGTGTGCAGGCTGACAAGTCCAAAATGTATAGAACAGACCCACGGGTTAGAGACACAGATGAATGATAATTTTGCAATCTTGATGCCCAGATCTTCTCCTAAGCGGCTGGGGTTATAGCACCCCTGGGCCCAGCTTAAACCTAGTTCTTAACGGTCTCACCACCTCAACACCACCACAGTAAACACAAGGCCTTCCATGCAAGATTCAGAACCCATACCTACGCCATAGCCCTGGGGCACACCTCTGTGCAGTCCTGCTCAACCGCCCTGGCTATCTTTGAACAACTAATCAACCTCTGCTTTCTTCCTCATCAGGCTACTTCCAGAAGAATGCCAGACCTGAAGCAGAAATGCAAGTGCTTGGTGCACACATACATGTGACCAGCATCAGAAACATGATATTTAAT
>NC_022019.1:4818748-4829210 GCF_000317375.1 Microtus ochrogaster
AAAAAAAAAAAAGATTCTGATTCAGTCTTGCTCTTGACATTTGGCTGCATGGGCCAAACAACTCAAATAAGGGGAAACAGGAGAATTCCAGTCTACCAGGGGTATGGAGAGAGGTTTGGGAAACTTGAGGAAGGCAGGGAGGGCAGGATGGTGAGGGAGGGCGCGGGCCCTGGTGTTTATTACATGAGAATCACTTGTTTATTGTTCATGGTTTCCATGCGTGTCTCTACCAGGAAGGGTTCTGAGCAGTGTGCCACATGAGAGAACTTTGATTTGATGGTGACTAGCCCTCAAGGAATGTAAACTCCATCCATAAACAAAGAGGCAGCATGAGGGTTTCAGTGTTGTGTGGGACCAAAGGAAGAGATGATTGTGACTGAGGCAGTCTGGAGGAGACAGCTGAGAGACTCACAGGGCCAGTTAGGATTTAGGTTAACCCTTGCCATGCTGGAGGCCTCATAGAGTGGCACTGCTGTTGGGGTAGTCAGGCCTGGAATCGAGTCCTGGCCCTTTTGTTCTATGCTGAGCCAGAAGGGGACTAGGTACTAGTTTGTCTGTTCAGTTACATGAGGACATGTAATATCAGTATCGTTGTATAAATAAGATTTCCAAGAGCTCAAAGTTATAGATGGTGTTTACCAAAGAAAGGAAAACAGTATCCATTAAGATAGATAAAAGGTTGGGTGGTGGTGGTGCACGCCTTTAATCCTAGCACTCGAGAGGCAGAAGCAGACGGATCTCTGTGAGTTCGAGGCCAGCCTGGTCTACAAGAGTTAGTTCCAGGAAAGGCTCTAAAGCTACAGAGAAACCCTGTCTCAAAAAACATAAATCAATCAATCAATCAATCAATCAATCAATCAATCAAACCTAAACTGAACACAGAAGTAACTGAGTTCAAAACAAAGGCTACAGCGATGCTGATCCCTCAGAACCTTTCAGGTTTATTCTCTGTGCCCCTACACAGGAGCGATAATCCTCATCAAAAGACCCACACAGTGCAAAGGCCTGTTTCACCCTGGGCAAATGAATACAACAGCAAGTATAAGGCGCTATTTTTTTTATTTTTTTGGTTTTTCGAGACAGGGTTTCTCTGTGGTTTTGGAGCCTGTCCTGGCACTAACTCTTGTAGACTAGGCTGGCCTCGAACTCCCAGAGATCCGCCTGCCCTCTGCCTCCCGAGTGCTGGGATTAAAGGCCTGCGCCACCACCGCCCGGCCTAAGGCTTTATTATTTTAAAAGGGGGCAGCCACATGATTCAGCAGTTCTGTGTATAGTCCACAGAGAGTTGAATTCAGCAGCGAGGGTGCCCGCCTCCAACCCTGACAACCTGAGTTGGATCTCCAGGCCCCACGTGGTAGAAAGAGGAAAGCAGTTCCTATAAGTTGTCCTCCGACCTCTACATGCATGCCACAGCACAGGTATATGCACACACACACACACACACACACACACACACACACACACACACTAATAATGTAATAAAAAATGTAACAACTTGAAAGGCAAGTCTTGACCCAGTGTTTGTGTTCACCCATGCATTCTAGCAACAGCAAACAGATGGAAGGAACTCAAATAGCCATGACTAGACAGATGCGGCAGTAAAACCCTCATACACTGAAGACTGGGTCAGAAGTGTTCCTCCAAACACCTGCATATCGAAGGGTTGCCTTCCAGAGCCCTGCTATAAGCTTACGCTTCCTTATTGTGGTCCATCATTGAAGGAAGTCAGAACAGAGACTCAGATAAGCCAGGAACCTGGAGGCAGGAGCTGATGCAGAGACCACGGAGGAGCTCTGCTCACGCTCACCAGCTTGGTTCTCACTTTGCTCAGCCGGCTTCTCATAGGGCCTAGGATTGACAGCTCAGGGATTGCACCGTCCACCATGGGCTAGGCCCTCACAACTACCCACCAATTAGAAAATGCCCAACTTATATGGAGACATTTTCTCAATTAAGGTTCCCACCTTTCAGGTAACTCTAGTTTTTGTCAAGTTGGCCTAAAACCAGCCAGGACAATGGCTTTCTACTTTTCCTGAAGCGGCAGCTATACATTCAAGGCACTGTGAAGACCTTTGAGAAGACAGCTTAGGTTCTTGACTTACTGACTTTGAGAACAGTGGGTGGTTCTGACCCAATGTATTCACCAGGTTTCTTTCCTCTTCCCTTCCTGTGACCTCATTCCACCTACTGACTTCCTGTGGCTACATCAGTGTGGTCATAGAGCTGTCCAGATTTGGGGAGGAAGAGTTTTTTTGCCAAGGGCCCAGAGCCTTAAGTCCAAGACAGCATTGTTCAGGAGCTGAAAGATTAGAGCAGGAGAACCACAGTCAGGCAGGCATACCAGTCAGAATGTTATCTGGTGCCACACACTGTAGCCCCAGAACCCAGGGCTGGCATCTCAGTGTCTCTGGACCCAGACCATGGGGTATCAGCTAAGCCACGCTCAGAGCCTGGGAAGACAGATTCCAGACTACAGGCTCAAGTAATGGAGGAATGTTCAGGAACTCACAGAGACCAAGGCATACTCAGAGCTGCCCACTTGAGCAAAACCCACCTAAATAAATGTATTTGTGGCCTGCACACTGATATTCTCTCTCTGTCTCTGTCTCTCTCTGTCTCTCTCTGTCTGTCTGTCTGTCTGTCTGTCTGTCTGTCTGTCTCTCTCTTTCTTTCTCTCCTGCCAGAGGATGGACACCATGGCCTCATGCACACTAGACATTATCTTTGAGCCACATCTCCCCATTCTGAATCTTACACAAGATACATTTTCTATAATATGATTTTTTTTTGTATAACAGGGTGCACACATGGAAGACAGAGGGTGCTGGGTGACAGTTGTTCTTCTTATCTCATTCTGACAGTGGGTGTAGGGTTCACAGCACCCTTATCCCTTCCGTGTGAGCCTGTCCTTATGTGCCAGGTATAGGGGAATTTGCCTCCTGACCGTGAACGTATTTGGCTCCAGCCAGGGACAGAGGGTTCATTGCCTTGGGAACTGGGCTTCAATCTGAGCAGTGAGGATACATGTCATAACCTCACTGGTGATCAAAGCTGGGATGGAGCAGGGAGGGTTCACTGATGCACAGAGGGAAGTTACCATCCCCTCTTTCCAGGGTGTGATGTTGGAAGAGACTTCTCCTGTGACCTTGGTCCGGGCTCTTCTCAAGCATGTGATATCAATGTCAGGGCACCCACAGAAGTCAATGCTATTCCATTTTACACATGAAAAAGTTGAGTAAACATTTTTTTCTAAGACTACTGGCCAGAAAGCAAAGGGTTAAAGGTGACCCCCCCCATTTCTGTGCCCCATTGGGGAGGTCCATTTCAGACCTGCTGGGACTGAGTCACCGCAAGAGGTGGCATGAGGTAGCCAGAAAATTTCTGGAAAAGGTAAAGCCCTGGTGATGAGAACAAGGGTTACCTGAAGCAAGTGACCCTTGTGCCCCATCACTTCGGCAAGGTTGGTCTCTGGGAAGCAACTTACAGGCCTGGCAGGGAACACCATCCCTGTGCCTCTGAGTGCTGGAGACTGAGCCCTAGAAAAGCTTCTTGCCTGGAGTCACTCATCTTTGAAATAGAATCACCAAATGATGAAAAACGAAATGAACAAGATTCTGACAGACAGCACCTCTGGCTTTGTGTGCCACTGTGGGCGGGGGCTGGGGCACACAACAGAGCTAAGGCATAGGTGTGGAAGTTAGAGGACAGTTAGGGGAGTCTATCCCCCTACTCTGTGGGCCCCAAGGACTGAACTCACGTTCATCTGGCTTCGTGGCCAGTGCCTTTATCCAGAGAGCCATTTCACCAGCCCCAAGAGTCTCTGTCTTCATGCCCTTCACTACCACACCAGTCTATCAGGAATTTGTTTTGATTCTTTAATGTTGCAGAGAATGGGAGGAGGAAATCGAGAAACAGAGAAGGGAGAGGCAGAAAAGGAGAGGCAGGTGCACCCATATTCCCGTGCACACACAGCTGTGTGCTGTATGTCGGAGCACTCTAGGACGTAAGACATTATGTGGCTTTGAGAGCACTCATTCTAAGACAACAGTCCTCATGTCCCCCCGTCTCTCTTGCCCGGCTTCTTGGGCATTTCCAGGCTCACCCCTAAATATACCACATACTGACGTCATTGCCTCTGAGTTATGAGAAGCATTGTAAAGGTTAGAGGGCTAGAAAGAGGGTGCCAAGAGAAGAGCGTCCCTGGATGAGGATGACCAGGTCAGTCTTCCCAGACAGCTGAACGCCAGTCTGACCGAATCCAAACGTTAAGTCTTCTGAGTGACTTAGATTCTCTATGGAACCAGAAGTGGTCACGTTGGCGTCCTTGTAGGTTCTGAATGAGGCTGTAGATTAGCAACTGGCATCACTCACACACTGATGCCCTGGCCTGGCAGCTGCTAATATTATGGGAAGCTTTGAGAAGCATATAGAGGTGTCTTATGTTCCATTTTTGTAGTGATGCTATAAGACTAAAGTTATTAGTATTTTAATTAATTCTGTGCAGGCGATCAAATCTCGGGTCTCATGCATACCATGCCTTCCCACTGAGCTACACCTCAAGCCTCCAAATTATTTTTGCACACTCTTATGTTTTGGAGGGGGGAGTGCCTTTTTTGCTGACCTCAAACTCACAATCATCCTGCTTAGGCCTCTCAAATTCTGGGATTATAGATATGCACTATCACACCCAACTCACTAAAATTAGTACTTTCATTGTTCATGTGCGTGTTCAAGTGCACATGTGTGTACATATGTGTGGAGGTCTGAGGACAATCTCAGGTGTCATTTATTTTTTAAAAATGCTCTTTTGAGACAGTCTCTCATTTGCCTAGAGCAGCGATTCTCATTCTGTGGGTTCTGATCCCTTTTGGGAGTCAAACAACCCTTTCACAGAAATCACAAGACCATCGGAAAACAAATACTTATACTATGATTCATAAGAATAGCCAAATTATAGTCACAAAGTAGTAGCAAAAATAATTTTATGATTGGGGGTCACCACAACATGAGGAACTGGATTAAAGAGTCGCAGCATTAGGAAGGTTGAGAACCACAGGCCTGGAATTTACTAGACTAGCCTAGCTAGCCAGGGCGCCTCTGGTAGCCTCCTGTCTCTGCAACATTTGGATTATAAACACATGCCACCATGCTTGGTATTTTTACAGGTTTTCTAGGGGTGGAACTCATCCTCATGCTTGCAAGCCAAATACTTTAATAGCTTAGCCATCCCTCCAGCCTCTAAAATCATATTTATATAAAAGCAGAAGCAGCCGTGCCTCTCATGGTCAGCACTGCCCGCCTGCTGTATTGCTGGGACTGTGGCTCACAGTCTGGACACGATTCCTGAGCTCTAAAGAAGTAGAAAGCCCAGCTTTCGCCATCACCCCAGCTGGCAGCATCCGCCACAGCATCTGTGAGTCCTGTTTCACCCAGTGCTGTCCTGAGGGGAGGCACTCGAGGGAGAGCGATAGCTCGATGAGGTTGTGACATGTTAAATGGGTATTTGGAAAGGAAAGGAACTGGCCAGATGTGCCCAAAGTTCTATCTGAGGTGGCACATTGCTGCTGCCCTTGAAGTGACGTGTGGTTAGAAAGGCTGTATGCTATGACAAGCTCAGGCACCTTCAGAGTCCCTGACACAGTCCTGCTCTTATTGGCTGCATGCCAGGACGGGGCTGTGGAGATCGAGACTCAGACCCTCTTGTCATGTAGGCTTACCAGCCCTTAGGATTCTTAAGTTTGGAACCCACAGATACAACCAACGTTGGCTTGAAAATATTAAAAGGAAAATTCCAGAAAGTTCCAAAAGAGCCAAGTTTAAACTGATCACATATATAGCACTGCCTTGAATCTGTCACCATTCCACTGCCATAAGGCCCCTTGCCTGTAGTCGTTTGGGTGCTTGCCTCATATGTTCTGTGGCCCTAGGCCCATGGTGGTTGCATCGATACCCAACAAGCACAGACATGTTTTCTCATTGCTATAATAATTATTTATGTACTATTCACCTTCTATTGGGTTTTGTGAGTCCCCTAGAGATTATTTAAAGTCTACAGAAAAATGTGCATAGGTTCTATGCCAGTATTTTTCCATTTACATTAGGGATGGAGCATCCACAGATTTTGTGGTCCTGGGAGTTGGAGAACCTACAACCAATGCCCCAGCAGATGCGTGGTGGCTGTATTCACATCTTACTGCCCTAGGTGACATCAGCCAATAAGTCCGGAGCATAGGGGAGAAACATGAAAGGCAGAGGACAGAAGGATTAGTTCCATGGGTAAAGTCAAGTAAGAGTCTGAGAATAGAGTCCATCAAGTCTAAAGGTTTGCAAGTTTACACAATATATTTAATGAATCAAATGCAGCTAGAATGTACAAGGAAGTAGGAAAATTCAAGGGTCACCATGGTCACAAAAGTTGCCTTCACTAAACTTTCTGGCACAGCTAATACATTAACTTACAAAAGTCTTAAATTCTTACCCTGCTCCTTCAGGATTATATGACATGGGCAAACTCTGCTGGCTTTAATGGTAAAATTGTAACAGATAACCATCAACCAAGTGCATCCTGGTGTTTGATAATTAGGCTAGAAAATTAGCCCAGAATTTATGACCCCATCTCATCATTCTACAGTCTATATATTTTTATACTTATTTATTTTCGCTTTAATAACCTTCAGAGCTGCATTTTCACCCTGTATATTTGAGAAAACTTTACCAGTTGCTTCAGAACACATGGGGACAGAAGCACACACCAGCCAAATGCAGGACCATGAAGGTGTGACCTCTGCAGGGAGAGGAGGGTTTTCTATCTGACTCCAGTATTTGAATCCTAAAGTTTCTTAGTCTAGCCCTACCAGTGGCTTGTTTAGCTAGGGCTTTAAAGATGAAAATGTCACAGTTGAATCACGAGCTCCACTGTGGTATCAATGAGCCATTGATAGCTTGGGCATACCCTTCCTGCTTGGAAAAAGGACCAGGATTGACATTGGGGCCACCCAGTATCCATTGTAGCTCAGGGTGGTCCTTATCTAAGGCAGTATTCAAGGAAAGCAGGAAATCCAACATAAATATATGTTAATATATGTTAACTTGCACAGCTAGGCCTGTGTTTCCTGAACAGAAAACGGAAGGGTCAATCACAAGAGAAGACTGGGGCCGACGGGTGTACCACCTATGGGTCCTTGGTGATTGGAGCTGAAAAGAGCCAAGGACATGGCTGCCCCCTGCATGTTACAGATCGTGAGATACGAACGGGTGCAGCTGTATTGCTCTATGAATCCAGGCACACGCAGGATGTGCTTTCTACCTTCCATATCGCCGAGCCAGATCATCTCAAAGGTAGATGATACACCTGCTCAGATTCTCATTGCCTGCCTGCCTGCCGATGCTCTGCTCTTTTCTGTACGAGAATCTCCTACTCGTATTACACAGGCGGAATGGTGCTCCTTCGAAAGGGCAAGTTGCCTTCTTAATCCCTGTGAATGGTTCCGTTTTGGAAGCGGGATCTTTGTCGATGTGGTTAAAATGACCAATGGGGTGGTCTTTAATCTGATTTTTAAGAAGAGGGAGGGCTAGGGAGATGGCTCAGCTGATAAGGTACTTGCTGCACAAGTATGAGGACCCGAATTAAGATCCTTAGCACCCACATATGGGTTAGGTTTAGTGGTATGTGCCTGTAATCCCAGCAGGTGAAGGATAACAGGAAGGAGAGGCCCCAAGGCGAGAGCCTTGTCAAATCAGTGAGCCTACCTCCAAAAGCAAGGTGGAGAATGATTGAGGAAGACACCAATATTGACTTCTTTCTGGTCTCCACATGCCTGTGAACACACATGAGCACACTCAACACACAAGAAGAGGGGTGGTTGGACATGGGTATACGGGGAACATACTGTGAGACAAGGCAGATGCTGCAGTGTGACCCCCCCAAAGCCAAGGGGTATCAAGAACTCCTGATAGCCAGTAGAAGCCAGAAGTGGCAAGGGAGGGTGCCCAACCCCTGCCTGAACCTCCAGAAAGCAGGACTCTGCTAACATTTGGGGTTCACCCTGCAGTCTCCCAAAATGTGAGAGAGAATAAACACATGTTTCTGTAAGTCATTGAGCTTATGACCTAGGGAAGTTAATAAATAAGATTCTAAAATCCAACAATATCCCAGAGGGACAAGGACATTAGGAAGATATTTTAACCGCTAAAAATACCATTGCCAAATAGCTGTAGAGAAAACCTATTCAACCTTGCTAATTATAAAATAAATGTACAATAAGCCATCCGTATAGTGGGGTTTTGTTTCATCTTATTTTTTGAAGTGGCAAAACTCAACATCAAGTCAGCACCAGTAGCAGGACAGACACTCCCCTGGGGGGAGTGTAGGGGAAGCCATTTGGTACTGTGTTTTCGGAAGTGCTTTCATAGCCTTCTCTTGGCAAATGGTGTCCAGCAGAATCTCAAGATCACCCATGAACAATAACAGAGTAATCTCTGAGCACCCAGCTTTATAAAACAAATCTGTCGAGTCACCTCCACCTCCTCTTTGACTCACCTGAGGCTCTGACCACTGGGGACTACAGATTTGGGTCTAAGAGCAGAGTGCCCCACTTCCTAGTAAGACTCAGCGTCACTCCCTGGTGCCACTTTGGGATAATACTCAAGGTGAAGTTTTAGAAGACGACGTATGTATATATGTATGTGTAAGTGCACACATGCATAGTACCGTATTGTGTTGTGTTATATTACACTGCACTGTGTGTTACACCAGGCAAATGCTCTATCACTAGGCTACATCCCTGGTCCTGCTACAGATATTCATAAAATTCCATGGAAATTAAGATGTTTCAATGCCTCAAGACTCCTTTGTGGCTGGGGAGAGACCGCCCTTCCTTGAACTAGAAGATTTTTAGTGACAGCCAAGGAGCCAGCCCCTGGGACAGATCTGAGAGACAAGAGCTCACAATGCAGATCCAGCCCTTGGCTCTACCTGAGGGCCTCAGGAGGCAAGAGGTAAGGTACCAGGCAGCCTAGGACCACCTCTCAAGTTTAGAACCTGCCAGAATTATTCAAGTTAGCCAATCCCAAGGTATCCACTGGGCCCTACTTTGCTTTTCCTTTTCCTTTGCAAGCCTCAGGAAAGCCCCTGCCCTAAACCTTCCCTTCACCCCTGATTATGCTGGTATCTTTCTTGTGTGACCCCATGTAGTTTGCTAAGAGTTCTATGTCTAGGTCTTGTAAGCGCAGTGAGCTCTGATTTCCTGTGCTTTCAAATCTCTTGTAGGCAAACTTGACTGATCATATAAAAGAGCACAAAACCAACTTCTTCCCAGATTGCATCCCACTGATTGAAAACTGTAACATATACTCCATTCTACATCTCTGCACTAAAAGATTCCTTCTCTGTTATGTAATATGATTTTTGTATCTAATAGAAATCACTGGTACAAGTGCTATAATTTAAATTTCCAAAGGCCATTGCATTCACTGAAGGCTTGATCAGCAGCTTAGGACATTACCGGAAGATGGTAGATCTTTAGGATGTGGTGTCTAGAGGGAAGAAATTAGGTCATTGAATCATACCAATGAAAGAGATATTGACATGCAAGTGGCGGTATCTCAACTTCCTGGCTGCCATGAAGTAAGCAGCTTCCTGTGCCATTATGTTCTGCCTTACCTCAAGCTGAGGGCATCATTGCCAACTGATCCTGAACTCAAACCTCAAAAGCTGGGAGCTGAGAGATAAGATTCCTCCTGTAGGGCTGGAGCAATGGTTCAGTGGTTAAGAGCACTGGTTGTTCTTACACAGGACCCAGGTTTGGTTCTCAGCATCCATGTGGTGGCTTACAACCATCTGACACTCCAGTTCCGGGGGACTGATGTTTTGTTCTGGCCTCCACAAGCACCAGGCATACACATGGTACACATACATACATGGAAACCAAACATATACATAAAATAAATAAATCTAAAAAAAATCAGAATAAACTTTTCCTTCTTGTAAGCTGTTCTCTTGATATTTTGTCAGTGATGAGAGTGACTAATATAGCAAACTCCATTTCCCTATTTTAGAGAGGAGGCCGAGGCTCAGCAACTCTAAGCAGCGTGATTCTGATCTCTGAGCCAAGGAAGCCCCAGGCCGAACGAGATCACATCGTCTCGTCTCAGCTCAGTGTCTACCCATACTACAAGGACAAGAAGAAAGTCTGCACTGATCTTCTTAAAGTTGCTGGAGACTTAGAAATCAGCCAATGGGTGAGGAAACTGAGGTCTGAGAACAATTTCGTCAAGTCCACGTGGTGATTGCCAGATGCCCACATCTGTCTCGGAGTCATGTGACCACATTTCTTTTTTTTTTAACTTATTTATTTATTAAAGATTTCTGTCTCTTCCCCGCCACCGCCTCCCATTTCCCTCCCCCTCCCCCAACTAAGTCCCCCCCCAGCCCGAAGAGCAATCAGGGTTTCCTGCCCTGTGG
>NC_022019.1:4829380-4847940 GCF_000317375.1 Microtus ochrogaster
AGTCTGGTTTTATCCCAGGCTTTTTCAGACCCAGGCCAGCTGGCCTTGGTGAGTTCCCAATAGAACATCCCCATTGTCTCGGTGTGTGGGTGCACCACTTGCGGTCCTGAGTTCCTTGCTCGTGCTCTCTCTCCTACTGCTCCTGGTGACCACATTTCTTAAAAGTAACGAAATCTAGAGAGCCTGTGAGGTGACTCGGTGGGTAAAGGTATTTGCTGCCAAGACTAACAGCCTAAGTTTAATGTCTGGGACCCACGTGGGTGGAGAGAACTTACTTCCTCAGAATGTTCTCTGATCTCCACATATGTGCTGTGGCACACACACATACACACTAAATACACTAAAAGCAAGGAATACATTGAATCAAACTTCTACCACTACACATCTTTGTTGTGTTCTGTGCTGATTAGTTTTGTCAACTTGACACAAGCTAGAGCCATTTAAGAAGAAGGAACCTCAATTGAGAAAATACCTCTGTCAGGTCAGGCTGTGGGCAGGCCTGTAAGACATTTTCTTATTTAGGGATGGGAGAGGGCCCAGTTCACTGGGTGGTGCTGGTTGTATAAGAAAGCAGCTGAGCAAGCCAGAAAAGCAAGATGCCTCCATGGCCTCTGCATCGGCTCCTGTCTCTAGGTTCCTGTCTTAGGTTCTTGCCCTGACTTCCCTGAAAAATGGATTATATGCCGTGTTGTGTAAGCCAAATAAGTTCTTGCTTCCCCAAGTCACTTTTGGTCATGGTGTTTATCACAGCAATGGAGAATCAAGCTAGGATACACCCCAAATGCATTCAGTCATTTGACATTCCTCATGATTTCTTGGAATTCCCAGTCCTGAGTCCACCAATTTAGCTTTGGGGAGTCCAGGACCAGAGCTCACCCAACGCCTCTGGAAATGTCCTAGCTCTTTCTGTCCATTATTTCTTAGTACAAATAAGTAAAGGAAGGTCTGCCCTGGCAATGAAGCCCTTCAAAATTTAGACAAATAACTTCCTATTAACATCCCCAGTACCCTAGGAAGGCTGAGGCAGAAGGATTACGGTAAATTCAAGAGCAACCTAACCAATGTCTCAAATAAACAAAAAAAATAAAACCAAACCAACAATAACAAAAACAACCTACTTAATGCTAAGGTATAACTTGGTGGTAGAGCATTTGCCAAGCTAGATTCCTTCCTCAGTACTAGCTCCACCACCAACAATAACAAATAAACAAAAAGCGAAAACAAAACCCAAAACCTAAACCAACAAAACAATCTACTCAATACTGAGATGGAATTTGGTGATAGAGTATTTGCCAAACTGGTTTCCATCCCCAGTACCAGCTCCTTCGCTCTCAAACAAACAAAACAAAACAAAACAAACAAAAAAACCTAGAAAACAAAAACAACAATAAAACAAGACAGTTTACTTAGGAAAAAAAATTGCTGCAGCTGCCCCACCAAGCTCTGTGTTTTGCGTCAGTTCTGACCCCCTTTAAAATCCAACCCAGAGCCTTTGAATTCTGCTCAGGAAAGTGAATGCTTTGTTTTCTAGAGATCAAAAACTCTTTCTAACAAGGAGGGTCCTAACCCCGGTTTCTTTCTTCTTCATCATGGTAGATTTGCGAGCTTTTGTGGGACTCATAAACCGGCCTCGGGCCAGGCGCATCCATCACTGCAGAGGATGCGGACTGTGCTCCCTCTCAGTGTCGTCAGCATTTCATCGTAGCCCTTGAGCCGGCACTAATTCTCAGGATTAGCGGGAGCTCCTTGCTGGAGAGAACAATTTCAACCTAAAAATACTGCTGGGTATGAAATAAAGAGTGAAGAACATTGCGAAAATTATCTTTAAGACGTTTTCATTTTTCTCAGCTAGAGATTTGCTGTGTGGCCCAAAATTGCCTCAAATCTGCCATTTAACCCAGATGGACTCAAATTAGCATCTTCCTGCCTCGGCCTCCCTAGTTCTGGAGTTACAGATGTTTGCCACCACACTTGGTGACTTTTTAATTTCTGAGAGATGATTTTTCCCCTAAGAGGACCTGAAGTCCTACTAGACTATTTTAGTTCTAAACAAGTAGAATTTTAAACCTCGTTAAAAAAAAATACAGATATTTAAAATTGTTGTATTGCCCTGAACCTAATTATTGCAAATCAGGAGTCAACCACGGTGGTGCACACCTGAAATCTCAGCACTGAAAACTGAGGCAGGAGGATTGCCTAGAGTTCAAAGCCAGCCCAGGTTACAGATTGAGACCCTGTCTCAAAAAAAAAAAAAAAAAAGCCAAAACCAACCATCCAACAAAATAGAAAATGGAGAGATTTTTTTTTTTTCCCCTGGAGTGTATTTGATGGGATCACCTCAAGAATGCATCACCAACCCCGAGCTCTCAACAACAGAAGCTCATCTATGGGCGGGTACTCCAGAGGCTGCAGTTTAGGACCCAGCAGTCAGGAGCTCATGGAAGGCCATAGTCCCTCTGTGCCCCTGACATCGTTATTCCTCTCTGCACACCTGTTCCCATGCCCACATTCTCTCTTCCAAGAACATCAATCGTGCCAGATCAGGGTCTACCCCCAGGACTTCATTTAGCTAGTTACATCCTCAATTACCCTTTTCCCAAATACTGTCGGATTCTAGGACTCTGGGGACTGAGAAGTCCATCTACTCCAGGGCACTGTAACAGTCAAAGGAATGGCGAGAACTGTTGATCACAACGAAGCAAGGCAGGATTTTCCTTCCCTAGCTTGACAGAGACCAAACGAAGGCTGAGGGAAAAGGCTGCTGGGCTCTGAAAGTCTGCTTTTGTGTTTTATTTTGTTTTCGTTTCCCTTGGTTTGAGCGCTCAAATCTAGGGCCTTGTCTAGGTGACTCTTTGGCCACTGAATTTCTGCCCCCGACCAACTTTTTCTTGCAGGCTGAGGACTAGAAGCCGCTAGGAGGACAAGAGACATGCAGAACATTGTATTTTCTGTGAACATATAATCAACGATGTCATCTCAGGGAAGGATTGCAAGGATCTAATAGGTGAGAGTAGTCTCCCCACCTTTTTTGAGGGGGGATTGAAAATGACTGTAAGTCATCATAGTCTATGAGTGAAGTTTCTGGCCCGAGATCAGGGCCAGCTGGGTTTTTCTGCTCCAATCACAGGTCTTAGTTTCCCAGAGGCTGTAAAAGCTCCCCGCTAAAATGTACTGTCAGCGTGGTTCCCGCCACCACAGATGAACACTTGAACATTCTTCTGTCCTTCCTTTGTTGTGCAGGTCATGAGAACATGAGGCTGGGAAGTTCAGACTCCCTGTGTTGCTGAGCCATGCCGTCCCCCAGTCTAACAATGAGACCCAACCTCCACCCTTCTGAAGCCATGTGCAGTACAGACACAGGCACCTGGCTTCCAGAAGGGTGGGCTTCCCTTCAGGATGAAGAGCTGAAGGAGCAAGAGTGTCTAGTCTAACAGATGGTACATCTGGGGTCTCTAGGGATAGTACCTGTAAAACCGTCTATGTTCCTCTCTCCTGAAAGCATTTCTGGGGATGAGGGGGCCTTATTGATTCAGGTCTGGTCCAACTGCTAACAAGAGGCACACTGCTTCAGGAGTTAGACGCTCTCTATTCATCAACACCTCTCTCTGCCTCCTCCCTCCAAATAAATAACAGCAAGGGGCAGAGCTCAATGAGTCCAACCCTGAGCTTGACAGAATAAAGCCCTCATTGGGTAGTGAACGAGAGTTTGCATCCATGATTGGCTTTCAGCTAGACTGGAAAAACTTTACAAGTTGAAATGGAAATGTCAGGGCACAGGGGCACCCATCTTTAATCCCAGGACTTGGGAGGCAGAGGCAAGTGGATCTCTGTGAGTTCAAGGCCAGCTTGGTCTACATAGACATAACAAGTTCCAGGACAGCCAAAGCTACGTGGTGAGGGGTGGGGGAAGGAAGATAAATGTCTGTACAGGGTCATGCTTTGAACGCTTATTCTGCAAATGGTGCTGCTATTGAGGGAGGCTGGGGAACTTTGGGGGTGGCGGGGCCTGGGTCACTAGGGGTGGGCCTTTGAAGCTTCTATCTGGTAACTGGTTCC
Organism: Microtus ochrogaster; assembly: GCF_000317375.1. Classification (NCBI taxonomy): domain Eukaryota; kingdom Metazoa; phylum Chordata; class Mammalia; order Rodentia; family Cricetidae; genus Microtus; species Microtus ochrogaster. The sequence goes on from NC_022019.1 coordinate 4,833,437, forward strand.
TGTTCTAGTTCTGGTTATAAAGACAGTTGCTGCCATACTTTTTCACCACCATGGCCTGTGTTCCCCACTATGCTTCCCTTGCTGTAGTGGGCTTACCCACTCAAAAACTGTGGGTTAAGATAAATCGTCATTGTTGTAAGTTGCTCCTGTGAGGTCCTGTGACATCAGAGACTGGCACCTTGACTCACTGAGCACTGTCAGTCCTTGTGGTAATCCCCCCTTGTCTGTGGTTTCACCTTCTGCAATTCAGTTCCTAGAGACCAACTGTGATCCAAAAATATAAAATAGAAGATTGCAGAAATAATCAGCCTGTGTTAGATAACTTTTCTTACAGTAATTGTTATTAGTATGTAATTAAAAATATTTTTCTTGACGCCTTGTTGTGCCTACTTTATAAATGATGTTTTGTCTTTGGTGTTCCATATAGTGAAAAGTACAATATGTGCTTGTTGGTAACATTGATTTTTACATAGCCTTGAAAGTTAGGTGAGGACTGCTGCTCTCTCTGCCGTGGAAGAGGCAGGAAAGCCCTTGGATTGTGTAGGGGGACATTTATAGCCAGTTGCAGTCCATGAATATAGTTTTTAACGATCTCTGGACTTTTGTCGTCCTTCCTCTGGGTCCTCCCACATACTGTTCTACTTCTCTTTGTCCCTCCCTCTCCAGCTGCACATATACCTGTCCTGGTCACTTAGCCTTGTGTCCAATGCTGGGGTTGATCCTCTTCTGGTCCAGGAGTCTTGAATAGGGTTCTGTTCTACGTGCTATTGGTTCCAAGACTGTCCACGGAACCAAATGTCTCCTAGGCCATGTCTACTTCTTTGATTTGATCATCTGGCCTGTTCCCTTACTCCTGGAGACCCTAACTCCACATTCTCTTGCGTCTTTCTGTATGGCACTGGCTCTGCTGTCTGTCCTACCTGTGAGCTCTGGGGGTGGGGCTAGCAGCTCCACCCCAGCCACCTGCTGACAGCTCTGGAGCAGGAGAGCTGGGCTACTCCACCCACCCACCTGCTATTGAGCCAACTCTCATATACCCTTTGGTCTACCTACCACCTGTTGAGTCTCTGCTTATTGTTCTTTACTTGCATGACCAGCTTTTCTTCCTTCACCTTCAGGTATCTCTTGCACCTGCCACAGCTCAGCAGGAATATCTAGTTCCATGTGGGATCTTCCTGTCTTCCCTATGCGCATGGACATTAACCCTTCTGTGGCTGTGGGCAAAATATGGCCATCTGCATCCTGTGTTGAAGGCACATGGAAATAGTGCCCCTTGGTATCTGAAATGTATTTGTTCCAAGAACCCACTGATATTCAAACTTGCAAACGCTCAGTCTCCCTATATAAAATGACATAGTGTCTGCCTGGAATCCATACACAGCCTCCTTGCTTCGGACCATCCCTTGAATACCTAATTCGATGTGACTGCAGTGCACAGAGTGGTCGTTGCATACCATTTAAAGGTGACGACAAGGGAAAGCATCTGTTTACACTCAGCACAGATGTGATTATTTTCAAATACTTTCAACCACCATTGGTTGAATCCACAGATGCAGGCCCCGTAGATGTCGAAGGTTGATCATTTTCCTTCCTGAAGCCGATTTCAGGTATCCTAAGATTGCTGCTGCTTCTTGGAGGCACAAGACGACTTGATATTGAGACTCAAGCAGGCTCCACCAGATTAGCTTCACCTCACTGAGGCGAACACTCAGGCATCTCGGGTTCTCTTGCTCTTGCTCATTGGTGGTAGCTGAGTCAAGGGAATGTTTCCGGGGAGAAGCTGACCTCTGTGCTATCATTGGTCTACACAGGCCTCCCAGTCTCATCCCACGTTACACCTACCCTGAGTCCACCCGCCACCAGGGACAACAGAAACACGTTTCTGATATCGGCTCCCTTTGATCCTCAATCATCCATGACATCCATGTTTGGCATTCTTCTAGCCCCAGCTCTAAGTGCCTTTGGGTCCCTTAGCTCTCCTGCCCTTTGATATAACAATACATCAGGAGGAATTCCCAATCCTTTCTGTCTGACGTCATGGTGGTGCATGGGAAACCCACACACAGTACAAGCTAAGTTGCTGTCTGGTATTTCTGCCCCGCAACAGCTACCCAGATGAAAACTGAGACCAGAGATATTCTCTACCCTTGGTTTTCCTTGTATGAGATATGGTCTTGTGTGTAGTTCAGGCTGGCTTGAAACCTGAGATCCCTTGCTTTGTGCTGAATACAGGAATTGCAAGTGTGTGCCACCATATCCAGCTGAATGTACTTACTTATTGCTCCAAAGCTAACACCGGTCTTCAGGCGTGCTAAGCAAGTTCTCTGATGCCAAGCTCCAGTCCCAGTCCCGTCATTTCTACTTTCCCAGATAAGCAAATGAGGCTCAGAGGTTCTGGACATTTGCCTAAGGTCACACACTAATTAATCAGGCCTAGAGCCAGGACTTGGACTCAGAGCTTTGTCTGTCTGTGAGAGTTCTCTATTACAAGGCAGCAGGAGTCAGGTTGCATTCTGCCAGCCATGGTGTGTGTGTGTGTAGGAGGGGGTGAGTAGGGTGTGTTGTAACTAAACAGATTCATGTTGTTCTGCCAAAGCAGGAGACTCGAAGACATAGTCTGTTGCTATGACAGAATACATGAGACTAGGTAATTTATAAAAGAAAGAAGAAGTTTATTCAAATCATGATTCTTGTTTCTGTTTTATTCGTTTTGGTTTTGTTTTCTTAGACAAAGTTTCTCTGCATAACCCTGGCTGTCCTGGAACTAGCTCGGTAGACCAGGCTGGCCTCAAACTCAGACATTGGGCTGCCTCTGTCTTCCAAGTGCTGGGATTAAAGGCATGCACCACCACTGTCAGGCCAGATCATAAGGCTAGAAGTCAAAGACCAGGAGGCTACATCTGGTTTGGGCTTTACAAAAGGCCATTGTGAAAATGTAGACGGGAATGCGTATGCGTGCGGATGAGATAAACCATGGGGGTAACTATTCTCATGGTAAGTAATCCAGAGCCTTGAGAAAGGGATTACTCCTAATGACCACCCACTCCCCACTCAGCACCTGGGGACCAGATTTCAACACGTTCTCCAAGTGAAAGCATCTTCATAATAAAGTCAGGTTCCTGGCTCTTTAGATCTCTTTATAGCTAACTTGTGGCTTTGAATCTGAGGCGAGGGACAAGGTAAATCAGACTTGGTGATGCAAGCCCATATGTCAGCACTCAGGAGGCTGAGGCAGGAGGATTCTTTCAAGTTTGAGGCCTGCTCGTGTTACATATTGAATGTGTGATCCCCAACCACCTTGTCCCAAATAAAAAAGACAACAGCATAGTTTCCTGATCTCTGTGCCAGGAAGAAGAACAAAGAACAAAAGCAATATCCAACTGTCAGAATGTCTCCTTTAAGTTTTCCCAGAAGCCTCACTGTTGACTCCATCATACCTTAGTGTCTGAACAGAGTGCCACATGGTCAACCCTAGCAGCAAGGGAGTATGGGAAAGTGGGAGGTTCCCCCTGAGCTCTGAGGAGGGAAATTGGATGAATGGCAGTTTGGAGTATCTGCCACAGGGCCCTACCTCTCTCACTGTCCTCCCTTGTTTCCTGCTGCTGGCAACACTCCCGCCTTGTTAGCCTCACCCTGGCTCTACAAGTTCCTCACCCTAAATGTCTGGGAATTTATTCCCTTTTATTCATTTGTGGGTAGGCACCCACAGGGAGCCATACAAGGCTCTGCTCCTGAGACATGACCACCACGAGCCTGTGTGGGCAAAGCTGTCGGCCCTTGCATTATCCAGGGGTCTCTCCAGGGTGGACCCCTGGACACGAAGACTTGAGACTCCCTTGGCTCCATTTTTTTACACGTGGTACCTGGCACACACAAGGCACAGAGCAAACATGCCTCCAGCAAACACTGGCCCTAAGATGGGATGACGCCATCCTGCAGGTCCAGTGCCAGCTCTGGGCGGAGGGAGACTTCCTGAAGGAAGGGTCTGGGCAGGGAGCCTTTAGATGGCCTCAGCTCCCCCCTGCACTTAGCTAAAACACTGAGGTCTTCGAGAAAGGGGGCTTTCTCCAGCACAGTATCCTTCTGGGTCCGTGGCTTGGGATCATGAGATAATCTTAACTTTTATCCCCACCCTAGAGCTGCTGGGGTATGACACAGAATCTCTGCAGGCCACACTTAGGCTCCAGAAAATTCTAAGCTCTTCTGTAGATATATAAGAATGAAACAAAACAAACAAATAAAACAACAACAACACACAAAATAAACTAACCCAGATCCCTGCTTTTCTGCTTTTAGCAAAGTCACCCTGTGAGCTGGTTGGGCCAGGGCACCCTCCTCTGGGTCAGAGTGCCTTCTAGGTCTAAGCAGGTGTCTCCTGCTCCATACCCCCAGGCAATGGAAAGGCGGCTGGGTACCCAGGCCCAGCTCCAGCAAGAATCCTGCTGGGTGGGTTTTGTTTCTTCTTAGCTGGTTTCCATCCTACGATCCCTATCTGCTCCTTACCTCTGGAGTCTTGCTTGCTCCTGCTGCACACAGAGAGCTGAGTCCAGCTTCTCTTCCGCCACCACGAAGCTGTGTTTCTGGTCTTTCTCCTCATCGCTGTGGTCTTGAACAACATTGTCCTTATACTTCTCTCTTTTTAACCTTTCCTCCCTCCTTCCCTCCCCACTCCTCCCTTCTTCCTCCCTATTTCTGGTCTAAGGATGGAACCCAGGATCTCACTCATCTAGGCCAGCACTCTACCATTGGGCTAAAAACTCCAGCTTTGCCTTTTCTTTAGTTTAACAAATGTCACTGAATACTTTTTTTCTTTCTTTAAAGCTGAGAGACAGGCCGGGCTCCTGTTGGTGCTTGGCTTAAGTCCTGTGGGAAGTTTGGGGCTGGAAACTTTTGACTGACAGAAGGACAAAAGTGTGTTTGACTTCAGTCCTGGACAAGAAACACATGTTCATCACACAGCCTTTAGGCACAGTGCCCAAAGATACAGATACAAAGATACTAGAATCAAAGCTGCCACTCTCCCTTTGATACGGCCGGTCTCCTCCCATTCATTTACCTGCAGGTATACATCAGATAAGGCTTTCCTCAAACCCCCAACAAAGGTCAAATCTGCCGTTTCTCCCTGCCTCCGAAGCTGAGTGAAGGAAGGCGAAGGCCATGAGAACTTGATCCAAACTTTCTACCTTGCCCTTAACATATCCCCACACCATCCCTGTCTCTATCTGAGGCAGCTTTATGTCCTAAAACTCAAGGGTTAAAAGGATGGACCATGGGAATGGAAGAATTAGTCAGAGCTGGGCTCCTGTGACCCCCTCTCCCCACCCACACAGGACAGATTTCCCACTAATTCTTTGATCTCTGGGTGTTCCCCTGACCCCTGGCATTTTAGTGTGGGCCATGGGAGGCAGACCTGCACCCTGGCACTGGATTCCAGACAATTCCTCTTTCAGCTGAAATCGCTGCCGCTGTACTCTAGATCTGAAGTCTCACGCCACAGGAGTCCTCTTTAGAGCACAGGCTCTCACAGAAACCAACCAGGCAGAGGAGCTGGTGATGGCAAAAGGAGAAATAGGGTTTCCTGGGAGTTACACTTGTCCCGTGGCTACGGCCATCAGATGAGGCCGATTGTTTTACTGAAGTTTTATCAACAACTAGTATTCGGTTTTGGAGGATAGAAAAAGTTGTTTTGTTTTGTTTTTTTAAGTTACTTGTTTTGCAGGTTTAAGAGTAACACTAAAATGCCATTTTACCAGCGATTATAGCCCAACTCCGTTGTTCCCGAACATTATAATACCAGGTACGAATCAGCACTTGGTAGTCTTTATAAGCAACGATCCTAATATAGGTACAATATTTATATCTTGGGTTTTTCTTAGGGGTGGGAGGTCAGCCTGTCCTATGCACCTGTCCAGCCTGAGGGAGGAGATGACATGCCCTCTGGAAATGCTGCCTGTGTCTGTGCTATGAGAACGAGGCTCATCTGCTCTACAGACCCTTTAAGGCATTCAAAAGCAGTTTAATGCCCCCAAGGTGGCAGGCTGGTCTCGTGGCTCACTTTCTTAGCCCTTCCTGGGTTGGACACAGACTGTCTTCTTCACTTGCCTGCACATTACCACCCCAATCTACTGTGTCCCCAAGAGCCACTCTGTAGGGCTATATCCAGGAACTCCAGGGTCCTAGGGCACAAGAAGAGACTGAAGGAGGGAGGGGAAGAAGGGAGATCCTACACTGACCTCTCCCTTCAACTCTTGACTAACTGTTGCAGGCACTGGCAAGGCTGTCCTTCTCCAGGCTCTGACAATATCCTGTTTTTCCTTAGGATGCGGAAAAGGTGACTTTGCTGTCACCAACCTGGGAAGGGCACTATTCATGAGGCTGTCCTAGGCCTGGGCCACACCTCTTTGAACACTAGAGCAGAGAAAAGGGAGCCTCGAAGTAGGGCCTTGAGGGACGCTGGCTCTGGACTGAGGGATATTGGATATGAAGCTTCCCACTGCCCTTCTGCCCTTCACTCTCCTGTCCTCCTTCCTCTACAAGGTGGCCACAGAAGTTGGAATTCCTCTTCCCCAAGGCAATCCTAGAAACTAAAACAAAACAAAGCCAAAATACCCCCAATGCCACCCCAGCCCCACCCCTTCATGTTTGTGTTAGACTCTGCCAGAAAGAAACTGCCCACCGGCCTTGTCTGAAAGTGGATTGTAAGATTCTGATCCTAAAGGGTCCTGCTTCAAACCTGGCATGGGAAGGAGGGCCACCCAGAGCCAGAGCCAAGGGTCAGAGCAGGCAGGACTGGCTGGGATCCTCAGCCTGTAGCCAATAGAGCACACCCTCATGTTTGATTGCATTCCCACACACCTGCCCGTTCTTCATTCAGTTAAACAGAAAGCAAACAATGTCCCTGGGCCTTTGTGCCTTCATTTCTGAACTCTCCCACATCTTAGAAAACTGAGTTAGCAGGTGCGACGCTCCTCTCGTGATGACCTATATTTTACCATAGCACTGCCGCGTACCTCGGACTGGGGAGTGGTCCCAACCTTCCCGCCTCTCCCTGAATTAATTCCTTCATCTAATATTCTTCTGGTTGGCTGCCAGGACTTCCTAACAGGATCTGACCCGTGATTTAAGGAAGTGAATGCTAGCTTCCATTTCACAGAATACTACAAAGAAAGAGCCAAAGGGCTCCCCCCAAGACTTCAAGTCACATAACCCATGTACCGGACCTCCAACCCTTTTCTGTTCAGCTCCAAAACCTCTACTCTTATTCTTTTTTCAATAGTGAATAGTGAATAGTGAATAGTGAATAGTGAATAGTGAATAGATAATAGTGAATAGTGAATAGTGAATAGTGAATAGTGAATAGTAAAGGAGAGGGCCGCAAAGATGGCTCAGTAGTTAAGAGCACTGGTTGTTCGCACAGAGGACCCAGGTTTGATTCCCAGCACCCACATGGCGGCTCCTAACTGTCCATAACTCCAGTCCTAGAGTGCACAGAAAATATAGGCTTATGTGCAAGCAAAAACACTAGTGAACAAAAGGCTTATACATCTAAAATAAATATTAAAAATAATTTTTAAGCTGGGTGATGGTGGCACATGCCTTTAAATCCCAGCATTTGGGAGGCAGAGGCAGGCGGATCTCTGTGAGTTTGAGGTCAGCCTGGTCTACAGAGCGATTCCAGGACAGCCATGACTGTTATAAACAAACAAACAAAAAAAAACCCCTGTTTTAAAAAAAACAAAGAATAATAATAATTTTTAAACTAATAAAAACGAAGAAAGTTTCATGATACACAGTAGCAGGGAACTTTCATGCCAGTGAAAGATGATAAAGCCCATAAAACCTGGTCTTTTTGTTCTAGTTCTGCACAGGACAACTGCAGGATCAGCTCAGCTGTTATTGTAGACTGTCGCTGGGTCACCCAAGTCTAACTGTTCTTGTTGGGACCACTAGTCTGCAAATAATGACACAGAGACTTATTATTATTATTATTATAAAAGCTCAGCCTTAGCTTAGGATTGTTACCAACTAGTACTTGTAACTTAGTTTAACCCATATTTTTTAATCTACATTCTATTACATGGCTTGGTTACCGCTTTTTAATACCACACAGTCAACTTGTTCTGAATGAGTCTAGATTCCACCTACTCTTCCTCTCTTTCCCTGGAAATCCCACCTAACCTATCCTTCCTAGCTATTGGCCATTTAGCTCTTTATTACACCAATCACAGCAATACGTCTTTACACAGTGTACAAATATCCCACAACAAACTGTCTAACTGGAGCAACCAGTGGGCCCCAATACTTGAATTGGAGGTCCTCTTCTCTCTCTCTCTCTCTCTCTCTCTCTCTCTCTCTCTCTCTCTCTCTCTCTCTCTCTCTGTGAACATATGCATGCAAATATGTGCATGCTACTATGTATGTACTATGTATGTAGGTTCACATCTTTGGGAACCAGACACCAGGGACTGGCATCCCCATTCCTTACGAGCTCTCCCTCCTGTTTTTTGGGACAGAGCTTCTCACTGAGATACAGGCCTCACCCATTAGGCTGGCTTGGCTGGCCAGCAAGCCCCAGGGGTCTGCCTCTCTCAATCCAGCTTTTTAAACTCAGGACCTGAGGACTGAACGGAGGGCCCTATTGCAGTCTCCTCAGCCCCTCCTCTTCTTGTTGATTTCATGCCAAACTGCTTCCTAGTGCTCAGGCTAGACCTCCCCTCCAGCCTCCAGCCCCCCCCCCCCCCCAGCCTCCAACCCCCAGCCTCCAGCCTCCAATCCCCAGCCTCCAGCCTCCAACCCCTAGCCTCAGCCACTGGTTTCAGCAGCACCAGCTCCCTGAGCCCTGAGGGCGTGCCAGCAGTGCAGAGCAAGGAGTGCAGTTCCTCTGGCTGAGGAGGAAGTTCTCCTGTCATTTCTAGGTCAGGAGGGCAGGCACAAAGCTCTCTGTGCAGACACCAGGTGCCTAGTTCACCTGGTGAACTAGGTGAGGGCTGGGCCGGAGCCTGTGGCTCAGCTGTCAGGAGACAAACTTTGAAACCATCACTTGTTTTTCCTTCTGGTTAACCGGTCAGACTTTCCTGAGCACCTATTAGCTCCACGAAAAGTGTCTGCCCAGAGCTGTCCCTCTATCTCCTGGCTCCTTCCCTCTTTTCTCAGGGTAAACGTCCCCCAAAGTCATCCCACCGCGTCTGTCCTCCTCATTGCTTTCTTCCCAGAGGAACTCTGGCCTCCTTTCTGAGTCTGACCAAAACCAAAATACCTTCCATCTCTCAATCTTGAGATATTAGCCAAGTATGAGAACAAAATTCCATGGCTGTGGTTAATTGGTATTTTGGATGTAGAGGTGGATCCACTCCACCTGCACCAAAGGTTGGAGAATTCAAGTCTATTCCTTTTATCATGTTATTGAAGCCTGTTGCCTCCTCCCTCCCCTTTTGGAGTGAAGTATATAAGCGCGTGGAAGAGTAAACGAGGCAAATCCAGTATTCACTGCCTGTCCCTCCCATACTGTCTCTTATTTCTCTTATGTATCTGTGCATTTTGCTTAATTCTAACCCTCATGCCCCTACCCTGGAACACACGAACCCGCTGTGGCAGGACCGCAGCAGAAGTCAACCCCCAAAAGGTGGCTTACAACACTTAACACACTGGGTCTCTAGTGGGTGAATTTTGGAAAGTGTGGGAAGCAGCCAAGGGACTATGCGTCTCCCCCGGAAGTGAGTTGCATCCTCTGTCCAGGCAGGAGGCTATGTGGAAGGAACCTTCATAACACAGTCCTTAATTCCATCACTCACCTGCCTCTGTTAGGTAGCCAGCAGGTGTTCCTCCCACTCCTGCCTCTCTGGATCTTCCCTGGACCCAGAAACTCTGAATGGTTCCCATGTTCTCCTAGTGCTGTGCAGAAGCCCTCATTCAGAATGGGAAGACTTTTCCTTTCTTCATGATTAAAGAGTTTCTTTCTTCGACTTTGTTAGACCAACCTCCTTATAGGCTTCTGTGCAGAAGAATATAGACTAGGCAGCCCCAGCTGGCCAGTGCCAGCTCAAACCCCTTGCCCATCTTTCCACTTCTGTGCACATGCTTAAGTTAGGGAGAGCCTCAGAGGACGTGTCCAGGAGGGGGGATAAGGGAGGCACCGACAAAGGGAAGGGAGACAATGAAGCCTGTAGAGGGAGATGGCAGAACCCTGCAAGACATCACATTTTCAGAGCTTTCCTATCCACCTCCACCCCTTTTTACCTAGGAGTTTCAGTTCCTGCCAACCAAAACACTGATGATGCCCTCTAGACATCTGATACCACTGCAAGTAGTTGCATGAGCCTATGAGAAACAGAGAGAAGTGAGCCTGAGTACGTGTGAGTACCCCCGTCCCACCCCTAAAAGGAGTAGTTACACAGCTCTGGTTCATTACAGCTATTAAAAGTGAGGTCACACAACATGCAACAACTAAATAAAACTTGGAAACACAGATCAAATTGGCTCTTTAGCCATGTGGTGTGTGTGTGCATGTGTGCACATGTATATGTGTACATACAAAGGTATGCTCACCCGTGTGTGCACACATGGAGGCCAGAAGTGGAGGCCAGATATCTCCTCTTTCTATCCATGTAAATGTTTAGACAGGGTCTCCCACTGAACCGGGAGCTTACTATTTTTGCTAGAATGACTGGCCAGGGAGGCCCAGGAATTGACCCCCAGCACTGGATGCCTGCAGCCACACTCTGCTTTAATGTGGACGCTGAATATCCGGACTCAGGTCCTCATGCTTTCTCAGCAGGCATTTATCTACCCCAGCCGCTGATGTCCTTGCTTTTGAAGTGATTGGATGCTCTGTCTGCTTAACCTTGTTTGACACGCAGTGAATAAACCCCGCTTCAGTCTGTTGGTCTCACCAAAGTCTAGAAGCGAGTGCAGCATTCTACCATGGGGTCTGGCATCTTGCTACAGCACAGGGAGGGAGGCGTGGCCAGGGTTTCCTCTCCACCTTGTCTTATTTCAGACCCTATTCGGGATGGTTCCTGCTTCCTGCTCTTGGGGGTCAGTGACTTAAGAGAGAGAAGTGTAAACTGAGTCTGGCACTCCAGAGACTGAGGTGAGAGAACGGGGTTTGCAGCCAGACTGAGTCGTACAGGGAAAACCCTGTCTCAAGCAAACAAACTGGTGTGGCCATTCCCACTCCTAAATATGGAAATGAGAAAGATTCTAAAGTGGTGGAGTGCTTTAGTCTGTTTCTGTTTCTAGAGCAAAACATCCGAGGCTGGATACTTTACAAAGAAAGGTGTTTTATTTAAGTTCACAGCCTGAAAGCCTCTCTGGGTAGCTCTATCAACCCCCGTCAGCTAAGGCCCTGAGCACAGACCACATGTGGCAGATGGGAGTGCACCCGAGAGACAAGACACCTGAGAGACTTGGGAAGGCTCCTCTCTATCCCAGCCCTCTGAGGGAACTGATGGCAGTCCCTTGAGAATCATATTAATCCCTTCTGAGGGGCACCTCACAAAGCTCTACCTCTTAAAGGTCCCACTACCTCAACACCTCCACACTCAAGCTTCCAGCAGTGAACGTCTCAATACCCAAACTATATCCAAACCACTGCAGACTGTCCAGCTCAAACGACCAACCTAAATCAGCATTTCCCGACTGTTTAAAAAAAAAAAAAAACTTTGTCTGCGCCAATACAGTCAGGCAGGTGGGAAGCCCTGGGTTCAGCCTCCAACATGCAAAACTACAGCACAACCTCTGATCACCTCGCCATCGGCTGCTTTCTTGGCACAGGTACAGATAGCTGCCTTCTATGTTGAATTCACACATTCTTTGGTGCTCAGCAGATGCAGCCCCAAACATTCTGGCCTAGGCAAGAGGGCAAAGGCTGTTGGGTATACTTCTAATGAATCTTGTTGCTTCTTTTTATGGACCCAGTTTGGATGCCCAGGCTCCAGAACCACAGCTCCATTGCCAACCCAACTTTGGTGGCCTGGTACCAGGAATGCCTGGGGATCTGGAATCTTCCCTTCCCATGGGCAAGTTTTGCCCAGGTTATCTTATCTTAAAGCCTGAAACAGGAAATCCATTAGGGAATTAACAATAGTACCTTGGGTGGAGGAACATTTAAGGACTTATTTTCTACTTTAAACATTCCTGTGTATTTCCCAATGGACCTATGTTGCTTTTGTTAACTTTTTTTTCCCTGAATTAAAAAAAGAAAGAAGCCAGCAAGGCTGAGGCAGCCCCACTTCCTCTTCTTCATTGTTATTTTGCGTCCTTCTGCCCCAGAAACTCTAGCCCCGGAAACTTTCCAGTCAGCGCTCCTGATGTGGCCTCCAGCCACCTTCCTGAAGACAAGGCTGCAAACCTGTTTGGTCTCTTCTAGTAACCTGCAGGAACTCCGAGGCACATGCCAGCCAGCGCGCAGCAGCACACAAAGCTGTTTTCAGAGGCTACTTTGGTTTCCATGTTAAGCATTTGCAATAACAATGGCATTTATGGAGTTGAGCCTTCCTTTGTGTGCAATATCTATCTGTGCAGATGCCCAAATTCAGGGTGTTTGAGCCTTTGTGTCAAAGGGTGGAGTTTTAGCACCATAGAACCTACACACATCCTTTTTAACACTTTAAATCACCTGTAGATAACTTGTAATAGGACAAAGTAAATGGAGAAAAATGATAAAAGTCTAAACAATGTTTAAAGCGTGTGCATGTGTGTGTGCGCGCGCACACACACTTATGTGCTTGTATGTGTGAGCAGGTGCTGTGCAGATGAATTCTCGTGTACTTGGAGGCCAGGGGTCAGTCATGAGTCAATCTCAGAAACCCTACATCTTGTCTTTTGAGGCAGGGTCTCTCTCACTGGCCTGGAAGGCTTGATGATCATCTAGGCTGTGAGCCCCAGGGATCTGCCTGTCTCTGCTTACCTAGCCCTGGCATTACAAGCATGTGCTACCGTGCCTAGCTTTTTATGTGGGTACAGGGAATTGAATTCATTCCTCATGCTTGCACAGAAAGCATTCTACTGACTGAACTATTTACCTAACACCAAGTAAATACACAGTTTAAAAATATACACATCTTTTCCCTGTCTTTGGTTGCAGTCCATGGATGTGGAAGGCTGACTGCATTTACTTTGTGTCCAAATCTCTGGAAGCATTTGGAAGTGTTCATATTTAATCTTTTTTTTCTGTTTTGAAATTTCACTATTATTATTATTGTGCATGTGTGCACACATAATTAGGAGAAGGGCACATGAGCCCTGATGTAAGAGTTACCTCTTTCTACCTTTACGGGGGTCAAATTCAGGCTGTTAGCCTTGAGTGGTAGGCGCTTAATCTGCTTATTATTTCACTGGTCCCTTAATATTTAATCTCGTTTAATCTCCATGTGACTCCAGGAACTGGGTATTATCATCATATATATTTCACAGGTGAGAAAGCTGAGCACAGGGTGGCAGAGAAACTTGACCGACGTCACACAGCCATTGAATTTGAATCTAGGAAATCTGCCCGCAGACTCTGTGTGGAAAACGTGGGGAAAGCCATTTTCATTGTGGCTGCTGTCGCTGCTGGTACATTAGGGACAAAGGTGGGGAAAAGACAAGGAGAGCCATAAATCTTTCTGTAAGCCAAACAGTACCCGGGAGCCAGTAGCCAATAGTCTAGGCAAGTGGAGCTCATTCACAGAGGCGGGGAGCTTGCAGAATCTCCTCAGCCCCACTTGGTTCCCCAGCAATCATTACTAGGAAATGAGGCACTGGAGGAAAGTGAATTCCCAGAGCCCAGGGGGAATAGGAAGTCCAGACTGCTCACATGCCTGGCACCCATCACAGCAGGGTGGGAGCCCATCCATTTGCTTGTAGACAACTGAAATAAACAAATCAACCAATCCTCCATTTGGCAACTGTTTCTTGTTGTTGCTCTGTCTGTGGGAGATAGCTGATACCTGTGGCTATTGGAAGAAAACCTGAGCACTGAGATCCTGATTAAGAGGTGGGTGGGAAAACTGTCTAGGCACCTTAGAATTGCCCCCCCAGGAAGGTCTGTGTGTGCAACCTCCCAGCTTCGTCAAGGCTGGTGTCCCTGGGAACTCTAGGCAGCTTGGCTGGAATTCCCGTCAGCCTAGGGCGGACTCTGTAGCTCTCAGACACTGTTTACAGTGAAGACCGAGGATGGGATGCCCCACCAATCAGGAGTCTAGGGGCAGGTTCACAGCCTTAGCTAACTAGAGAAGACAGTAAGGGGAGCCTGAAAGCCCCTCCACTTTTCAAAGTGAGCCACTGGGCCCTTGTGAGGATCCTGTTGGAGCAACAGTGGCTGACACTATGCAGAGGTTACCTCAGAGTGGGGGTGGGGATGGGGGGCAAAAGGCTTCTTTAAACCCCTGGATAAATGTCCCCTGAAGGGGGGCATTTAGCCCTGATGCTAGGCTCCTCAGGCCCATGTTCTAAAGCTACTCAGGGAAAAACAGAAAACCCATTCTGCTAATATGTATGTGTATATATATATATATATATATATA
>NC_022019.1:4848835-4860682 GCF_000317375.1 Microtus ochrogaster
GCCAGTACCGCCCAGCCTGACTTGGGTTTCTTGATGATTCAAAGCTTTGGTGAACTGAGTTTCTGTGCTTAGAATTTTTTTCCCCAGACACATGGTGGCATGTACCTGTATTTAGCACTCAGGAGACCAAAGCAGGAGGATTTTTAACTTTGTGGCCAGTCTGGGCTATATAGCAAGACCCTGTCTCTAAAAACAAAACAAATAATAAAACACATTTGTCAGCTCCTGAACACATCAAAAAGTAATGTATGTATGTCAACAACTGTCTGTCCCTCTTCTGTATATTTTTAACAACTATAAATGCCATAAATAGGAAACAAGTTATTAAATAATTATTATTTGTTAGAGCACCGGTGGAAGCAGAGGCTTTCCTGGGAAGGACTGGGCTGGCCACTGAGTTCAACATCAGGCTTCATGGTCAGTGGCTCTCAGTGCTGGATCTGTCTTGATCTTCTCTGAATGCCAGGAACTTTTGGTGTTTTGTTTCATGGGGTTTGATGTTTGTTTGAACAGGGTTTTTCATATAGCCCAAGCTGATCTGAAACTCGAGATTTGCTTGCCTCTGCCTCCTAAGTGCTGGGATTAAAGGCATACTTCGCAGACTTTCAAGGGCTTCCTGGCAGATTCTCCTCAAGCTGCTTCTGGAGAGCTGAAGCCTTGCCTCCCAGCATGGCGGAATGACGGAAGCTGGCAGGCCTCTTTATTACCCATCAGCTCCACACAGGAACTCACGGAGCTGCTCCACAATGAGAAGTTAGTCTTCTGTACTCAGACTTGAAGAGCATCTTTCCACCAGGGAGCAGTCTGGTCAGAAGTCCAAACCCACAACTCCAGGGAACACTTAGCAAACTTACACAGCACATTCTCAGTGCTTCTTTTGTTTGTGTCTTATTTAAAAAGATAACACCGTCACTATTCTGAAGTTATTCTCATCAACGGCCCATTCAGAAGCGATTTGATGTTAAAAAGGAAGATACGGGCCAAAATGCTTCCCATGAGATATTAAATAACCAATGCAAAACTTGCTCCTCCCTTTGCATATGCAGCTGCGTGCCACGCAAACCGGACTTCACATGGATGTGATCCAGCCAGACTTCTAAGTGCTGTTTCAGGAGCACTGTGGGAGGAGAGCCAAGACCTGCCTAAGCGCCAGCATTCACACTACTTCCTGGGGAGTGCTATTTCTGTGAACCCAGCTTCCAGGAAGCCAGGCTTTCCTGCCAGTGACCCTTCCCAGTAAGTAGCCTCTCCTGTTCAGTGACCACTATGAAAGGGAACTGGAGTTCTTGGACGTGGTATTGTCCCCTCCCCACCCTCCATGTCCCCCCATGCCCACCCCCACCAATATTCACGGGCCGGAAGTTTAGTGTTCAGTGTGGCAGTATTGAGGATGTGTTGGTACCTTTAAGAGCTGAGACCTAAGGGAAGGTGACTAGGTCAACTAGGGGCCCTGCCCTTAGCAAGGACAAATGTCCATTAGATTGATTAGTTTCCGGAATGCTTTATTTCAAAGTAGCCTGGCATCTCCCCTGAATCTCCAGCTCCCTATCTCTCTGTGGGATCTCTCCCCCATACTCTGTCCTGGGATTCAAGTCGGATTCACCATTTTGTGACGTAGTTAAAAGGCCCTCATCAGGGCCAAACAGCTATCAGTGCGTGTTTGGAGATAGACAAGCCAAACCACAAGCTAGGGTTTTGTAAAACCATAGCCTAAAGCCCAATACTGTACCCACCGGGTCTGAACTACACAACACAAGGTCTTAATGGCCAAGCAGTGGAAATAGCATAAGACAATCTGGACAAGAGCAGCAAAAACTGAATGTTACAACAGCAACATCTGGCTGCTAAGGAACTTGCTAAGGAAGTGAGTCCTCAGCCTCTGAGGGCAGGGGACAGTACAGCAGGCGAGACCTGAGAAGTCAATGGGGCAGAGACGACATGGTCACTACTCAGACTGGTGCAAGCTGCTTACGGGACAGGAAGGAGCTGCTCGTGTTCAGCAGGTCAGAGTGTTTAGTCCGTTTAGTCCACAGGTGGTGATTGCCCCTTTTTGGTGCCTGGCACAGGAAATGGGAGACAAATGGGATCTACAAGGATGAGGGAGCATGGTGTGAAAGGGACTGGGTGGTGTTCTCACCAGAGAGAAGATCCACAGCTCAATGTCACCCCTGCTGCAGGTAAACCAAGCCGAGAACCCACTAAGCCAGCAGTGGGTCTGGTCTTATTAGAGGTAGAAAACATTAGGCCAAACTGTACGGTTTTGCTGTGCTGCCGGAGGACAGAGCAGTCCAGGGCAGTCCGTCCTCACAGCATCTTTTCACTAACAAGGTCACACATCTGCAAGGATGCTCAGAAAGAGTGAGGGTGAAGGACCACTAAGAGAGAGGGTGTTCTGGCCTCTGGAGAAAGTGTAGTCAACTGAGCAAACACTACGGCTAAAGAACAAAAGATGAGACCAAAGTCCCCTTCATTCACACATCCACATCCACACATCCCCAAGGACAGTGACTGGTGAATCTGATGCTTCCCAACCTGGAATATTCAATTTATAACTCTTAGTCTACGACAGGGCGAAGCTGTGTGCTTCAGTAGTGAACTGAACTTTGGTTTTGAATTTGCACCCACCTCCTCCACACCCCCGCAGGCAAGCAGGACTTGATCTTTCCTGTTCAGTGCTGGGGAGTAGCCGTGGTCACAGATCTCTGTGCTGCTGAGTCCATAGGTGGCAGGCAGGCTTTGTGCTTAAAGGCACCTTAAGATGGGGTGTGAATTAAGGAGCGCCTACAACTCAAACTGTCCAGAGAATGGAAAGAATGAGACAGGATCCTCACCTGATTACACAGACCTAGTCTAACTTCAGTACCAGAATCCCTGTATACCAGGCATCTTTGAGTCAGGTTGGACTATAAACTGGGAGGCAAAGCACCCCAAAACCAGACGCTAGCAAATGATTCCACAAAGGCATTTTTGTCTGTCTGTTTGTCTGTTTGTTTGTTTGTTTTGAGACAGGGTTTCTCTGTGAAACAGTCCTGGCTGTCCTGGAACTTGCTCTGTAGACCAGGCTGGTCTGGAACTCACAGAGATCCACCTGCCTCTGCTCTGAGTGCTGGGATTAAAGGTGTGCACAACCACCACTAACAATAATTAATTTATCTTTATATGTACATTGGTGTTTCACCTGCATATATGTCTATGTGAAGGTGTCAGATACCCTGGGACTGGAGTTGCAGATAGTCATTTTGGTGCTGGGAATTGAACCTGGGTCCCTGGAAGAAGAGCCAGTACACTTAACCACTGAGCCATCTCTCCAGTCCCCCAAGAATGCATCTAACACAGCCGTCATGATCAAGGAGGAATGGCAAAGATGGAGTCAGAGAGGGAAATAAAGGGGAAGCTGCCAATTCAATTGCATAAAAAAATACAGAAGAAATAAAAGTCCCCACAGGAAGATGATTCAGCAAGCAAGATCTATGTTGGAAAGCAGAGTCTTAGTTAAGACAGTAGCAAAAAACAAGATGAAGAACATTGCAGTTTATTTTGTTAGAATTAGAAACATTTTTCCCTATGTCCTTTTCATTGTTTCCATTAATAAAGAGGGAATCAATAATATCTCATAATCACAGACAAGGCAAGCATATACCAATAACTAACCCAGTAACTTTTCATGATGGTGCCAAAAGCAACTGCAGAAGAAAAACTTTGATTTGGTTTATGGTTCCAGAGGGATAAGAGCCATGAAGGCAGCGAGGCAGCAAGCAGTAGGAGCAGGAAGCTGAGAGATCGCATTTCCATCCACGCACAGGGAGCAGAGAGAGTCAAAGATGAAGTTATAAGCCAACAGAGCCAGCCCGCAATGATGTACTTCCGCCAGCAAGGCTGCACCCCTATAACCTTTCCAAGCAGTGCCACCAACTGTTCCAATGCCTGAGCAATACCTGCGGGGACAGCAGTTTGTTTTCTTGTCCAAGGTTGGTCCCTGAGCAGAAGCTCTCCCTTCCTGTGTGTGGCCTACTCTACGATTATAAATTATTTCTCTTACCATCATTGCTATTTTCCAATTCCCTTGCAAGCATCCCGAAACAAGAGTACATTCCCGTGATCCAGCCTCAGGCCTGCCACATGGTAGATGCTCTATAACATTTTGATGAGAGAATAACAAACGGTCATTTACCTGCAAGTCATGCTTCTCTGCCAGCTTCCTTACAGAGTCAAAGGTCTGCGAGAGGCAGGCTGGGCGGGAGCCCAAGGTGCACTCTTTCTTCAGGCTTCAGTTTGGTAACTCCATTTCCTCTACCTGGAGCCAGCAAAGGTGAAGAAAGGGCCATTCACTAAATGAGAAGAATGTGCACCCCCATCCACCCACTCACGCTACAGCAGGACTCTCATGGCTAACAAGAAACGCAGCCTAAAGTCAAAACGAGATGGCACGTTCCCTGTCAAACTTGCAAGTCTAAAAGCGTAACATCTGGTCAGGAGGTGGTGTCATAGTCTTTTAATCTTAGCACTCAGGAGGCAGAGGCAGGCGAACCTTTGAGTAGGAGACCACCCTAGTCTACAGAGCTAGTTCCAGGACAGTCAGGGCTACACAGTGAAACGCTGTCTTGGAAAAAACCAACCAACCAACCAACCAAACAAACAAACAAACAAAAAGCATCATATATGGGGTTGGAAGAAAAATTAGTCCTATCCCTGACGGGATGGAAACAAAACAGGCTCTCTCCAAGGCAATCAGCAATGTGCTCTAAAAGCCTTAACAAGGGGCGTGCTTGGTCCTGACCCCATATACACTCCAGGAAACACTAACCGGCGCTCCATGAACAGGTACGACATTTTGTATGCTTTTAATGTCTCACTGAAAATAAAATTAAAAATTGCACTAAGTGTTTCGCTGTTGGGAATATTAGGTAAAGGGCTGAGAAACTCGTGGAAATGCCACTGCAGATTTATTTCTGGAAGCTACGTCTATCAGCAAGCTCAAAGAAAATGGGATTTCTATAGACCTGAACTGCAGAGATCAGAACCCTACTGCATCTGGACAGCAATAGGCATAGAATTTCAAAACCTATTAATCATGCACAGGTAGGGGGTGGGGCTTTAAAACGTATCCTGTGACTACATTTTAAAGTGTTTTCATGAGTTTTGGATGGTTCAGTGCAGCTGACTCAGGACACAGGGCTGGGGGAGGCAACAGAGGCTACCTTCTCCGGTCTCCATCATCATCTCCACCATTGGATGTATATGTATATAGGGTTGACTTGCTATACTCTGCCCTGCCATAGGTCATAGAAGCTTCTTTATTAACCAAGACAATAAAACATATTCACAGCATACAGAGGGGAATTCCACATCACCCACTCATAGGTGCAGAGGGCATTCCAGGAGGAATTTGGGAGAAGTAGCCTCTGAGGCAAGGCTTCCAGAATGCTCTGTCAGGGCTTTTCTCTGAACTAGAAACAGGTTGTGTTCGCACTGGAAAGGAAATGCTCAGGGGTAACAGGCAGTTTAGAACTGTGGTGGCTAAATTCCCAAATTCATGTGCTGAGCCTTAACCACCTCTGTGACAGGCTGTGGTGGCACTTGCCTTTAATTCAGCACTCAGGAGGCAGAGGCAGGCAGATCCCTTTGAGTTCAAAGCCAGCCTGGTCTTCAGAGGACGTTCCAGGACAGGTTCCAAAGCTACAGAGAAACCCTGTCTGGAAAAAAACATAACACAACAAAACAAAAAGAGGCTAGGGTAGAGTCCTCATGGTAGAATATGAACTTCCAAACACCATGGTGGAAGTAGATCCTGGTCATTCTTCAGACTCCAGAATTGTGAGAAAGGCTTGTCACCCAGTCTATGGTATTTTGTTGCAGCAGGACAAACAGAATAAGCATGTAAGTATATAAAAATCAGCAGAGTAGTCCATGCTGAGAAGGGAACATCTTGATTTCTTGCTTGAACTGACATAGTCTGTATCAACTACTCCCCGAAGAAACAATATTATTTTAACAAAAGTTCATGTGCTTATTGCATTCTTTACTAGGACTTTGTAGTTTTTATTTTATTTCTTATTCCATTTTATTGAATATTTGACAGCCATTTTCCTGGTTCCTTAGGACTACATGGTAGATTCTGATCATCAATGGTTCTCTCTGGGTACCGCATTGACTGTGCCCAGGACCTTTTCAACAGTGTTACTGTGAGCCTGCGCACCTAGCCATGCTGAAGTTATCTTGAATTATCCCTTCCCCCACTTTAATAGATCTACTCTAATTTCTAGTATTTCCTTTCCCTGATAGAGTTATAAAAAGCTTTATTTAGCCCTCCATGACTCTGGCAACCATAAAAGTTCTTTCCTTTTTTTTTTTCTGTTCTTATCACCCCTTCATGTGGGACCTAATCAGAAGGTTCCCAGGAATACAGTTTTCAGACAGGAAGCAGGTTTATAACCCTGCCAGTTCCCCCAGTGTTTGTAGGAGGCACAGCCTCGGGGGCCGTGTAGTCTCTCAGTGTGTGAGCCCAGCTCTCTTAGAGCAGTGGTTCTGCTTTATCTGGAATCTCCAGGCGATTTAGAGTCAAAGCGTTCTTCTTTTGTTGTCTCTTTCTCTACAAGAGGACTTAGTACTCCATTTCTTTTCTCTGCTTTTACGATTGCAGTGTAGGATCTCCACGATGGGGACATAGTCCTCATCTTGAACTTGTCTGTTAAGTTTGCCCTGGTCTGAGAGTCAGTCCTGGTGGCCCCAGCTCCAGGAGATTCCACACGGGAAACAATCATGGGATTGTTGGAACTCAGACTCAGAACACAATGTGAGAGCTGTTCTGGTGTGCCTCCTGCCGACCTGCTGCTGGACCAAGAGGCTTAATCTGTCAGGCACAATCCCTAGACTGAAGTGGGGGTACGGGAACTGAGAACTCAGCTGTGATTCCTTCTGTGGTGCAGTTGAGTACAGTTTCACATACAGGGACAGTTCCGCTGCAAAGAAAATTGACTCTCGGTTCTAACAGATGAGAAATGAGAGACAGGCTATGTTTGGTGGCAGGGGAAGGTATTTTAGCTTACAGTTTATAGTTCACTAGGAAGAGATGGCAGAGCAGGGACCAGGCCATGGAGGAACACCGCTCACTGTTTGCTCCCCACATCTTACTCAGTCTGCTTTCTTATTCCACTCAGAACTGCCCGCCCAAGTGAGCTGGGCAATCCCCCATCAATTATTAATCAAGACAGTGCCTCACAGACATGCCTACAGACCAATCTTACGGAGACAGTTCCTCAACTGAGGTTCCCTCTTTCCAGATGACTCCAGCTTCTGCCACGTTGGCAGAAAACTAATCAGCACACCCACCAACCTGATGTCTCCACCAATGTATTTGAAAAGTGTCTTGATTTATGATGTGCCTTGTCCTGTGACTGTAAAAGCGTCATGAAAAGGTTATCACATTGGAACACAGAACTGTGGGTAACCTAAACCTGTATTCCCAAGCCATACTGACTCCTGGTTATCTCCAGAATACATTGTCTTCGTTGTCTTATCCCTCATCATTTGTGCTAAAATCCTAACCTCTGCTCATAAAGATACCTTGATTCCTTTCTTTCCTAGTTATATTGCTGGGGACTACTTCTAAAGAATAGGATTGAGATAGCAAAAATCAGAGCCTAAGCAATGGAAATCTATTTCTCATAGCCCCAAAGGCTCCAACTTCACCACCAAAGCTTCAGCAGCCCTGGCTCCTTGCAAGGCTGCCCTGGCTGGCTTGTTGGAAGCAATCTTCTCCTGTCTTTAGCGCTGTCCCTCCAGGTACACTGTGACTGTGTCCCAGTCTCATTTCAAGGACACCAGTCAGAGTGGACCAAGACACAGCTGGGATCATTTTTAACTCAATTGCCTTTTTGAAAGACCCTGTCTCCGAAGACAGCCACATTTCGAGGGACTCTGCTCCAGAGCATCAGGATTTAAGTCCAGAGGGAAGACAACTTAGCCCGTGTCTGTGAGCATCCGTTCTTTTGATTTCTTTCCTTTTCATTTCTGCCTTGCTGAAACACACTTCCTATGGCTGTTTTCTGCTCTGATTTCATACATTATTCTTTTCTCTTAGCACCCAATGAACACGTGCTGAGTTCCACAGAGCCCCAAACACTGCACATGCTCAGGAGGAGGAGCAAGCCTGAGATTCCCCAGGAAGAGTCTAGAAAAGTTTGTAATGGGAATGAAGAGTGTTTGGAGTTCAGAAGAGCCATGTCTCCTTCTGCCTGAGGTAAGAGTCTGAAGAGAGGGGTGGACAGTTAAGATACACTGGAAATAGCCCGACATTCATGTGGCAGAGAAAATCGCAAGGACATTTCAGAAGAGAATCAAAAAGTATATACACTTCAGAAGCAAGAGTGAGCATGGTTGGGAGCTGCGGCCTCTGGGAGGAGGTGGGTGTGGAGGCTGCAGGAGGATGGGGCAGAAGAGCCTGTTCCCTCAACAAGCTGCTGATAATTATTGGAAACGTTAACAAGTTAAAGTACCATATCTAGATTTTTGATGCAATGTGCAAAATACTCATTCTCATATTACTTAAATATGTCTGCAGCATATGACTCTTGCTACCTGTTAGTCTTGTAAGTGTTTGCCCGGTTCTCAGCTCATCGATGTCAGGGGCTTCATCTGGCATTTTACTTGCAAGCATATGCCCCTGTGGCTGTTACTGTGTGAGGATAAGGAGTGAGTGCAGAGGAATGCTCTCCTTTCTAGGAAAGCATGGTCTCTGCCTGCCTCAGCTCTTCTGTGAGGGTGCAGATGCTTGCACGTGGGTACCTACAAGAGTCCTGCATATTTAAGGGGCTGTGGTTAAGCGGATTTAAGTCTGCTTTGATTTTTCATGTCAGTGCCTACTTATTAACCTGCTGGCTGGTTCACTTCATTATACAGAGAGATTAGGGCCCTCTGAAATTAAAACATGTAGTAACATTAGTTGATCCTTTCTGTTAAATCCTTCACTTTTTTCCCCCTGGAAGGGTCTGTGAGGGTTTGAATAAGAATGGCCCCCCTAGGCGCATATATCTGAATGCTTAGTCATCAGAGAACGGCACTACTTGAGAAAGATTAGAAGGTGTGGCCTTGTAAGAGTAGGTGTGGCCTTGTTGGGGGAAATACATCACCTGGGGTGGACTTTGGGGTTTCAAAAGCCCAAGGCAGACCCAGCATCTCTCTCTTCCTGATGCCTGTGGATTCAGATGTAAAACTCTCAACTACTTCCCCAGCGCTGTGTCTCCTTGCATGCCACCATGGTCCTTGTCATGATGAAAACTGACTAAACCTCCAAAACTGTAAGCAAGCCCCTATTAAACGCTTTCCCTTATAAGAGTTTGCCATAGTCATGGTGTCTCTTCACTGCAATAGGACACTGACTAAGACCGGGTCCCATTCCATTTTCACACTGTTCAACAAAGCCAAACTGCTCTCCCAATGTGACCTTTCCCTACTGGAAATTTCTCACCCTCAAGTATCATAGAGAGCTTGTCAGGAACATTCTCACCCTTGTCTGCAATTCTCTGGCTGACTCCTACTAGTGGTTTGGTTTAAGAAGTCTCTAAGTTTGCGCCCTGATGTGGGATTCCCCTCTGTATGCTGTGAATATGTTTTTATTGCCATTGGCTAATAAAGAGGATGCTTTGGGCCTCTGGCAGGGCAGAACAGAACAAGGTGGGAATTCCAAACAGAGATAGAGGAGAAAAGAAGGCGAAGTCAGACTTTGGGGACATTTTTCTTCAAACCATCACGGTTATATGGATATGCCAAATTTATTGGTTCTGACATCACTTGGGTATTTGTCTCGTGCTTACTTTCTGGTTTGGGCGAATAACGTTGCTGTGAATATTCCTGTGTCAGCTTTCCGTGGTCCTGAGTTTTCTTCATTCCTGGGTACACGCCTAGACGTGGAAATGTTAGCAGGAAGAAATGTTCAACCCTCTGAGCAAATGCCCAAACTGCTTCTCAAAGCAGCTGGGTGTCCTCACAGTTTCCACAGTGTTGTATGAGGTGGATACAAGGGTCCCAATTTCTTCACATCCTAACCAAACCTGCCGTTAGTCATTTTGATTACAACTGTCCTATGGGGTGTGAGATGTTTTGGAAGTTGAACCTGGCATTTGAAAACTAGTTGCTGAAGGTTGAAAGTGCCAAAACAAAAGGAAGAAGCAGAAACCAAGTGCAGCTTAGGGTCTTAGGGACAGAAGGGAGCCTTGGGTGGAAACAGAAAAGAAAGATCCCCACACTCCGAGGCAGGAGGAAGGGCTTCTACACTAAGCTAGATAGTCTACAGCTGCCAGGAACAAACTTACACATCAGACATCAGCCAAGAAATGATCTAAGGAACTGGACATGGTGGTACACACGCATAATCCCAGCACTCAGAACACTGAAGCAGGAGGATCTCAAGTTACACAAAAAAACTGCTGGGCGGTGGTGACATATACTTTTAATCCCAGCACTCGGGAGGCTGAGGCAGGTAGATCTCAGTGAGTTTGAGGCCAACCTGGTCTACAAAGCAAGTTCCAGGACAGTCAGGGCTGTTATGAAGAGGAACTCTGTCTTAAAACAAACAACCCCTGCCTGAAACCTGTCTTAAATAAATACATACACACATCAACAAACAAACAAAATAAATGTAAGAAGCTTTCCTAGTGTCTATGGCCAGCACAGTGCATACAGGTTCCCCCAACAGTTTTGTTTGCCATCTAAGGGTTGGGGTGGGTGCCAGGTCACCTGGCAGACAAAGTGGCAAGATAGCTGTACTTACATCAAGCTGGGCCCCTCTAGAGCCTTGATTTGTAGTTCCCTGATAAGAAATGACTTTGAACAGCTTTTCTTGGCTCCTTAGCTTTTTCTATAACTTCTTCCTAAATCCTATGCTCATTTTAAACTGGCTTGCCATTTCATCACTGGACTGCATAGGTTGGGGATGCCAGTCCTGATTTTATGGATTATTTGAAAGCATTGTTTCCCATTCTCTTTCTTATGAGACAAGGTCTCTCTTTATGTAGCTCTGGCTATCTTGAAAATCTCTATGTATGTAGACCAGGCTAACCTCAAACTCACATTGATCCACCCACCTCCACCTCCTGCATGCTGAGACTGAAGTTGTGGGCCACCACACCCAGCATCTCTTCACTTTCATAATGCATCACTTGAAACACAGAGTTTTTAATGTCACTCGAGTCAATTTGTCGTCTCAATGGTTGCCTATAATTTAGGTGTCATTGTGTAAGGTACCATTGTCTACTTCAGGTAAACTAAGACCTACACCATTTCTAATTGTTTTTTCCATAGCATTAACCACAGTCACACCATCATATGACTATCACCCCCGTCCACTTCTGATACCTTCTTATCTTCCCAAATCGAAATGCCATCTATTAAACAATAGCTGCCCATGGCAACCACCATTCAGATTCTTGTCTTTATGAATTTTACCACTCTGAGTACCAAACATAAGTGGAATCACACACCACAGATGGTAATTTTACTATTTGCTACCACATGGAAGAACTTCAAAGATTTTATAATCCGTGGGAAGAGTCAGTCACAGAAATTCGTCTGTGGTGTGTGTCACACTCAGCTCATCTGGTTGTATTAGTTTCTTTTCTTTATCAACATGACAAAATGCACTATGTAAACAGCTTAAAGGAGGAACCACTCACTGATCTCTTTCTAAGCTCTTGGTTCCCTCGCAACAGCTCCTAAAATCTTAGGAGTCTCTAGGGATCTTAGATGGTCTTCTCTCTGCACATGACATGACTGGGGCATCTTCTAGTAGTTAGGATGGAGACTGGTCACGGGAAAGACCAAGGCATCTGGGAAGAGGGAGCAGGGCTAAAG
>NC_022019.1:4861793-4862539 GCF_000317375.1 Microtus ochrogaster
GCAAGTGAGTGATGGTATTTCCCTACTCATCTTCAATGTGAGGCAGATGGAGAGCATGGGGAAAGCCCAAAGGCAAACAGCTTGAGAGCAGGCAGAGTCATGGAGACTCAGCGCTGCCCGTTGACCTTTCACCCCTGTGAAATGCAAGGCCTCTTTATTAGGGACAGGTGGGAGAGTGGAGTGTTTATTGATTTAGATAATAATTCATGGAAATTGTGGCCTCACTAACAAAACGTGGCCCCTCTAACTATAATCTTTACCAGGGTTCTATGGAGAATAAACCTCACCATCCTGTACAACTCAGACTATTCATAAGGAGACAGCCATCTGTACGTCTAAGGAGCAGATGCTAAACATTACACACTCAACGTAGCGTTAGGAATCCAGGCTTACTCAGTCTCTTGGGTTTTAATATCCTTTTCAGGAAACTGACACAATATTGTATATGGAATGCAAATCTCCAAATAAAAATGTTAGTCCCAGCTGCTCAGTCTGGGCCACAGAGAAAGTTCAAGGCTAGAATGGGTTACATACACAGTGAATTCAAGATCAGCCTGGGCAACTCAATGAGACACTGACTCGAAAAACAAAACAAAAAAAAAAAAAACTGTAGAGAAATGGCTGAGACCGTAACTCAGTGGAAGAGTCTTCACATAGCACGTGTGAAGTCTGGGGTCCAATCTAAGGTGCCACATTTTTAAAAGCCACAAGTTAAAATATATGTGTTAAAAATATATTAAGTTGCC
>NC_022019.1:4865409-4868368 GCF_000317375.1 Microtus ochrogaster
TCAAAAAGCAAAGAAATGTGTGTCTTTCCAGCTCAACAAAGACTGAGGGAGTTTGTCTCTAACAGTGCTGCTGTATGAGAAAGGGTGTCACACAGGGAGGAGGGAGAAATCTTTAATAAATAAATAAATAAAGTTAAAAAATGAAAAAAAAAAAGCCAGTCTTCAAAAACCAAAGAAATGTGTGTCTTTCCAGCTCAACAAAGACTGAGGGAGTTTGTCTCTAACAGTGCTGCTGTATGAGAAAGGGTGTCACACAGAGTGGAGGCAGGAACATCAGATAGTAACTTGATTCCACAAAGAGAAATAAAGACCTGGGGTAGGGGATAAATGAAGAGGGAAATTTAAAAGTATAAGTGCATTTTTGCTTATACCAGTTTCTTTTGCCAATTGATTTTTAAAATGACTGTATAAAAATTATAAAACTGAGCCGGTTGTAGTGGCACATGCCTTTAATCTCAGCTCTCAGAAGCCAGAGGGAGGCAGATCTCTGAGTTCCAGGCCAGCCTAGTCTACAGAGTGAGTTCCAGGACAGCCTGGGCTACATAGAGGAACCCTGTCTCAAAAACAAAACAAAACCAACCAACCAACAAATACATAAATAGAACTACATTTTGTACTTATAAATCTATAGATACAGGTTATGTGACAGTAATGGAAGAAGGGAGGGAAATGGAGCTAAAACAGAGCCAAGTTTATATATGCTACTGAAATAACGTTGTTACTAAGTCAAACTGGAGTGTGCTAAGGTGTCAGTAGAAATCACCAGGGCAAATACTAAGAGCAGATTTGTCTTTAAGAAGTAAGAGAAGAGTTAACCCAAAGGTGGCAGCCATGGATGGTTTAGAGGAGCAAGACGTAAAATGATCTACCCAGACGCATTCAACATTCAATCTAAGAATTATGGAGATGGAACATGCCAACAGGCGTGATGGATAAGGTGACTTGCTCTAACAGTCTAATCAAACAGGTCATGGGACACTCAAATCCTCTAAGTACAATATAGGCTGGTGTTATGGTTGGTTTTTAATGTCAACCTGCCATAAATCAGAATCACCAGAGTTGGGAGCCTCACCTGAGAACTGTCCAGACCTTGACTGACATGGAAAGGCCCACTCTGATCACCCTGATTGTGGACAGGGCCTTCCGGTAGCAGCAGATATAAAGGGTCTGTCAGGAAGCTCATCTGCCCTGTGGTTGCTGCTGCTGTTGATCCCCACCCTGCTCTCACACCCGCATTTCCAGCAGCTCTCCGAGAATCTTCCCAGCTTCAGGAGCCAGACTGGGACAGCAGGGCACCAGCCTTGGGGCTGAGGAACTAGCGGCCGTCCCCACGCCCTCCCAAGTGAGGGACAGCTACTGTGGGACAACTCTGATTGCCGGGGCACCAGCCTCAAAGATGGAGAAGCTATTGGCTTTTCAGTCTCTCGGGTGTGATTCTCCGTTGCCATGATTTTAAAGCAGACTTCATAAATCATAAATACATAAATTGGTTCTGTTCCTGTAGAAAGCCCTGGCAAATACAGCCGGGAATGAAATGGCACTGGCATTTTCAGGGACAAATGTCATCTTTTTATGACTTTCTGAGAGCATCTCCCGAGACTCCAGAAGACTGTTTTGAAGGATTCTTCTGCGATAAAGCCTGTGCAGCCACATTCCTTTTTCTCCGGATGGGCAGAGTAAGCTCACTGAAAGTACCAGTGAGTGAGGTGCTGGGAGGCGGTGGTGCACACCTTTAATCTTAGCACTCGAGGTGTAGGTGGATGTCTTGAGTTTGAGGTCAGCCTGGTCTACAGAGGGAGTTCCAGGTCAACCAGGACTATGCAAAGAAAGCCTGTCTCAAGCAAACAAGCAGAATGAGTGAGATGTTATTTCAAGGGCACGTGCCTATTTAGTAACTCTGACTATCTCAAAGCTGGACAAATAGCAGTCCCCGCCTAAGATTTCCCTGGAGGCTGTTCTTTCCTTTCCCATGCTGCAAAGATCTGTGATTGAAAGTTTGAACTCACCAGCTCTGCTTGCCCCTCTCTGCCTCCCGCTGCCCTCTGGGAGAGGAGCAGGGATACTCAGAGAAGAGGAACCTACTGAGATATCCAGTCAGTTGGACATTGTGTGTGGCAAACAGCATGAGATTGCAGGATGGAGTTCTAGGTTTTAGTCCACGCTAAGATGCATGGCATCTTTGAGTTGCTCATGGTCTGCCAGGGCAGCTGACAAGTCAGCCATCTCTGGAACCTTTTACAGTGGCCTCTCGGCATGCCGCCCTAGATCCCAGTGTGGGAAGCCAGGGCCTTCGAACAATGCTGCTGCCTTCCCATAGGTCATCTGCCTGTCTGGCAGAACCAGCACAGACAAGGTCATATGCAGTTTTCCCGCCAATTCTGAGGTCTGATAGAAGCAAGAAAAATGTTGAGGCCTAAAACCACAGCCTTCCTTTAACTGTTGAGTCAAATTGGGGCACCACACTGAGAATCGGATGGAGTGCCTGTCTTGGCTCTGTGTGGGTCACATCACTTCCCTAGCTCACCTACCCTCCAGCAGGACTCCTGTAGTGTTCTATCAGGGTCTGCCTTGCCCCCTTCCTGACCCCGCCTCCACAAGCTTCCCCATAGTCTTGTGCTTTGTGTCCCTCCTGTGGGGAGTTAGCCCTGGCTGCCCCTGTGTCTTCTCCTCTTTTCCCTGCTCACCTGCCTCTCCGCTCTGCCTCTGCCTGCACTGGCTGTCCATCCGTCAGTCCTCAGCCTTCACACTTGCCTGGAATCGGCCTGGAAGGACACCCTCTTATGCGTCAGGTCCTCCAGTAGGAAGCCCTATTCTCCTTCCCCAAAACAGCATGCTGACTTGATGAGAGGAGCCACAGTTGTTTGTTTACTTGCTCTCTTTTTGGGGGGGGGGGTTCGAGACAGGGTTTCTCTGTAGCTTTGGAGCCTGTCCTGGAACTAGCTCTTGTAGACCAGGCTGG
>NC_022019.1:4868468-4869521 GCF_000317375.1 Microtus ochrogaster
GTGCGCCACCACCAGCAGGCTCCTTGCTCATTTCTGTTTCCATTTCTAGATTGAAAGGTACACAAGCAAGGATCTTGTGTTTGTTTAGTTCCCCAAAACTTGCCACGCTCATCAGGACCTTGTAGAAGTTTGGACTTAATTGTAACAAAAATAAAATTCATAGGCCAGCAATGACACAGTCAGCTTTTATGTTACTAATGGGGCTGGAGGTATGCTTCCGTGGAAGGGTACTTGCTTAGTTAGCATGTGTGTGGACTTGAGTTCAATTCCAAGCAGTGCCAAAACAACAAACAAACAAATGAGATAAATAAAGCTCTCCCATATGGTCACAGGAAACCATGATGGACAAGGAATCAGGGACCGCAGTGGGGAAGTTGTTGGAAAAATACAGGCAAGAGATTTGGAGATGCGACCTAGGGGTGGTCATAGTGCATAGAAAGAAACAGAATGGATGGGGGCTTGGTAGAAAGAAGCTGGCCAATTGGCTAAGGAGTCAACACTACCCAGTGACCGAGAGGGAACAATATATGCTCATGCTAAGTTCAGGTGTTTGTGGGAGCTCAGAAGAGGCCAAGCAAGTGGTGAGACACAGAGGACAGATGTGAACGGCTGACAAAAATGTGGCAGTTCTGTCATCATCAAGCAGTGTTCACAAAGCACAGATAGATAAGACTGGCAAGGGTAAGCGAAAATCCACCATGGATGAGGGGATTTTTTTTTTTTTAGTTATATCTGTATATGCTTGTGACTATGCATGGGTCCATGTCTCTGTGTGCCATCCATGAGGAGACCAGAAAGGGGTATCAGATTCCTTGAAGCTGGAGTCACGGGCAGTGGTGAAATGTCTAGCGTGAGAGCTAAAAAAAATGAACTCGGGTCCTCTGCAAGAGCAGCATGTGATCGTAACCACTGAGCTGGCTCTCTGGGCCTGTGTGCCAGTTTTAAATGAAACCAGATACAAGCCCACCAAGGGATTCAAAAGCCCGGGACAGACATCACGAGCATTGGAGTTGCCAGGTAGAGAAAGATAGATATAAAGAGGGAGAGGGAGAG
>NC_022019.1:4869624-4874587 GCF_000317375.1 Microtus ochrogaster
AGATGGAGGGAAGGGACCTAACCGAGTACCCTATAACAGCCCTTGAGGACATGGAAGCTCTATTTCTGTCCCTTTTACAGAGTTTGTTCTTCCTGGAAGACACAGTCACAGGCACCATCTTGGAAGGGGAGCCCAGGTCCTCACTGTTTTGGTGGAAGCCTCATCCCAGCCCCTGGCATCCATATATCCAAAGAGTCTGGAATGTTTGGGTGAAGCCCTCATCTCAGCCCCTGGCATCCACATATCCAAAGAGTCTGGAATGTTTGGGTGAAGCCCTTAGCCCAGCCCCTGGTGTCCATATATCCAAAGAGTCTGGAATGTTCCACCCCAAAGCCCTTCCCCTTGGAGTAGCCTCAGTTCAGACTCCGCCCCTGAGAAAGCCTGTCAAACGATGACCCCTCCTCAGAGATACTCAAGACCACTCCCAAAGGGTATTTAAACCGCCCCTAGAGAGCAAACACGTGGTTTTTCAGGTCTTCCTTCGCTGTCTCCTGTCTGGGGGGCTGGAAGGCCATCTGAGAGCATTGGTATCCATTAAACCTGGGCTTTTTCTAATTCGGTTTGATTTGGTCTGATTCAGATTATTGCGCTGGCAGAGAGGCTTGTTGGGGTGTAGAAACTTTTCACATACCAGACACTAAGAGTTCCTTGATTTTTAGACTTTCAGATTCTAGAACTGTGCAAAATGAATTTCTGGTGTTTATAAGTTACCCAGGTCTGTGGCATTTTGTTATAGTAGCCAAAACCGACTAATTTGGCTAAACCTGAATCCCAGATACACAGCAACTTTGTTTTGTTCTGTTTTCGAGACAGCATTTTTCTGTGTAACCCTGGCTGTCCTGGAACTCACTCTGTAGACCAGACCGGCTTCAAACTCACAGAGATCCACTCACCTCTGAGCCACCAGCACCCAGCACCCAGCAACTCATAAGTATGCCTTAAATATTGTATGGGCTGACAATATCTTAGCAAACATTCCCCTGTGAGCTGGGCTTATTCACTAGAAAGCACATTTGCATCAAGATTCTTCTATTACAGCCTCAGCTCCAGTGACTGCTGAAGCTCCAAGGGTCTGTAAGTTTACCATGTGGAAAACCCGTCAGATTAAGAACGTGACCGATCTTTAAACCTGGATGTTTGCACTTGCTAAATATATGACAGCAGGAAACCCTTTGTTTCTCTGGCCCTCGGAGTCCACAGCGGTGAAAAGGAACGCACAAGGAGCTTCCACACTTTGACCCACATCTGCTAGAGTAGTAGCTCTCAACCTTCCTACTCTGCGACCATTTCACACAGTTCCTCAGGCTGTGGTCACCCAAACCATAAAAATGCTATTGTCATAAACATCATTTTGCTACTGTTATGAATTGTAATGTAAATATCTGTGTTTTCCAATGGTCTTCGTTGACCCCTGTGAAGGGTCGTTCAACCCCCTAAAGGGGTCCCAACCCCCAGGTTGAGAACAACTGCCCCAACCCAACCAACCGCAGACTGCAAATATTCAAAAGAAAAGGTTACTGTGTCTATACCAGATAGGAAGAGAATTTTCCTACCACCGTTCTCTATACAATAGAATGCACGTTTACATAGATTTATAGTGCATTGTGTTTAATAAGTCACCCAGAAAAGGTTTAAAGTACAGGATAAGATATCAGTAGCTTTTGCAGACAGGACACATTTTATAGAAGTGGCACAAGTATGGGCAGATTTTTGGTATCCAGTGAGATCTGGGAGGTTATGTCCCCGTGGATTCCCAGGACTGATGTATTTGTACTGGCTTCTCTTGCCACACTGAACCTGCTGTGAGAATAAGCCTAAATTATAAGTGGGAGCCTTGTGCCCTAAGTGAGTACGTTACTCCCCGCTTAATAAACCGCTGCTATAAAAACAACCTGCTGTTTCAGGGAGCGGAGCGCGATTAGATGCAAATTGGTCCAGAGTGTCCAAAAGGCAACTGGAATACAGATAGAGCAAGAGGACTACAGTTGCGTGAGATGCTTGGCGCCGCGTTTCAATCTCTTCCCCCTGGGAAATGTCCTTGGGCAGGCCCAGAGGAGGTGGTCCTGACCCACAGAGGGCTGGAGGGCTGCCATACCTGTAAAAAACCCCACAGGAGGCGTCTTGGAACACTGTTTGAAGTTATGCAGAAATATAATCTACCCTTATCAGCACCTGTGAGGTTTCTATTTGTCAAACACCAGACAGCAGCTCTGACCACACCCTGGAAGAACCACGACAGATGGTACAGCCAAGACCCAGAACCCAGTGAAG
Source organism: Microtus ochrogaster (assembly GCF_000317375.1). Taxonomy (NCBI): domain Eukaryota; kingdom Metazoa; phylum Chordata; class Mammalia; order Rodentia; family Cricetidae; genus Microtus; species Microtus ochrogaster. Next base: position 4,871,896 of record NC_022019.1, read on the forward strand.
ATCTGAGCCCCAGTGGTCCTGGATTTCTACAGTCGGACGCTGGAAGGGACACTCAAGAGCTCTGGGTTCCCACACGGGAAGGGGAAATAGGAAAGTTAGGAAGAGGGATGTATCTCACGCATCGGCCCATCATGTTGTCCCCCACAGCTACTACAATTACGACATAGCAGCTTGAAGAAAAGTAGGCTCGCCTTTGTTCCTTGCAAAGTTAGTACCATCGCTGCCTGCTAGCCAGAGCTCAAGCTTTGCCAGAGTTTATCTCAGAGAGAAGCAGGGACTGCCGGATAGATAGGCATCTCATAGACTTCCTCATCACAGGGGGAGGAAGAAGAAGAAAGCCGAAGTAGAGTTCAGAACTTAGAACCAGTTGGGTTTAGTTCTAATCCCAATTCTGACCCCAAGTAAACTCTAGGACCTTCTGAGCCCCAGTGTGTTAATCTGTAGACTTGTTTCGGAGTTCGTGATGGGTAATGTTAATTGTTAATGTGACAGGGTTGCCAGGGGAGACACACTTACGGGTGTGAGGACATTTCCAGAAAGTTTTACCTGAGGCGAGAAAGTCTACTATGAATGTGGATGGCACCAGTCCATGGACTGAGGTGCTGGACTGTCTAAAAGGTGAAAAGAAAGGGAGGTGAGCGACAGCATTCATCTCTTTACTTCCTGACCCCAGTGTGACCAGTCGCTCTATGCTCCTGCCGCCATGATGGACATGTACCCAGCAACGGAGTCAGAGCAACCATCCTTCCGTTGCTTTTGTTAAGTTTCATGTGAGAAATAAGGGGAAAAAGTAAGTAACTTGGAGGCCTAGCACTTAACAGGATAGTCTCCTGTCTCCTGAGACCTTGTCTCCACCTCAGCCCCCATGACAACCGCCATTCTGTCATAAGATCGCAAGCTCAGTGATGTGAGCTCTCTGGGGTTGAAACCCCGTGAGGCGTGTGGTATGCTTCAAACCAGAGTATCAAGTCTGGCTGTAGGATGGTATAAAATAGCTGCTAAGTGGGGTGGAACAGAGGGTAGCTTGAGCTGGGGGAAGGGCGGAGTGGGAAGACAGCAGACCTGCATGATCCATGCCAAAAGCAGCAGTGACCTCGGGTCAGGACCCCACAGCCACCCCGGTCCTCCCCAGCTATGTCACCGCCAGTAGGTCCACTCTAGAGGAAGGGATTCGGGGATCTCCCAGGCTCAGGGGAAATGGACCAAGTTGTGAATTGAGGAGTGGAGGGGGGGTTAGAGCTCCTCCTGCCTCCTTCTGTGGCATAGATGATGGGGACATAAAAGGTGACCAGGCACGTGCATTTGCACAGCCCTGTCTTCATGTTTAGAATGTCTCTGTTTGACCCGGAGTGAAATGGAGCCATTCCCAAACATCAGCCAGGTGGCTAAATCACACCAGACTGTCACAGGACCCACAAACCTTCGGAATCTTAGCAAAGTTGCAGTTAACTGGGTTGCTGTTAAGATGCTGGGCACTAAGCATCCCAGGGAGAAAACACAGCTCATCCACTGTGTGTGTCCATGTGTCCATCTGTCCTTTGAGGGACGGAGGAGGGAGGACGATGGGCTAACAACAACGGTTGTCTGTGACTTCTGCACTTTGGGGACCTAGTTGGAAATAGTGTGTAGACTCCCGGGCCATGGCTGGAGGACTCCTCTTTTCCCTCCACAGCCTGGATGGCATGTTCCCCACCGTGTACATGAAGCTGATTGAACTGCTGGGCCTTCCCTGTGATCTTCAGGTAGGACCGAGGCCTATACCCCATTGTGACCAGGGTAAGGAGCCTGTGATAACAGCTACAGATAATTCTCCAGGTTTACTTTAGAAAACAAACAATTTTTTGGACACCAGGGTAATCAGCTTTGCTGCATCTCAGCCCAGAGTAAGGACTAGTCCCTGTCATCCTAGCGAGGCCCTGACTTTCTCCCATACCCAGCTGCTCTTCCTTCATCTAACCCCGCCTCATTCTTAAGGACTCACTCACTGTTTGGTTCGGTGACTGTTACTGCCTTGGGGGGCCACCTAGTGCACATCCCCAACCTATTTTGCTCTGTATTGGAGGCCGTGGACCCCCAGACCCTGAAATTCCTGTAAACAATTTGTTTTCCTGTGCTTGCAGCTGCTCTGAGCACAAGACAGGGAGTGGTTTCTGGTGGCTGCAGCTGAAGTATCCTGAAAGCTAGGCCGTGGCCATTGGTCAGGGAAGGCACTATATAAGCTGCCCTGGAACACAATAAAGGGGGCGTTCTTGGTGTTCTTGTTTCAAGGATGACCCATGTACCTATGTCTTTGTGTGTGTATGTGTTTAAATCTCCAGCCCCTTTCCCAGGCAGACATTACAGCTCTGGAATTCAGTCTTCCTAAACTTCTAAAGCTAAACCTTTCCCTGAACGTCTACCCTGAAGAAATCAAGAGAATTCAAAATTCTGATACCTTTCTTCTTGATCAGGTGGATGTGCTACCTGGCTAGAAGATAGGACAGAGACTGGGCCAGGATGTCTGAAGGGAGAAGGGACTCATCCATTGTCAGGACCAATACCTGGAAAGTCATGGAGAAATAGTTAGGCAGGAGATGCACATAAGAGGCTCACTGTTTCAGAGGGTGTAGTCCATGGTGGCCTGGTCCTATGTGCCAGTGCAGAACATACTGGAAGAGGTAGTGTGTGATGGAGGAGGTACAGAGGGAGGAGT
>NC_022019.1:4874910-4883168 GCF_000317375.1 Microtus ochrogaster
GGAAGCAGAGAAAGGGTGGAGGAAATGGGGACCAGGTAATACCTGTAAAGTCACCCACTTCCTTCAGGTAGGCTACTCCTCTACAGGCCCAGAGCTTCCCAGAGAACCCACCAGTAGCTGGTGACCAAGAATTCCAAATGTGAGCCTGTGAGCTGTGTCAGACACAGACCATAACAGCTCTCTGTGAGAGACATTTTTTCTCTGTGTCACTGGTCGACTTTAGATTAACATACATCATGCGACACCTGCCCCTGGTGACTCCTTGGGCTCCTGCAGAATCTTACCAGAGCTCTCCTGAAGCCCGGTGGTGCCTCACCAGAGACCTCACCAAATGGTGCTGAGTGGTTGCCACAAATTCATCCCCCGCTAAAGAACCCTGGAATAGATTTCTTCCGTTAAGAAAAACATGAAACCTACACTTGCCAGAGATCCTAAACATAAAATTGGAACATGGTCAGAAAATGTTTTCTTGGGCAGTTTGTGCCTGATAAACCTCAGACTGTATGCTTGGAAGTAGCCAGTGGGTGGTCTGAATCCCTCCTGGGCACCTCCCCTTCTCAAAGCAGCCGCATCCCTCACTCCTGGCTCTGCTTCTCCTCCTCCCTGGGTGCTCAAAAGAATTCCCCCACCCCCCGCAGGGAAAACGCCTCCCTGCGCTGCACCTGGGACACCGCTCCTGCCCTTCCCTCATCCACCCACATCTCACCAGCAAATTTGAATTGCCCCCTCCCGTCCCACCCCTCCAGCGTGTTGCTAAGTTACAGAAGACAATTAGGACCAGCTTTGAGAGCTCTTTGCCATTCCAGTCACGAAGCGCTCGCTCATTCTAGCTCTCTTTTCTTTCCCTGGGAGCCGCAGGGGAATGCCTGTTAAACTATAATGGAGGAAAACCTCTCATGTTCAGAACAGGCGGCCGAGGTAGGGTTTTTCACCACAAAGCTCTTGCAAACTGCATAAGTGGGCAGACCCTGCTCAATTGGATCTAGCCCTCTTAAGAAAATGTCTGAAAAGCCATTGCATACCTGCACACGGGGCTGTCTACCGAGGGAAACAGTTAAACTCCCCTTGGGAGTGATAGAGAAGGCCCGTCGCTGCTAGGGTTGGATCTGGCTCACTGTCCAGTGCGGGCAGGCAGTCTGCCCGAAAGGCGGCTCACTTTCCAAAATAACTCTTGCAAGACAGATCAAACCAAACAGTTTTAATCTGCTCTGATTAATATCACAAAATGGTTCCCCCACACCTTTAATACGGTCCCCTGAGCAAATGAAGGCTCAAAAGTATGAGGGACTTGTAACGGCCGACTCGGGGCAGGCAGTCCAGGGCAGCTGTCCTTTGCCCCAACAGACCGCTAGTGACTTTCAGGGCCCAAACTGGTCAGGTTGCCTGAAGAGGCGGCCCCAGGCTGTCCTGAGCCCAGCAGGCTGTCGCAGCAAAACCAAAGCAGGTATTACATTCTGACCTGTATTGTTTTTAAAATGCCAACTGGCATGCTGACTAATGTCTGTCTACCTTTCAAATCACCCTGAGTTCTACCAATACCAGTGATAGAGGCAAGGCAAACAGCATCTCTGCCCCACTCAGCCTAGCTGTGTGCCTCTGCATGAGGAGCATATCCGTTCTGGTCTCAGAATCCTTACTCGATGAGGAGACAGACCTTGCAAAGATGGAAGTACTGAAGATGATGTATGTGAAAAAAAGGAGCACAGAGCTGGGGGGGGGGGATGGAAGGTGCTCAACCGGTAACCATGGGCTTGGCCTGTGTCAGTCTAGATTCCAATTGATGCTTATGGAGACAAGGCATGCCCTCTGGCTTGAGTGAGAAGGACACAAACATTTGAGAGCAATATGGCAGCATCCAGTGACCTATGACCCACACAGGAGAGTCTCTGAGAGCACTCCAGTAACAGGGAGATGGGGCCCAGAGGCTTATGGGAGCATCTTGTGTATTTGCATGCAATGTAAAAAGCAACGTGAGGCTCAACCCATTGAAACAAATGAGGGAAGTGGAGGTTTCTGAAGACTGGATCAGACAGAAGAACAAGTAGAGTACCATGGGCGACTTCTGTACTGAAGAACTGTGGGCAGAGGCTGCTTGTTCCCGGCCACCGAGACCCGAAAAAATCACACAGAAGCTGTATTATTTACAACACTGCTTGTGCTATTAGCTCAGGCTTCTTATTAACTAACTCTTACATCTTAAATTAACCCATTTCTATTATTCTGTGTATCACCACAAGACTATGGCTTACTGGGTAAAAAGTTCCCATGTCTGCCTTCTTCAGCAGCTACATGGCATCTCTTTGGCTCTGCCTACTTTCTCTCTATATCCCTGTTCAGATTTCTTGCCTGACTTTATTCTGCCCTACCTTAGGCCCAAAGCAGCTTCTTTAGTAACCAATGGTAACAAAACATAGTCACAGCATCCAAAGGGGAATCCCATATCAGAGAATAGCATGCAAGCTTCAAACTGTAAGACACAAGGGCAATTCACAGCACAGAACTGACAATATGTGCTTCTATATTCACACACATGTATAACAGCTGCGTTTCCCACAGGCACTCAAGTGTCCACATCCAGCCATGTGCCAATGTGCTGTGGTGTCCTGAGGTGGGGAGAAGCCTAATAAACATGGACATAAAGTGAGAAAGGGTAAATTAAAACAGGATAAAATTCTTGAGCAGGCTATTAAGGAATGTGGTATAATTAATTCTTCACTTTATGTAAAAAAAACCAAAGTGGTTTCTATTATGTGATTTGGTTGTGTGCGTGCGTGTGTGTGTGTGTGTGTGTGTGTTAACAGGTCTAATTTCATTTATCAGTCCAACGACAAAGTCCTGATTGATGTTTTAACTCACTTTATGGCCGTGGTCCTTAGCACAGCACTAAGCACACAACAGGCAGGAAGTCGATGAGAGCAAGTGAAGGAAACATATTACTATCCATGCTGGACGTTCTTCCCTGTGTTGAGGAACTAGTCCCTGCAGTGCCCAGTGAGGACCGGGCTTCTAAGACACTGCAGCATGCGAGAGAAGATGGCTTCTGTGCCCCTCGCTGACTTCTAGCGGGAGGCAGGAGGTCTATCACACAGTGTAATTGATACTGTGTGACAGCAAGGTCACAGGCCATATCCCAGACCTAATTGCACATTTAAGGGGAAATTGCCTTCCAAGTGACATACGACACATTGAGGTTGATGGATTCCAGAGTCCAGCCTGGCCGGGCTCCATTCCCCACATCACATGTGTGCACAGGACCCTGACTCTCTCATCCTGCCCAAGTCAGTATCTCTGGAGTAAGAACATGTCATTTGAGCATTTCACCCCTTCTGAAGCAACCTGGCCCACGACAGTGACGAATAGCTAGGCTCAGTCCTCAGTCACTTATTCTAAGTTATTGGCAACCACGTAATCTCCCCAAAGTCCTTCCTTCCACAGCAGGGGACTTTCTAGCTTTCTGTTATGTCCCTTTGTTTGTCTTTAGCAATAAAGCTTTGTTGGCACATCCTTTAAGGGTCTTATCCCAGCACTTATGTTTGGACATTCAGTCAGTGGAAGGAGATAGATGGTTAGCGTGAACTTTGGGGCTAAAAGGGTTCAGGATTTAAATTTGCCTGCTTTTGATAACGAGCCCAAGAATTCCAGATTATTTCCGTCCTTCCATTCTCCTTCAGTTTGGAGGGACTGGATTTTTCATAGGGAATCTCTCATTTCTGTTTTGAAACAATGGAATTTTGAAAACTACAGATCTTAGTAGGCAGGAAAGGCTGACAACAGATCATCACTTGAGAGTCAGGGAGAGCATTTGGCCCTATGATTGATTATAAACAGCATGGAGGTGTTGTCCTCCAGAGCCGCACTGTCCCTACGGGAGGCTCTGAAGTCAGGTACACAGGATGATTTGACTAAGGGTGTTGTGGCCAGTGGTCTAAAGACCGGAATTGGGGATTTTAGATGGTTCTCTGGAAGATTTGGAGTTAGTAACTTCAGATGGTACCCTGAGAGTTTTAGGTTCTTTCTTATCATGCAAGAGAGAGACAGGGGGCCGGGCAGTGGTGGCGCACGCCTTTAATCCCAGCACTCGGGAGGCAGAGGCAGGCAAATCTCTGTGAGTTCGAGACCAGCCTGGTCTACAAGAGCTAGTTCCAGGACAGGCTCCAAAGCCACAGAGAAACCCTGTCTCGAAAAAAACCAAAAAAAAAAAAAAAAAAAAAAGAGAGAGAGAGAGAGAGAGAGAGAGAGACAGGGAAAGGGGGGAGGAAAGAAGAAGAAGATAACTCATTACAGTTGTCCCTTGGTGTCGTCTAACAGAACCTGGCTCCATAACGGCCCCGGCTCACTGTGTGAGTACTACTAAAGTCAGAAAATGCTGAAGTCTCTCACATAAAAAATGAAAGTGCATTTGCACAGAACCTATGCATAGCCTCGCATGCTGTCAATCTCTATACAATTTACAATGCCTAACACACATAAACCCTGTGTGAGTCAGTCAGTGCTGGACGGCATTGCTTAGGAAGCGATGACAAGAACACAGGCCTGTCTGCTCATGTTCAATGTAGGCACAGATATCTTCCTCTGAGTATTTTGGGTCTGTGGTTGGTTGACTCTCGGGTGCAGAAGGTTTGGGTAGGGAGCATGGACTATATGTGGAGCAAGGTATATTAATTAGCTTGACTGTAGTAGCCACAGTAGACATGTGTACCAAAGCAAGGACGTCAGAACTTCATGTTGTACAACAGTTAAGATGTAAAGACCAGTCATGGACTGGCGGGGTCGGCCTATGATATGATATGAGCTAGCCCAGTCAAGGCGACTTAGCCAGAGTCTCTCAGAGAGTAAAGGCCAGATCAGCAGCCTGCCTTCTCCCTAGCTCTGGCCTCTCACTGATGCTCGCTTTACAGAAGGTTGGCAGAGTGAGCTTTACGAAAGGATCTTGACTCATATCCTCCCTTCTTAAAGCTGCAGATGCAAATAAAACACTGAGGTCTTTGTTGGGCCCTGGGAAACCCCCTTGTTTATTTGAACAGTGTCATCTCATGTACCGGTTTTTGTGGCCAACTACAATATGCCCCCCAGACTCCAGGGCCTTTGCACTGCCTGCAATGCTCTCCTTCCCACCCTGCCCTGCCTCTCCCTCACCTAGTTCTCAGGTTGGTGACATCTCTGGGAACCCATCCCTGACTCCCTGATTGGATCACGTTCATCAGTTGTCATTGAGAACCACAGGCCTTCCTTAGAAGCCTTGCCCATGGTGGGAATGACTTGACAGCATGGGCTACCAAGCAAAGGGTAGACTCTGGAGAAGCTGAATCTATCTTGTGGATGAGTCCACAAGACCAGAGCAGTAAGAAAGGATGCTGGGTAGGCCAGTGGACAATAGCCTGAGCAAGGTGTGGCTGAGCCACCATCACATCCAGCATGAAAGACTCGGGTTGCAGATAGGGAAGCCACATGTGCGTGGCTGGGCAGTTGAGCTCAGTGTTACACACCGAAGAGAGTGACGTCACCGACTAAGGTGACAGCTGGCTCCACGGTTAAAACAAATGGTGTCACCTGACTTCCTGAGGTCTCAGCTGCTGAGCGCCGTGCAGCTAGGCACTATGTAGGAGCTATACACATGTCATATAGAGAGGCTGAATGTGTAGATTTGAGGTCACACTGTTGGGAACAGACAAAAAGCATCTTCTCTTAATACTGCCATGCTGACTTCAGACTCCATTTTACCTGTAGGGGAGAATACAGTTCAGGTTCCCATGCTCTAGAGGCACTGAGAACCTTCCAACAGCTGACCCAACTCCTCCTTAAACCATAGAAAGAGTCGATATGCATCTTTAGTTCTCTAGAAACATCACAGCTATTCCTAACAACAGAGAGAACAAACGAATCTGATTGGTTGGACTGAAAAGCTCACATTGTATATTGGTTGACAATGTTGGAACATTCCAGAAAGCCCCTAATCTCTAAATCCCAATTGGTGAAACCGTAACTGTAACTTGGCAACAAATGTTTGTGATTTGTGTGCTTAAATGCTTGCTTCAGCTAGCATTCAGGGTTGCAGTTCAGCTTCCAAGTCTGTTCTGTGGCTGTGATCAGTCAGTGCTCCCCCCTTCCCCTTCTTTATGTTGCCCTGCATTAAATCTTGCCTTGTGGTAACCATCTCGTGTCTTCTTGGATTGATTTGGAGCCTTGGACTACAGCACCAACTGTGTAAATCATGGTGAATGTTCGCTGGCCTGTGGCTATGGAACGAACGCCTCCCCTTCACAACCTGCTCCCACGCCATACTGCGGTGTGCCCAGAGCAACTGAACCCAGCAGCTGTGGACTGAACCTCTGAGATCATGAGCCTATGCAACCTTGCCTCCTTTCAGGTTTTTTATCTATTTCAAATGTACATATATTTGCCTGCAAGTTTGTCTGTGCACCTCGTACGTGCCTAGTACCCTCAGAGGTCCAAAGAGAGGTTTGGATTCCCTGAGAACTGCAGTTGCAGATGGTTGTGAGCCTGTGAAACAAATCTGGGTCCTCTGCAAGAGCAGCAACTGCTCTTAACCATCTCTCCAGAGTCTTCCACCCCTTTCTGATTATCTCTGGTATCTTGTCATGGTCTTGGAAAACAGAGTGACACACGGTATTAGAGAGTTAGCAAGAAAAGCATCATCTATCCCAGTCCATCTGGCGCAGCCATGCAGTAAGCATACCACCAAAGTCCAACTTGATGAAGCAATGAGTTTTAGTAGGGTTACTTACAGGAATTTGGGTGAGGGACTACTTATAGGAACAGAAATGACTCAAACACAGCTGTATCACCAAAGCCCACGAAAACTGGGAACCTGAACACACTGCACAGCCTTTGGACAGGTGATGGGATGGTAGTAGTAAATCTTGTCAATCTCAGGGACTTTTGTAGATAGTGACATCATGTTTGAACACTAGAGGTTATATACACCATGGAATGAAGTCCAGTTCAAGCTTTTCTCTGCTTCATGCATAGGAAATTGTTTTCACAGAAGGGCAAGGCAAGCGTTCAAGATGCTGGCATTTCACACACACTGCCTCCTCATTTTATGTATGGTTTTCCTACTTTGGACTATTTCAGTCCTGTGTTTCCTACTTAAACTCTTTCTATAGCAGTTTCTCTTCTACAAGGAGAAATAGCAGCAAAGATGAGATAGCAAGCACTGTGTAGAGCTGGCTGTCCTCGCCAACCAGCAGTATTTCTGTGGGGCCACTGCTGTCCCCAGGTCCAGTGCAGCGGGAAGGGCACTTCCTGTCCAGGTTCTTTCTGGGACTTTAATTAGCGGTCAAGGTGTAACTTGTATCACTTTAAGTCCCGCAGACACGACAGGCAAATTTCACATCTCCTTGAACTGAATGTTTAACTTTTGTGAAGCTGAACGTGTAGTGTTGTCCTTCCCTTCCCAGCTCTGTAGCTGGAAACAACACCACTGTCACTGGCACCATCAGCAGCTCAGCGACAAGGTGCCAGTGTCACATGGGCATTAGAAGTAAGAGCGTGTAGTCAGGGTAAGACTCCTGATGAACCCTGGAGGTCATTTAAATCCTTGCCCCCATGGAAAGATTTCATTCTTTTTATTAACAGTTGCTTTAGTTTTCTGTTTTATTGAGCCGACAAATATCAACGGAGTGCATGCTGTTTGCTCCGTGAGGCTCTGGTGATGGGGGTGTATGAGTGTAAGATCTGCGCTGTGTTGGGGCTTATGTTTTTTTTTGGGGGGGGGGTTGTTATGAACAAGAAGCAAAGGAATATAAACATTAATGAAGATTTGGGACTGAAACAGGTTCTAGAATAATTGTGTGGTCAGGAATGGTCCTCATAAGGGAATTCTGGTCCAGGGAGATGTGAGGACAGGAACAATACCCATTCCTGCCAGCAGGGACAGTGCGTCAAACCATGCCATAGACTGCCCACCCAAAAGCACACAGGACAGTACCAGACTGAGCCAGACTGCGGTTTTGAACACTGTCTCTACCCCAGGAGCAGGCTCCCTGACCCCATAAGTGTTTTGTTTCTCTTCATCTCCACATTGGCGACATATGGATAGTAATAGTTCCTAACTCACAGGGATGGTATGAAGCTTGAAAGAGCTAATGTATATATTTCATTGATGCCTGTCACATGATCAATACCACACAGGGCACTCATCATTACTAGAATAAAAAGGGCTAAATAGGAACAGCCATGTCTATTATTCACAACAGCCAAAAATGAGGAAAGAATCTAAAAGTCTATCAGCGGAT
>NC_022019.1:4883498-4883908 GCF_000317375.1 Microtus ochrogaster
AGGAAATCGAGCACATTCCTCAGCACACATGAACTTTACAACATAGGAAATCGAGCACATTCCTCAGCACACATGAACTTTGAGTCTATTGTGATGAACAATATGAGCCAGTTTCAAAACAGCAGATGCTGGGCGATTCCATTTGTGGGAGGCACCCAGAGTTGTCAACGCTGCCCGGACCTGGGAGAGGGAGAGTTGCTCAAGCAGCCCAGCCTTTCAGTTCTTTGAGGCCAGAGAGTCCTGGCGATGTCAGCGTGAATGCCTGGGGATATTGCTGAACAGCACACTCACAATGGCCAAGAAATAACAGCACGTTTTTTTTGTTTTGTTTTGTTTTTTTTAATCACTGCTTGACCCATTCTCTTCTAGGCTAATTCTCACATACTAATTTAGCCCATTTCTAATCATCT
>NC_022019.1:4887548-4917177 GCF_000317375.1 Microtus ochrogaster
TGTCTCTCTGAGGAGCCTGCCCTCGAGAGGAGAGCTATCAAGTCTCTCTAACAGCACGTTTTATGCTATATTTTACCGTGACGTGTTTTAAAGTGTTAAGTGCAAGTTAAGATCGGGCTAAACACAGAAAGGGTGCATCATCTGTGCTGCAGGGCTATGGGGGTGGGATCCTGCTCACCCTCAAGATTTCCCATGTAGACTTGGCTATGCAGAATCCGTGTACTATAGGGAGCTCAGCCCACAGCTTGCTGATATTCACAGAAACCCTGAGTATCATTTAAGGCCCCTTTCTACCTCTCTCTTCCCTGTGTTCCTTAGGGTCCTCAGAGAGAATTTGTGTCAAAGTGGGGGCCACCTAGAAGAACCATGCCATGGATATCACACATGTCCTAGTGTGAGGGCAGCCTAAGAGATACCTGCTTTAGCTGCCACTCACACCAGATAGGACGAGTTCTACTGCCCAGTTCCTGAAATGAAATACCTAATGCTTAAATGGAAACTCCGTATAGGCAAACTGCAGGTAAAATGTCATGATAGTTGGCTGGGCCTTTGATGAGAAGTTGGTAAAATCAGTTTTTCTGGATTTCTGTCTCGGGAGTCATAAACCTGGGGAAATTTTTAAATACCAAGGAGAAAAGTGCAGAGTGCTACTCCCACAAGGAGCAGACATGGGAAACCACAGATAACACTGAAACCTACTTTTATTCCAATATACATGCATCTGTGGCTAAGTTTAGTTCACACAGAACAGAAAGGAACAAACAGCAATGGGGAATAATAAAATACAACCATAGTTATTTTCTTATAATAATAAGAGCCATGTGAGGATGGGTTGTCCTTCAGAATAGCTCCTGACACACACCTTTGAGTGCTGGTGTGAGGAGATGGGTTAGTGTGAGATGAGCGAAGTGGCCACGTGACAAGGCAGTGTGGCTGTGCCCAGCTACTGGGTACCACTTGAGAATGAGCACCACAGGGCCTGTACAGTGGTCACGTGACAAGGCAGTGTGGCTGTGCCCAGCTACTGGGTACCACTTGAGAATGAGCACCACAGTGCCCGTACAGTCACTGCCACAACCCAGACTGAGCGTCATACACAATACAGATGCCACGCAGAGAAAGCTTCTTCTTTAAGGTGTGTTGGAGTGGGACAATATAGGATTTCATCACAGTATATTCAAAATTGAGTGCCATTTAAAACTTGTTAGTTCTGGAACTTTCTATGTAATATTTTCAGAGTGCAGATGGCCAAGGATAAGCAAGGCGCCTATACTTAATAGTCATGATCTTATCTGGAAAAATAATGCTTCCATCGTTGTCTAAGACAGAAAACATGGCATAATAAAATGAACGTGTGCATGGGTTCAGCTTGAGAGATTGGATCAAGAGCTTAGGAGCTGTTGTACGTCAGTGTTCGGGCTTCTTATAAACAGATACACTCAAGGAGTATATAAAGGGGAAGGAGCCAGCCACAGATACCAGAAGAGTCATGAAAGACATAGGTGGACATGGTGGCACATATAAGCCATCCCAGCACTTTGGAGGCAGAGGCAGGATGATCAGTAATTCCAGGCCAGCCTGGGCCAGAGCCTGTCATGAACAAATAAGCACATAGAAAAGCTATCAGGAGAGTCAGCAGGGGAATGACCCAAGAGAGCAGGCTCCAGGAATACCGCACATGAAGATACTGAAGCTGAGAGAGAAAGGCATCTCACATTGGTCCAGGAGGCCACTGGGGAGATTCTATATAGCTTTCTTTTCTTCTTACTCTGTGACACGCTGTGTGGCTGGCCCCTGGCGTCCTTCTCTCCTTTTTCTTTTCTTGCTCCTCCCTCTTCTCTCCTAATTCCTCCTCCTGTTTAATCTCTCTGTATGCCAGTCCCACCTATTACTCTCTCCTTCCTAGCTACTGACTGTTCAGCTCTTTATTAGACCAATCGGGTGCTTTAGGCAGGCAAAGTAACACAGCTTCACAGAATTAAGCAAACGCAACATAAAAGAATGCAACACATTAAACAAACATTCCACAGCTTAAACAAATGTAGCACATCTTCCACTAATATGCCACAATGTACCACAAACTGGATGATGTATAAGAACAGGCTTGTTGGTTCAAAGCTCTGACCCATGGTCAAAGAGCTGATACAGTGATGGGCCTGGTGTTGGTAGGTCCCAGGAAGCACACAGTAGCACATGGCAGGGACTATGTAAATACCTGTCCACTTCTGGTCTACAAATCCACTTACAAGAGAACTCATGAGCCCCTAATCATCCACCCACCATCGAAGAACTCCAATTGGGTCTTAAAGAACCACTTCTGGTGGTGGAGATTAAATTTTAACGTGTCAGAGAAGACAAACCATGGTTCAACCACAGTGGAGATGAGGGGCAGTCTGCAGAGGATGAACCTTCATAGCCAGTGACACCCTGGCATTGGCACACACCAGGGGAGCAACCACCGGGGTATCCAGCAACACTGATCCAGATTTAACTTCACCACATGTGCCCAGCTCTTACACACCCTTGGTTTTCCATCTGCCTTTCACAACAGCCCATTGGATTTACTCAGACGCGAGGACTGGAAAGATGGTCCAGCAAAGAGTGGCTCTGGAAAATGAACACCTAAAAAGAGACAGCAGCTTGAACAACGGTCTGGGGAGTTTTTCAGAATAAAATGGGGGTTGGTGGATGGCTCATGGTAGATTTGCCCAGAATGTGGGAGGTCATAGTCTCAATCCTCGGCACCAGCAAACAAAACTGAATTTGCATCAGCTGTTCTAGATGTTACTGTTTTGCTTCCCTGTAGCTAGTTACAGCCATTGCTTACGAGTCTCAAAATATGACTGCTTGACGGAGAACAACTTTGTTTTCCTCTCACGGTTGCGTTCATTTTTGCACTTTCTCCGCTTAACTCCTGAAGTGGTCTTAAGTATGCACGCTTATGTTCTGTGAAGAACAAGAGATGGGCACGAGGATGGACTTTCCAGTTAGCACGTGATACATGTTTGCTATGCTGAGAGAACCAGCACTAACCTGCCATGACAGGCTACCAGGTCTGTCTCTTGAAGTGTGAGATCTACAAGAGCACCAGGAGAGAATTCCCTTACTCGTAAATTCTTTAAAGCCTTGCAGTGCCAAAACTTTTATTAATACAAACACAGCATCTAGGCATTTAGGCAGAAAGCCATGTGAGTAGCAGCACCAGGGCCCTCCTCTTCTCTAAACACCATTGCGGACGGAGCAACAGGCATCTGTCAGCAACAATGCCAGCAAAGGACATCACCCCTGATCAGACAGTGCAGAGTGGTCCATGTGGAGATGCAGCTACTCACCCCACGGACACTGCTGGGTGGCAGCAGGCTGAGCCATTGCTGCTTGTCTCTGAGTACCTGTTTCCTTAGCTCCACCTAAGAGTGGATGATGGGATGGACAGGCGGCTAGGTAGGCGGTTGGGTGAGCTGGTAGATGGGATGGGGAGGCGAATGGAGTTTCTCAGTCATCTTGATCTCTATGAATCTCTGACCAGAGTACGGTTTCCAGTCTTTCTGCAGGTTTGGTCTATGGTGCGGTATGTTGCTAGGGTGGAAAGTGTGCAACCGGGTTAACACGGATGCCCAATCAGTTGCTTTCCCTTGACACAGTGACTGATATGATGCAGGGAGATGCTGGGTACAAGCAGTAGAGAGCTTGGGGTAGCATCAGGCTTTGCTTTTTTAAATGAAGGCTTTGTGTAGAGAGGTTGTAGCGCTCGAGTTAGCACAGAGAGCTCCTATGTGGCTTGTGGGTCCCCTACGGTTAACATCTTCATTCCCGTGAGGGGCATTTGCCACAGTTCTGAAACCAGGCTTAGCACACTGCTATGAATGGAACCCCCAACTGGCTAGATGTTGCTCATGGGCTTCCCAAGGCAGTGTAGAGAAGTGCTGGCTAAGCGCTCCACAGACTTTCAACTCTTGGCCTGGTCTGGTCTTCTCATAATAGCTCAGAGAAGGATATCCCAGAGGTGAAGCGGTCCTATCACGCTGGTCCGCTGGAGCCTCACAATGTCACTGGTTCAGTTCGTTCTCTCTTGGCGTGTATGGAGTATGCAGCAATGCCTCCTGGATTGCTGGTTTACAGACTATGGAAAATGATTTCTCACAGTTTGGAGGCTTGGCGTCTAAGATCAAGGTGTGAGTGTGACAGCTGATGAGGACCCACTTTCTGGGTTAGCTTCCCTGTTGTTCTGCTTTGTTTAAAAGGGTGGAACAAAATCAAGAAGGAGGTGGACCTCTCCATCCCTGCATGGGAGGAGTCCTGGGCACCCATGCAAGCTTTGCACAAGCAGTGGGTTTGAATGGTAGCCAAGGTTCAGTTCAGGGGAGGAAGCGAAGTGCTTGGTGAGAATGTAGGAATGCCTGCTTTTCCTGAAGCAGGGGCTCCAGGGGGCTCAGGGAGTGCCTTGGAAAGCAGGCCACTGTGGCACTGGGGACAGGAGAATACTTTGAGTGTTTTCCCTGTGGTATTAGGGGTCTGGCAAGGGGGTCCGCAGTATGAAAAGGGCTCAGGGGATGGCCTACTTGAGAGTAAGTGTTGAGAGAAGCAGGCAGATAAGGGAATGGTGTGGGCCTGGGCTACCACCGTCAGGAGAATGGTTCAATAGGTATGACGTTTAAGCAAAACTGAGCAGAGCGGGGAGAGCCGCGTGTGGGGGCTGGAGGGCAGCCCTCCTGTCAATCAGAATTGAGGCACTGGAACACCATGCATGAGGCAGGCGGGAGAAGGGAAGCTGGAAGAAGCAGAAGCCCTAACCTGGCTTCTGGCCTTTGAGTTGAGCACAGTGCAAGGCCAATGTCTTGTTGAGGGTAGCTGTAAAGCCTAGCTTCCCATGACAGACTTGACCCGTGTGCTGGGACAGCCGGAGGCTGGCGGCAGCATTCTGACCACCCCTGCGTAGGGAGACACAGGTTTGCCAGTTCTCTTGGAGGTGGTGTTGTATCAAGATCAGTGATTTTCTAAGAGTAAGTTGGCAGTAGTCACTGACTGTGGGTTTGGCTTCCGAAATCCATCAGCATCTCAGAAGCAGAAGTGTTCCTGGGTTGGATGCGGTGTCAGCAATGGGCAACCTCTGCTTGATGGGCTCTCCAGGCCAGGTGTCCACTTTCTGTCTGCAGCAAAGAGGCCCTAGCTCCTCTGAAAAGTGCATCCAAGTGAGGGTAGACAGTGGGAGTGTGGATTGTTACCCCTGATGCAGTGAAAGGCCTTCCTGTTCAAGACTGATGCCACACAGACCGCAAGGAAGGCATTGGAAGTGTGTCCCTCATCTCTGCTCGGCCTCAGAGCTCCATCCAGGCCTGCGGTCCAACACTGAGAGGAAATCAGGAGGGCAAGGCACTGCTGAAGGCGGAACTGCAGCCTGAGCCAGAGCAGAACCCACCAGAAGCTCACAGTCAGTAGCAGTTTCCAGAGCATCCTTCTGGCTAAGCCAATCAAAGTTTAGATATTCTGATGACTTTCTTACTTAATCTTAAAAAGGAACCATGGGGAATGGATAATGACAGATGCAGGCATGAAGCCAGGGTACAGCCATGCAAGCATGCGCACGCACACACACACACACACACACACACACACACACACACACACACACAACCTCTGTGGAGTGCAAGGATGCTAGGGTTTGAGCGTGAACCGTGCCCAGCAGGCTCATCTATGTCCACACGTGGTCCTGGACAGACAGCAGTTTGGGGAGGCTGTGGATCACTTTGGACATGGACCCTAGCTAGCAAAGGTAGGGATATGGTGGCTGCATTTACTGATCTCCAGTTTGGCCTGCATACTACCTGATTTCTTTGTTTCTTGACCAGCTTGCTGAGATGTAAATAAGCTAACTAATGGTCTATGAAGCCACCCCCACTCCCACAGCCAATGTACTGTGTTTCCCCCACTATGAAACTGCAAACTAAAGCAAGTCTTTCCTGGAGCCAGGCAAGGAGGAGGACCAAAGTTCAGACCCTTAGAGCCCACTTCAAATGCCTGAGTAGGCATGGCAGCCTGCCTGTGACCCCAGCCGGGGAAAAGGGAGTCAAGATTTCCACAGCAAATGAGACTAGCTGTCTCCGTGAGTTTTGGGGTTGATTAGCAGACCCTTACATCAAGGAATAAGATGGCAGAGCAATCAAGAATGATTCCTGACCTCAGCCTCAAGAGCCACATGTATGCTCATGCTCATCCCACACATACACATGGTCCCCATACATGCAAATATGCATACACATGCACACGCACACAAAAGGACAGGCGCACACATACATGCTCACACATACACATGCATACGGACACACACACATATACATATGCACAGAAACACATGCACACACATGCATGCATACACACACACACTCACACATTGGAGAAAGGAAAACAAAAGAGAGTTTTTCCTTCCTTAAGTTACTCAGTTGGGTAATTAGCACATAGGGTCATGAAGCCACTAAGCATGTGCGTTCCTGAGGGAGCCTGGTATTTCTAAGAATGTGGACAGCTGGAGGTGGGCAGGGGCTCTTTTGTGACTCAACATTCTCTGCTTAGCAAATAAGGGAGGTGAACCCCTATGGGAAAGGTGACCAGGCTCAAAGACCTCCAGGAATAGCAGGGCTGGCTGGGTGACAGCATCCTTTGAGTGCCCAGGCTCCTGGCACCAGAAGAACCCAGTCCTGTTTCTCTGCCCTTTGCTTTTCTCTATCTGGCATGAATCCCAGTTGCCCATCTCTCCTCAAAATATCCCAGCCACTCCCGGGGCTTCACCTTCTGAGTTCCTGTTCAGTCGACATGGCATTCTTAGCATGGGGCTATGAATTTTGAAGCTTCTCACAGAACAACATCCACATGAAGAAGCAGTAGTTGTGCTTTGGGGCATTGATGCTGCATGCATGTCTATAATCCTAGCGACAGCACAGGTCGGGGGATCCTAAGTTCGAGGCATGCCTGGGCTAAATATTGAGATTCTGTCTCAGAAAAACAACAAGGGGATTAATAAATAAACAAACAAACAAGGAACCATACCATTCAAAAGATCATCATAAAGCAATCTGAAAAGTAGCCTTACAAGTGAGTGTGAGCACCGTTACCCTCCTCCTTCGGTGGGTTTTGTCTCCCTCCATCCAGTGACATTTCATTGTTCATGACATCTCTGGAATTCTTTTGGAACTCTTCTAGACAGCATTTTAATTGACTCCAGGATCTGGTGCATACTGAGTACACTTTTTACACTGACTACACCCTAGGCCCTGAATAGTCCCTGAGTCAAAACTTTCCAAGTTCAGTCTTGATTCTGGATAAGACTGGCTAGCTGTGTGACTGCAGGAGAGTGAGCTACCAACCCCATTGCAAAGGGAAATTGCTATTTAATGTTCAAAACTGATAGGAGGGGCAAATGAGATGGTTAAAGTGCCCAACCTCCCACAGAACAGCCTCAGAAGTGCTTTCTGCCTTCCTTGTTTGAGCATCATTCTCAGATACTGCAGTTCCAATCAATGTAGGGCTGACCAAGGAACACTTTAAAGGTTTGTGTGGAGGTCTGAAGGAGAATGGTCCTCATGGGCTCATTTCTGTCTTTGAATACTTGGTATCCAGTTGGTGGAACTGTTTGAGAAGGCTTCGGAGGTGTGGCCTTGTTGGAGGAGGTGTGTCACTGGGGGTTGGCTCCGAGGTTTTGGAAGTCCATGTCAGACCCAGTCTCATCTGTTCTCTGCCCTTTGCCTGCAGATCAGGATGTAAGTAAACTCTCAGTTACTCAGAGGATGGCTGTGGACTAACCCTCTGAAACTGTAATCAATTCCCCAATTAAATGCTTTTTAAAGAATAAGTAGCCTTTGTTGTGCTGTCTCTTCATAGTTAGAATAGTAACTAAGAGAATGTGTTAGGGCTGCCTGGAAAGGTTTGAAAATCAATATGCTGTACCATAAGTTAACCAGTGATCACATGAAAGATATCATCACCATTATCACCACCATCATCACCACCACCACCACCACCATCATGATCACCATCATCACCACCACCAACATCATCATCACCACTACCATCACCACCACGATCACCACCATCATCATAAGCATCACCACCACCACCATCACTGTCATCACCACCATCATCATCATCATCACCATCACTACCATCACCATCATCATCAACCTCCTCCTCCTCAGGCTTTTGATACAAGGTCTGATTCTGCAGTTCAGGCTGGCAGTGATCCTCTGCTTCAACCTCCCAAGGAGTGAGATTTTATGTGTGAGCCACCATGGTCTGCCACATACATCATAAAAGGAACAAGACACTTCTTTCCCAAATTAGCCATTCTTCACTGGTAGGTCATGTTTTACTAACCTTAAAAATAACCCAACAATAAGGAATTTAGATTTTGCAATTGTGTAAACATTTGGCAAGCCAAGAGTTTTGAACCAAAAGAGATTTTAAGTTGATTGTTTTTTCGATTAGACTCTCTAGGTCAACAATTACATGTTAAATAACATGTTAAGTAACATGTAATCCTTAAGAAGTGAGGATAGGTCTAACATAAGTCCGATAAGGATTCCTTTCATCCTGTGTACATCAGGCAAGAGGCTTAGATGCCTTCTAATTCATCTCCACTCCAGCAGCTGTAAAACGGGAACCTCAGAGTTACCCTATCAGAGGAATGGAGTGGAGACCGACTTGACTGATACTCTTCCATTTCTGATGGGGTCATGTCCCCATAAACTCAATCCATAGGCTGTTGAAAATATTACAGGTGAAAACATTGCAGGTTAGCACACCTAACCTGCTGAGTATCCCTGTGTAGCCCGGCCACTCACATGTGCTCAGAACACTTCCATTAGTTGGTCAAATTACCAACCACAAAGCCTGCTTTTTACCAAAATGTTGGCTATCTCATGTGATTTACTTAATACTGTATATTCTTTAAAAAGGGGAGCCATGTTAGGCTGGAGACCACCTGTCATTAAGTTGGCACAGTCCTGGAGGTCAGAGGGGGTTCTGTCACTGCAGCTGATTTGACCTGATACTCGCAGGGCAGCAGGAGGTGCCAAAGGTTCCTATCCTATGATTGACAGCCACATCCTAACTAAACTTTCTGGTTCTGGCTTCACAGAGAGCAACAACAAACCCAAGCATCACTGAAACATGCAAAAAAAAAAAAAAAAAAAAAAAAAAAAAAAGAAAAGAAAACAAAGCAGAAAAAAATGTCTCCCTAGGCAGGACCACCAGACATGGGACCACCACAGGGGAGCCAGGGAGAGTGGGGTGGGGTGGGGTGGGGTGGGCCTGGAACTTGTCCTGCTGGTTGAACATTACTGTGCTGTGACTTTGAATGAACATCTCTCTCTTCTTACTTCTGTGGCTTTTTGCCCTGGGGTCTGTGGGGCTTGGGGGCCACAGTGTGTGCCAAGATCCCGAGCAACCATAGAGAAGTCATCACTGACTTCCTCCTCATCTGGTTCATCCTCCCCGATCTTCTGAGGGGGTCCTCTGGCTACGAACCCCACTCTCACCCCATCACTTGCAGGCATGGTTTAGAGTCCTGGTATCGGAGGAGGGAAAAGAGTTTAGACACATGCGTGTGGTTTGGAAATTCCAAAACAGGCAGTTATGCCAGATTATGACAAGTTCTATTTGAGGTCGCAGTAGGAGACCAGGGCTGTAGAGTTTATGGTCCAACTGTTAGTATTCAGGCATCTGTATGGGCCTGCCCTTGGGGTCCTGACAGGGTCTGTCCTCAGCTGCAGCCACTAAGAGCACCTCCTGTGCACATTTACTGTGTTCCCTTTGAAAAGGGCCCTGCCCACCCCCCATCTTTCTCTCTCTCTGTCTCTGTCTGTCCCTTTCTCTCTCGCTCCCCCCTTTCTTTCTCTACTTCTCTGCCTGTCTCTCCCCCTTTTCTCTCTGCTTCTCTGCCTCCCTCTTATCTTCTACTGCTCCTGTCACCAGAAACTTGTCTCCCCTCTCCTCTTCCCCCCCTTTCCCATTCCCTTTCCCCCTAATAAAAAACCCTTCATGTGAGCTCTGCCACATGGCATCTTTCTCTAGTGCTCTGCTTTTTTTTTTCTTTCTTTCTATTTACAACACCAATAAGATAAATCAAATTCCCTGTTCTGGACCTCAATTACCTGTGCCATCCTCCACATTCATGGAGGATGCTTCCAAGCCTTAGTCTGACAAGCACAGGGTGACAGGACTCTGAGAAGATGCCCAGCCAATGCCAGATTTACTGATGCATTTGAGTGTGGCAGAAAATCACATTACTAGAAGCAAAGAGACGCTGCTGCAGATGGAGAGAGAAAATGTGAGCGTTCCACAGAAAAATCAACAGCTGCAACAAGATGACAAGGTGAAAAAGACTAAAGAAATGGCTGAATGAAGGGTACTTCTCCACACCTGTAGGACCAAGCATCTTAAGGACACTGGAAGCTTCAGTAGTAGATCATTATCTACTCCTTATCTACTTCAGACAGAGCCACTCCCCTTTGTCTGAAGAACTGAAGAACTTAGACACTCCTCACTTCCATCTGTTGCAGCAGCAGCAGCAGCAGCAGCAGGCGGGAGGGGGGCATTTTGTCAGCCACACATGGAAACTTGCTCATTGTCCCTTTACTTCACTGTTCTCTCAAAGTGAAGCCACCAGAGCACAGGAATCATGAACAGTCAGGTTTAAGTACAATGCTGGCTGGTTTTTGTCAACCTAACACAAACTTAGACATATTTGGGAAGAGGGAGTCTTTTTTTTTTAATTACTTAAAAAAAACCACCAATCCAAATGTCCACTCCCTCTCCTCTTCCCACTCCCTTCACACACCCTTCCACCCCACCCCCTCCAATTCAAAGAGAGGGCAAGGCACCCTGCCCTGTGGAAAGTCCAAGGCCCTCCCTAATACATCTAGGCTGGGCAAAGTATACAACCAAAGAGAACAGGATCCCAAAAGAGCCAGTACATGCAGTAGAGACAAATCCCAGTGCCACTGTCAGTGGCCCCTCCGTCTGCCCCAACTATCAACCACATTCAGAGATGACTAGTTTGATCCCATGCTTGTTTACTCCCAGTCCAGTTGGAGTTGGTGAGCTCCGCTTAGCTCAGGCAAACTGTCTCAGTGGATGAACCCCGGGTAATAAGTAATTGCTGCAAGTGTGCTAACACTGTCCAAGGCCTGCACTAGAACGTTTGCTCCCCCAGTACCAGTGAGGTAGGTACTACTAGCTGCCACCTACTAAGGTAGGTTAAGGACCCAGCCTAAGATAACAGAGATAGAAAAGGGAGGGCCAGGATTTGAACCCAGGTGCCTTCGTGATCCAGACAGACACAGTGCTGTTCTGAGAACGAAAGGATGGATACACAGCAGCATCTATAACACGGAAGAAACAGGAGGGGCTGGGGAAACGACTTGGGATCCCTAACAGTGAGATGTGAACTGTATATGTGCGTGAAATCACAAACTGGCGCTCTGTAGCACACACACAGTGCAGCATGAGAACCCCAGCCTGACATACAGCACTCAGCTGTGGGGCTGATGGAGACAGTAGTTTATACAACCTAATCCTCAAAGGCTGTGTAAGATAAGACAAGGCGCAGCGTTTTTGTTACTAACCAGCGTCGTGTTCTCCACAAACGCTTTGAATGGCGAGCGTGAATGCAGTTGCAGCAGCTCCCGTCTGGAAGGGGCTAGCGAAATTTGCTTATTTTAGTGCTGGGGGTACGGCATCAGAGGGATTAGTGGGAGCCCTGCACATGCTGTCAGCATTCTGATCCTTACACGCTACCGCTTGTCTCCGGCTGCTGACCTGGGAAGGCCTCTGCTGGCGGCCTGGGATTTCAGTGTCTCACATTGCTACCTCTGAGAGCAGCTTAGCAATTAATTATTCCCAGGAAACCTTGTAACTAAAAGCTTATTGTGTTAAACTTGACATGCGTCTATCTATGGTGACTGAAAAGTGCATTTGGGGACCTCTGCGGTCCCACCATAAGTAGTTTTTTCCTGGCTAATGGTCTGGACCTGGACCTGTGGGACTAGACATGTGGTCCCTAGTACGTGCTCTTCGGTGTGACAAAAATGGAGGCTCTGTGGCACAGGGAGAGTAGGAGGGTCCTTCAAGGTGTTTTTGAATTTATATATATATATATATATATATACACACACACACACACACACTTTGTTCCTCTCTGTCAGGAATTTTTAGAAAAGTGCACACACACACACACACACACACTTTGTTCCTTTCTTTCAGGAATTGTTAGAAAAGTGCACGCACACACACACACTTTGTTCCTTTCTGTCAGGAATTTTTAGAAAAGTGCACGCACACACACGCACTCATGATCAGAGGACAAGTGTCAGGTGTCATCTCCTTTCTCCGTGGGTCGCAGGGATCAAACTCATGTCAGGGTAACTCCTGGCTGTAGTTTGTATCTGGACTGTCCCCAGAAGCCCATTTGTTAGAGCTTGGTGGTAGCTTGGCACTACTGAAGTTGGCAGAACCTGGTTAAGAAGCGGACTGTTCTGGAAGGGGTTCGCTAAAGGCGTGTCCACAAGGATAGCAAGCCCTCTGCCTCTTCCTCATTTGCATTTTCACTTCGAAGCCTGTGAGGTAGGCATAGGCTCTGTCCCGCGCTGCTACCACGCTATGCTGCCTTGCCATAGACCCAAAGCAAATGGGCCAACCGTGTGTTGAAATTGTGATCTAACCTGAACCTTTGCTTTTCATAAGTTGATTGTTTCACGTCTTTTGTTACAGCAATGGAAAAGCTAACATGTTTTTCTTTGTAGATAGGGCGGCATTTATTTCATTTTCCTGTATGCGCAAAGCTATGCAGGGCCCTCCACCAGGCTACAGACTCAGATGCTCTTGTTTGTTGTTACAGTTTTACGACCTGTAGCCTAAGTACATAACCTATAGTAGTTCTTCTGTGAGCTCAACGATGCCTAAAAGATCTCTTATGAATTTCTATCCATAGCACACAAGAATCAATCCCTGAGATTGCAAATGGTTCCTAGACACCGGAAATATTAAAGAATGCTTCTTTTTCCTTTTTGTATCTCTTAAGGTTTGAATCTGAATCACTGGCTAAGCTACCAGCCTCCGTACAAACCGCTAACCCAACACCCCTTCCCTCTCACCATGGGGCCAGGAGACACTTCCACCCCCACCTCCAGACCTCAGACATGCAGGTGTGCACTTCTGTGCCATCTAGTGGCTATAGAGAGATGTGTTCAGAGAGACTGTAAACCAGCCCTGGCTTCCACATCCTACTGTAGCAAGGTGAGCATAAAAGGATGTTAGGTATCCAGCTGGGTCAGCACTCTTTTCTTAGTGAAATCTGGGGTAAGAATAGCTTGCCAGGTTTCATGTCTGTGCTAGGTGTTGCTGGCTCCGAAGACCCTCTTCTACCTGAATACTGACATACAGGGAATCTAGGCTAAGCACTGGAGGGTGAGTGACAGTTTTCAGGGGGGAAAGTCTCTATGAAGCATATTTACAATGCATTTGGATCTGAAACTGTGACTTCCTCAGTCCCATGGCTTAGCCCTTGTCAATCGTGATTTGGACTCTTGCTTTGAAACCGGGGGCAAATAAATGTCTTCTAAGATTACAAAATGGGAGAAAACAGAAACATTCTTGCTACTCAGGCACTTGATGACTTATATTCAAAGTAACAATGTCACCGACACAATAGCTGTGCTGGAGATGCCCACAGGTCTTACAGATCCACGATAAACGCTAAAGGACTAGACTAGAGCAGCAGGAGACAGCTAGATTTGAAGAGAATCCGCCAAGAGCGCCTCCTGCAAGGTGAAGGGGAAATAACAAAGGCCAAGGTTCTTAGTCCTGAAACAGCCCTACAGGAAATTCCATGGAATAATCCTTTCTGGAAAACAGGAGATGTGTTTTATAAATAATGAGACGGGCAGGGCTGTAGGGAGACAAGGCGCCACAGCGGAAGAAGGAAGACGGGAGAAAGATGGACTTTCCTGGCCGGAAGAAGACAGCCATCTGGGTACAATGACAAGGGACACAGTATTCAGGTGCTGCCTGTGAGACACTCTTTATTCAGAAGGTCGGTGCACTTTACTGTGCCTAGGCAGCTCCTTAAAGAAATTCCCCTTTGCATTTTCCTCCTCTCTCTTTTTTTCAGTCCACGGAGACTGCGTTCACTAAGAAACGGGGAAGCAGGGGGAGATGATCTAGGGGAGAGTCCTTATAAATAACCAGGACATGATGTCCCTTGTGATGGATTACAAGAATGGAAAGTGTGCATAAATACACACACAACAATACATATTGCCCTGTTTCAATAGGAAGACCCTTGAATATAAGTGTTGGTCATTCAGAATTTAAACAGTAAGACATAACTGTTGTAAATAAGTGTGAGCCCCTGAGAACCTGAGAGCCTCCAGAACCATTATCCATTTGGCATTGCCTTAAGAATGGAGCTTTGAGGGACTCCAGAGATAGAAGGGAGTCGACTGAGTGGAAAAAGCCAATCCCCCCACCCCCGGGATCTTCTTGGGCTGAGGGAGAGCACAGCTGCACTGGGAAAGCAGGGTGCTCAGAGCTGCAAATGGGCCAGGAGGAGAGAGAACAAGCCCAGCAGCTCCTGTGAACCCCAGGCCACTGGCCTCTGTCTCAGCTCCCCTCAACACCCCCACCTTTCCCTCCAGGTCCCAGGAGCATCTTCCTCCTCAGCTCTTGCTGCTACTATCTTTAATTTCTGCCCACCTTTCCCTCCCCTTTCCACAACCGCTACC
Organism: Microtus ochrogaster; assembly: GCF_000317375.1. NCBI lineage: Eukaryota > Metazoa > Chordata > Mammalia > Rodentia > Cricetidae > Microtus > Microtus ochrogaster. The sequence goes on from NC_022019.1 coordinate 4,902,320, forward strand.
AATTCTCTTATCTGACCTGTCTGTGGACTCTTCTGAGCTCCACCTGTGACTGCCAATAAGGAACAATCTCTAAATAGTTGTACTGTCTTGGGCTGGTGAGGAGAGAGGAGAAATCGTAAACACAACCATTTCCTTCTAGCAACCCTCACACTGGGAATGGTATCATTACTAAGTCCAGATTGTGTTATGTGTGTACTCCAAGTGCCTTCCCCTGGGTACCATCCTGGGCATCACTCCAGAACACCCAAACAGGAGGCGTGGTGGACCCTAGAGGTGCACTTAGTGAAGCAGGTTAAGTCAAGGTGTCATGGCTGGAACAGAACAGGCTGGAGGCAATTCATAAAGGATTTAGGAAGTGCTAGCTGCAACACCATCCTGGTGGCTGTGGGTGCCACCCACCAGATGTGATGGGGAAAACTTTCTTCAGTTCACTTCTTCTCAGCAGGTCAAGTGGACTCTGCACCCTGGTGGACAAAGATGCAAGGTGTCTGAAGTCGCAGGAGAGCAGCCCCAGCTGCTTCCTGTAGAGTTCAGCTTTGTCCTTTCCACACACAGTTGGGGAAGGGCTCAGACAAGACTGGTGACCTGAGCCTGGCTTAGTTCGCAATGCATTCTCAGGTGACAATGTTCTACAAAAAACCTCTGGTCACACAATCTGTGTGCTTTAGCACAAAAGTCAGCAATTTTGGAGAGGAAGGTAGTTTCCTGGAATAGGTACACAGGCCATTCTTGCCCCTATTTTATTATCTGCGTGTTGTGCAAATGCCTGCATCTGCCTATAAGGCTGAGCCCTGTGACATACGGTGGCCACTGTCCACACCCTGCCTGAGTTCTGGCTCTGGGCTGAAAAAGAGGTGCAGTTGATGTTTAGAAAGTTCGTGGAAACCCTTTTCACATTCAAACTTCTGGCTGGAACACAGGTCAGAAAATGACCTCATCTCTTCTGGGTCCTCGCCCAAGGCTGAGCCTTGGCAGCTGCCACGCTGTGCTCTGGTGCTGTTCTGACTGGATAGCAGCTGGGCTCTTTCCTTCTGTCCTGGCTGCTGGCCTCACTCAGGGACGTCCCTGAGTGGTCATTTCTGTGTCCGAGCCATCCTCAGCATCCTGTGCAGCAGAAGGCACCCGCTAGTCTGCCTTGTTTGATTTGTTCTGTTTTGACATCTCCTCTTTTAGCAGGGATGTTTGGTTGTTTTTTTTTTTTTAATTTTTTAATTTTATTTTGGCTTTTGTAGAACTTGCCAGGCAGGTAAATTGGCTCTGAGGAAGTGACCTGTCAGCATTATCGGATTTCAAGGAACCAGAGAACTCTGACCTGGAGGACTTTAGTTTTCTATAACAACTGTGGGCCAGCTATTGTTTGGTCACATTATACACGCTTAATGAAAACAGTTTCTCGAACATGGATAGCAGTCCCTGAGTGGTGGCAGAAAGGCTGGTGATAGAAAGGCTGGGAATGCCTTCAAGTGAGGCCAGTTGATTAGTCCCTGCTTGGCTTGTAGAAGCTCCTAAATGTCCTTCATTCTGGTGGCACAGTAAAGGACTCTGGAGTATTTACACCCATGGGGGAAAGGTCTTTATGACAAACAGGCTCTCTATCTTCCCTGTAACAGTGCACACACTCGGGTCTTTAATATTCTGAATAAATAAAATATATAGCACAATTGGCCCTTGCTATACATGTATTCTGCATCTTTGAATTCAACCAGTCACACATTTGGAGATAGATATATTTTTTTTAAATCTTGTTTGTATTGAAGCATGTCCACCAATTCCCACCGTGATTCCTTGACCAATATGGTCTAAGAACCATTTGCGCGGATCTCATATTGGGTTGTAAACTGTAAGTTACCCTAGAGAAGATGTGACGTGTAAGAGGGCATCTGTGGGGTCCATGTAAATATGAAGCTGTTTCAGGTGAGGGACTTGGGCATCTCTGGATTTTGGTGTGCTTGAGAGCCCTGGAACCAGCCATTTACATGGATGTACATTGGGCTCTCCACAGAGACCCTTGCATACGGTCGCCATCGCCTAATCTCCTAAAGCCATGCTCATTTTTGGCATCCTTCCTGGCCATCTACAAGCCCCTCAATGTCATTGTCATTACTGCTGTTACTGATATTTCACAGCGAAGGAAGTCAGCTGCTACAGACTCAGGAGTTTTAGGCTCCTCACCGTGTTTGGGGGTAGACATTTTCCAGCCTTAACCCTAAGTTTAAGTAGCCAAGGACTCAGCCTCTGTGTCTACTGCACTGTCGTCAGCACCTATCTTAATTAATTCCCCTGTCTTATATCCTTTGTGCCTTTTTTTGTTGCTATTCTTTGTCTTCTAGCTTCTTAAGATGAATTCTAACTTGTATTTTAAATTTTCTTTCCATATTAAAGACAGCGTTCAAAGAAATTTTCTCTGAATACAACTTTTTGTGCATGCTGTAGGTCTGTTGTGAGGTCTCTTGGTTCTAGTGCGCATGTGTGTGTGTATGTGTGTGAGTGTGTGTGTGTGCTCACTCACACATCACCTGTGTGTGTGACTGTCCACAGAGGCCAGAAGAAGGCACTGGACACCCTGGAGCTGGCTTTACAGGCAAGTGTGGGCCACTGTGTGGGTGCTGGGAACCAGACTGCGTCCTTTGCAGGTGCTCTTAACCACTGATCCATCTTTCTAGCCCGTCTCTTGGCTCTGCCTGCTTGCTAAATAACATGCTTTCAACCTCGACTTCCTGTTTGCTCAGGAGCACTTAGTGAACGGACTTTGTTTTCTAATGGAAAACCGGGCCTTTACAAGATTCATCTGTTTGGGAGGGGGTGATAGGAGACCAATGATTCTAAAATCTACTTTCTAAAACTATTTGAAATGTCCTTCATCATTAGTTTCTGACTAAAGTTTACAAGTGTTATCAATTGATCTCGTGAAAGACAAAAAAAAATAAGGAAAAGTTAAAGCTTGTGGTGCAAATTTCATATGGAATTCTGCATGATACTAAAATGCCTTAAGAGCTTATTTATCTTTGATCACTGAGGTTAATTAATTTGAATTCTTCAGTAAGAATATTTAAAGGCTTCATTGCACCTGTGTTTTGTCGCGTGCTGTTTACATTTCTGTTGTTGCTCCGGACGTTTGGGCCTGCACTGTTTGTGTGTGCAAGTGTCTTGATTTATCTAGAGAGCATAACGTGACTTTGAAAGTGCAGCGGGCCTGTCGGTCATCTGGTCATTGCAAATGAAATGCATAGTGAGGCATCACACTGGCCCGTGATGCCTGAGAGGGACTTTATGTACCAACCTGCTAGCTAAGGGGTGCCCGTTAGCAGGTAAAGTGTTGTTTCTAGGTGTGTCTGTGAGGGCGTTTCCAGGAGGGACTCACGTTTGAACAGTGGCCTGAGCAAAAGAGACTGTCTCTCCCTAGTGTGAGTGAGCGCCACCCAACCAAACAAGTACCAAGTCAGGGCAAAAGGGCACCAGGTGGAGTGACTTTGGTGAAGACAAAACAACAAAAGCCAGAACAAGAGGGTAGAAGGAAACCAGGCAGCTGGACCGACCGCTCATCTGAGCCTGCCCTGGGGTTGGTACTTCTAGCTCTTGGGTCCGCTGACTTGGGCCAGTACTTAGGGCACTGGCTTCCCTGTTCTTGGGCCTTTGGGTGTAGACCAGATGCACAGCGCCAGCGTTCCTGGTTGTCTAGCTTGCAGATTCCAGATCCTCAGACCTCACAGCTTTCACAATGGTGCCAGCCAATCTCTCAAAAATAAATATCTTTCTGTATCTCTGTCTATAAATGGACAAACTGTATGTCTGTATCCTGTTGGATCTATTCCTCTGGAGACTCCATACCCAAAGAGACTGCCGTACTGCGTGTTGAGGATGATGAGGGCCACCTACGCTGCACCGAGGATAAATGGGAGCATTGCTTTGGAAAACTGTTAGGACTTACTGGAACTGATGGACAGTCATGCCTTTCAGTCAGCAGTAGGAGGCACACACAAGCATTTCACAGTGGCACAATTACAGCATCCGCACTCTGCAAACACAAATCCCATCAATGCTGGAATGAAGAACTGAAGTATCCAGTGATGAGTATCTATAGAGCTAATACACAAGCTGTTGTTCTACGCACATCATGGGCAAATGTGAGTGAAAGAAGCCAAGAACAAAATGGTACAGACTGTGTGCCTCCGTTTGCATAAATCACAGAGCAGACACAGCTCATATATAAGATGATAGGCGGAGGATATAGAATAGTGGGTGCCCTCTAGTGCCATGTAGTGAGCAGGGGAGGCCAGGAAGGCTTCTAAAATCTGTTTCTTTATCCAAGTGGTAGCACTTGAGTGTATAGGCTGGGGAAATCGAGGGAGATGAGCACTATTGAGGTTGGGCTTTATCTGCATATGTAGTACCCTGAGGTTTTTTTTTTTTTATAAATAATTGTTTAAATTCTAATAGAGGGCTCTGCACAGGATTTGTTATGAGACAGAAATTGCCATGCTTGACTCAAATTTCAGGGAAACTTCAGGCACTGTGCTCATTCTTCTGATAAATCACGTTCCCTTCTCTACGATGCTCAATGAAGGGGGACTGTAACCCTATTTTATAGAGTAGGAAAATGAAACTCAGGGGCTAGAGAGATGGCTCATCTTCCAGAGGAGCCAGCTTTGATTCCCAGCATTCACACGGTAGCTCAGTCATCTGTAACTCCACTCTTAGGCATTGGACAGACTCTCTGGTCTCTGTGAACACCAGGCATGGATATACTGCACACACATACAGGCAGACCAAACACCCATACATATAAAATCAATTGAATTTTTTTTTGTTTGAAAAGCAAAAGAAAATTAAGCCTGCCTGGAATCCACTCACCTGTGTATCTGCTGGTTGTAGTCTCACTGACCAAGGGCGGCTGTTCTCAGCATAACCTGGGTAGGCTGTCCCAGGACCAGGGTCCATGTTTTCCTGCTGGCTATTAGGAGTGAAGCCTGGAGTCCCAAGTCACAGGAACCCTGTGGCTCGGCTTTTTAATTTCTCCCTATGAAGTACAAAACTGATCTGCTCCCAAGGTATTTTACATGAATTGCTTAGAAAGACTTCAAAACTCGCACTAAGCCTCAGTGTTCTTCCATGCTTGATGGAAGCTTTCCTGTTGCTTGGTTTAATTTCACAGCTCTGGGTCTTAAGCCTGGTATGGGCACAGTGTCATCCCATGGCCAAATTTCTCCCATTAGAACAATCACCCTGATGGTGTAGGATGTGTTGCTTTGGGACGCGGCCTGTTCCTCCCTACAACACTCTGGAGCCGTGGGAACTCATAGTCCTTAAAACAACAGCAATCACTTGTATCATGTAGTCTATCCAGCTTACTTATATATATCTATATAAATGTGTGTATATGTATATACACATATATGTATATTTTTGCTTGTTTGAGACAAGGTTTTTATTCTATAGCTCAGAGTGACCTTAAACTCAGGGCAATCCTTCTGCTTCAGTCTCTTGAGTGCCATCATTTTCACCTTTCAGTTTAGTAATTTTATGGCTTTGCTTGGGGTGGAGAGACCTGGGAGAGGGGGAGGGGCAGAGAGTGTATAAGGGGGGGATGCTTAGATGAGCACAGTGCAATGGTATGTATGCATAAACCGCCATAACAAAACCTGTAACTTTGTATGCTAACTTTGAAAGCTAATTAATAAAACATTTATTCAAAGGATCGTGTTTCCAAAAAGCTTTGGCTCAAAACAGAATGAAGCTGAAATGTACAATTTAGAACCTCATCACGGGAAGGGCAAACCGCCTTTCGGGTGATCCAAAGGCCATGGCTGAATGTTAAATTCAGCTTTGAGCTTAATTTTCTTTTCTGGAAGAGAGTTATAAATCTTCTTTGATAACAGGAAATAGGCCAGTTATTTAAAGGAGACAAGTTTTCAGACGCAGATTCCCAGCGGATATGCCAAGAAAGCCCTCTGAAGGTCAGAGAAGGAGAAGATACCTGGTAGGTGAGGTGAAGCCAGAAACGCCACCTACAGAAGAAGCTCACAAATTCAATAGCCTCGAGTTTTATTCTTAGAAGATGAGCTCAAAGAGGAAAAAAATTTCTAAGGAATAATGTGGTAAGAGAGACGGGGGGCAGACCAGCCCCCAACACTGCCCTCCTGGCTCAAGGTCCCTGAAGTCACAGGGCTCAGGCAAGCTCTCCACTCTCTGAGCTTGGTGTCCTTACCAAGGAGAGTGGACAGTCAAGGACGCTCCTGTTTCCTCCCCTTTGAGCAGAATGCACAATGACAACCTATCAACTTCTGTCTGTCCTGCCAACCAAACAGGAAAAACAAAAAGTGCAATCTGCCATGTCCCCAGGGTGGAGCGCAGTTAAATGCCACTCTCTGTCTTTCCCGCTGCCCTGTTCTCAGAGGGTACTTCACTGTTCCGTGCAAGCTCCCCATGTTGGTCAGGAAGAGTATTTATTAGAGAATCCCAGTGTGTAGTGAGTTAGCACAGAGTTACGAAACTGGATTGCAAAATTGTGACCTTTCCTATGAGCTGCAGCCGCATAGAATTTTGTCCTTTCTCTATTTGTAAAGGACACACACTACCCCGATTGAAGGTATAAGAGGCACAAAACTTGAGGACAAATTCAAGGAGGACCCATCTTTCAAGAATTTAAGCTCTTGGTGCTGGGGAGATGGCTTTGAGGTTAAGAGAGCTGGTAATCTTACAAAGGACAGGGTTTGTAGTCCCAGGACAGACATAACAACTCACGACCATCTGTCACTGCACTTCGGGGATCCAGTGTTTTCTTGCGGCCTCTGTGGGCACCAGGCATACGTGTGGTGCATAGACATACATGCTACAGGCAAAACACCTCTGTACATAAAATAAAAAGCAATGAAAAAATGCTTTTTTCTTCTATGAGGATAGCAACAACGAACCTAGGACTCTGGGGGTGTGAGCTTGGGGAAGTGCAAACACATGTTCACGTGGGTGTTCAAGCTTGCAAGTCCAGCCCCTGAGAGATGGAGGCTCTCTTTTGTCAGGGATTTGCTCTATGACTGCTTCTTCCAAACTGAAACATTCCCTCCTACAGGCGGAAGAAGGCTCCTACGACTCTGGAATCTCATGGAACACAGGTAGAGTTCTATTCTGTATGCCAGACTCTCTCCATATGTCTTGCTGGCGAAATTGCCTCTCTTCCTCCCCATAGTTCCTATCTCTGCCCGGAAGTTCTGCCTAACCTCTCCTGCCTAGCTATTGGCCATTCAGCTCTTTATTAAGCCAATCAGGTGCCTTAGACCGGTAAGGTAAAACAGTGACACATCTTGACACAGTTTGCTCAAATATCCTGAGACACTAAGCTCTTAATACAAGGCTTGTTGGAGACATCCCAAGTAGCATCCACCGTGTAAGGCTCACTCTTCCTCCTGTGCCGCACCTCGCCTTTGCTACAGAAACCCCCACATTCATCATCATCAAAGCTCACACCCATGTGAGGCAGTTATGACAGGAGAGTGGTGTAGCACTGAAGGAGGGAGCCGAAGGAGGGAAAGGACCACACTCACATCCAGACACCCTGGGCATGAGCGTGGCAGGAAGTGCTCCATCTACTGAATGCCATTGTTGCTGCTGCTGAGACACATCACCTAAGGGCTCCATGATCTACCCAGCCCAACTGATCTGTTCCCGAGGACAGCGTCACATAAGACCTGCATCACTGTGTCAACTGTCAAACCATGGCCAATACTTTGAACTTATAACCTAAACCAATAGGAGACTTCTGAATTATTTTGGGGGGGGGGTTGGTTTGGGGTTTGATTGGGTTCACTACCACTGAGTTGTAACCCTAGCTGAATAAAAACAATTTAATGTAAGTTTAAGGCTGCATTTCTGTATGCCTGGTTCTCAGACCATGTGAGCCCCAATCAATGAAGAAGGCCTATTCTTAGCTGTCCTGCTGAGTAGCTGGCACAGGCTCTCTAGAGTCTTTTCACTTTGATCAAGCTTCCCAGATTACATCTTCATGTAATCACACATGTGCACAGTACATTTTAGGATTTCTCTTCCTGCCGTTAACTCATTTGGAGAGATGGTGAGTTAGGGTTGTGTGTGGAACCACACGTGTGTCTCTGGTCAAGGGGATCTGCAAGAATGGGGACCTCCAGCTCCATCCAGCAAGCTGCTTTGCTGGGGAATGGGGTCCCCAGGGAATGTGCAGCTGGAGACCTGCAGAGGGTCCTTTGTCTTCATCACAGCCCTGGCTGATGCTGTTTATGTCACTTTTCCCTTCGTCTCTCATTCATCAGAGGGAACTTAAAATTCCCATTGAAACCAATGGCGCTTAACCATAAACCCTTGGGACAGATACAGCATCTAAGATGTAGAAGCAACGAGAGGAGTCACGCAGCCAGCATCTTCTAAAAGATGCCCTGCCTTGTGATCTATGGGGTGTTCTACAGCTGGCATTCATCCTAGAGGACACAGGCAATGCCCGAACTTCCAGCAAATGTGCCCCGGAGGACCTTCTCTGTTTCTAGGACCAGTCATCCATCGTCTATGTGACACATAGTCTGTCCCCTTGTTCCATGTGTGACCCAGGAGTGAGGGGGTCTCCACTATATTCTCAGAGAAGGTTTTGGAAAGCAGTTCTTCCTGGCAGGACTGGGAAAGTCTCTGGCTGTGGGCTGAGGACACCACACCGGATGCTGATGGGCCTTGGGAAGCTGCCCCTAGTTCCAGATTGTCTCTGCCCTCCTCTCAGCCCAGAGAAGCCAAGATGCTTCTCTCTGAGGCACAGCGTGACGTGACCTGCTCTTTGAAGGAGTGGGAATGAACCTCACACCCTAACCTGCTGTGCGCTCCACCCTCACCCCCTTTCTCCTCCGTGGAGATCAGAGCTGTGGGGACAAGGACGACAAGGGTAAGGACAGAGAGTTTTCCACCACCACCACCACCACACTTTAGTCCAAGGCAGCTTGCCAACATTTCAACAAGTTTTTATACACTGAACTACAGCTCTCTGGTGAAGCTGCCACTGACCTGCTGGTTTAATTTCATTGTGACGCTTCTTAAACCTGGGCTGTTGGCATGTGGGACTCTGAAGCTGAGCATTGACCTCAGATGTAGCATCGTAGATGGTGTTACATCAGTCAACTGGGAAGGAGAGAGGGCCAGAGCCAGAGAGCCAGATAAACAGAGAGACAGAAAGATAGACACACATACACACACACACTCTCTCTCACGGTGTGTGTGAGGGCAGACAGAGAGCTAGAGAGATTATCTCCAAAGATCAGATCAAAAAGTCCTGTTTGATAAACCAATAGTAGTAGGTTGGGCGGCCAGACCCAGCTGCAGGGCTGAGGTGGAGGCTAGACCTGCGGGTTCCGGGAGCCGTGAGGCTGGAAGCAGGAGCCGGAGGTGGGCCAGGTGAGCAGCAACCATGTAGGTCTTGGGGAAGCTGTTTGGGGCTGGAGGGGCTAAAGGGAGCAAGAGCAGCCCGACCCCCCCAGGAGGCCATCCTGTGGCTTTGGGACGTGACTCAGAGAAGATGCTAAGCAAGAAGCAGGAGTTCCTGAAAAAGAGCATCAAACAGGAGCTGACGGCGGCCAAGAAGCTCAGCACGAAAAACAAGCGGGTGACCCTGAAGGCTCTGAAGCCGAAGAAGAGGTTCAAGAAGCACCTGGCACCCTGTCCACCATTGAGTTCCAGTGGGAGGCCCTGGAGAACGCCAACACCAACACATCATGGGGAAGCATGGCAGATGTGGTGCTGGCTGTATCTTCATCAGAAGGCAACAGGAAATGAACTGTGACACTGAGCAAAGCTTGAGCAAGAGAGATCTCAAAGCCCGCCCCCACAGTGACACACTTCCTTCAACGAAGCCACACCTACTTCAACAAGGCCACATCTCCTAATAGTGCCACTCCCTATGAGCTTCTGGGAACCAGTTACATTCAAACTACCACATCTGCAATTTCCTTCTGGTCTCAGGCAACAAGGAGATGCTCCCTACAGCTGATGAAATCAGGACAGGGGAACTAAAGACAGACTGAATGGCTTGGGGCTCAAGGCCTCCTACTGTGTGTGTATATTATGTGCACTGGCTGATAAAGGGGACCCGAAACAAGCCGAGGCTCTGGTCACAACTCAGATGTGATGTGCAGGATGTGTGTCTGCCACTGGATGGTCAGTCTCAGGCTCTTCTGTCTCTGGATGACGCTGGGACAGAGTTGAATTGGGGGCCTTCTCAGGAGCGACCCTCTCAGTCTCTAATCACGTTGTCCACTCCCACTGGCCTTTCTCTTCCCAGGACAGCTCTGGACAATGGTCAGTATTGGTTCAGTACTAGTTGCCGGGTGCGGGGGAATGGCCATCAGCTCTGGTCCCTGCAGTGCAGAATCAGAGTTGAAGGTGAACCATCAAGAGACTGCTCTGAGATCTCTGGTGACATCACACACCAGCCTATCTTTGATGCATGGTTTGCAGGGGACAGAGGAAGAATGGCCCCTAATTACAGAAAGGCAGATCTGAGCACTATTGTCTCGCTGTCTCCTTGTTCATGTGGTATAGACACTCCTTTTTTATGGCTTTTGATAAAGGGTTTGTGGGAACTGGGGCAGTGACCACAGAAGTCGCCCCAACTTTCCTTCTGGTACTGCTGGGCCTCCTTGTCTGAACCGCCTGAGCTCCTGCCTCTGAATGTGAACGGTCACTTAGACTGGAGTCTCATTAGGTGTTGTGTGCAACAGGCAGAAGCCAGGATTCTACCCAGCTTGTCAGTGCTATGCCCCTTGACTGGGAATCCCTGCATCCTCGTCAGCTATGAATGAAGTTAGAAGGTGGCATGCTCCTGCCTGGGTCTCGACCTACGCTCCAGCTAGGCTGAGCATATACAGGAAGACCCTAATGTACGGCACTGATCAAAAGCACAGAAAGAACACTGGAGACTACTGATCACATACTCTCAGGACCAGGGCACTGCCAAGAGCTACAGCTGCTGCTGTGACTTGGCATAAGAGAGGGGATTGGACTGCCTCTGTTCAACCCAGAAAAGAATCCAGACCCAAACTTCCAACTACAGTGTCTACTACGCTGGTTACTAAGTGCCAGTTCTGCAGATGGGAAAGTTGGCCCATCCTAAACTGGGTACCATCTGTGCGACATTTGTCCGGCTTCCCTCACAGAATACTAGTCAGGTGTTTGCCACAGGACAGACTAGACAAAAGGCCCTCTCCCAGTCAGTCTGTCTCTTGCTGAAGTGACCAGGTACTTGGAATTCCAAACACAAAATGGAGGGAGTGGAGAACCTCTTGGCAGAACTGAGGAAGGATGGGCTCTTAGTGCAGGGGGCTGGAGCACCCATCTGGTGGCCAGAGCACCCATCTGGTGGCCAGAGCACCCATCTGGCGGCCTTTCTGACTGTATCTAGCAAATCCGTGCTTTATGGTCCTGCAGAGACCAATTTGAACACAATTGTAAGGACTGTGGTTTAGCTGTTTTTAACTCTGAGAGAGGTAATGAGAGAATAAGACAGAGGAAAAATACCATAGGCACGGATAGCCGCAATGGTATTTCCAGTTTCTGGGTGTGCATGCACGCCAACAAATTTATCCATGAACCCCAGACTGAGAAACATATATATGTTTCTCGTGGGAAAGACACAGACTTATTCAAGATACTTTTTTCAATGAACTATTGAAAACATGCTTAGATGTTTTCTCAGTGACAAACCTAAAGCTGATGACAGCTGCTGTTTAGTGCCACCTACACAGGGTGGGCTTCCACACCGCTGGAAATGAGAAAGCCAAGCCAGCCTGTGGTCTAGGGAGGTGAGAGAAACATTCATGGATGAAGTGGGGTTTGTCTGTGAACGGACACCATGTGGGAAGGGGTGGGCGTGGCCCCGCTGTACCGCTCTCAGCCCTCAGTGTCGCTTTGCCACCTGTGGGCCTCAAGCAAGGAAGACTCAAAATGAACCTGAAACCATCACAACCAAGTGAACACCCTGGTGTTGTCAGATTCCACATTATAATCAACTTTAAAAAAAAAAAAGCGCACATGCGCGTTTGCCTAGGTCTGCGCATGTGCGTGTGCCTCCGTGTGCCCAAGGGAACCAGAAGAGGGCACCAGGTCACTTGAAGACAGAGTTATAAGCAGTTGTGAGCCGCCTTGCAGGTTCTGGGAACCAAACTCAAGTCCTCTACAAGAGCAGCCAGTGTTCTTAATTGCTTAGCCATCTCTCCAGCCCCTTCAAAGACCTTAAGAAACTCTGTTTACGAAGGGGCTCAAACAAAGCCATCGTTATCTAAAAGATGGCGTAAGTGCACCTCCCTTCCCGCTTACAGAGCTGACGGAGACCAGATTTTTTTCATCAGCCTCCACCAAGACAACATATGTCAACAGATTCCAATTAAGCCTACAGCAGACAGAAGACTCAGCTGTCTTCCATTCCAGCCGGCACAGAAAGGAACTGCGGAATTCCAAAACAGCGCCCTTCTTATGCAATCCCTTTGGCTCTGGAAAATGTAGTTATTTTTATAAAGGTTTGCGAGCTGTATAATGGGATTATTATTGTTTTTTCAAAGGAATTAGCAAGAACTCATAAAGTCTTCCAGTTACACTGCCTAATGCTGTAAATATTAGACCTGGATCCCGCCAAGCAGAAGCTCCTCGGAGCCTCGTTTCCCAACAGTCGGTCCCGGCCGTGGTTCCTGGTCACTGAGGACGTGCTGATCGAGCTCTTTCCCATCCTCTTGCTCTGGCACGGCACCCAGTTTACTGCCTGCGTTTCTACATCACATTGTGTCGAGAGCCCCAAAGACTGCTGGCCTCCCTGTGGCCTTTAGGAGCACCCGCTATTCTGCCCACTGTGCCCTGGCCACAGTTTGAGCTGGTGGGTTGGCTGGCGGTTTACTCAGGAAGTAAACACTTGCCAGGGAAGGGCAGCAAAGGAAGGGTTGTCTCACACTTTGGTTATGAATGTGCTTTGGCCACATGACTGTTGACATTTACCTCCTCCCCCCGAGCACACTCCCTAAAGGAAAGGAAGTTTCTGTGACAGGCCAAGGTGGTGATCACCTCTGGCATCCTCCAAATAGCAGCAATATGGAGGCGCTGGTGCTACACACATCTTGGCTTGGCTGTCTTTATTGTTTGTCTGTTTATTATTTTTACTGCTTTTGGCTTTCATTTTTATCAGATTTTATTAAGTCTGTATTCTGAACAGTTTCATTCTTCTGGTGGTGTCAAACAGTTCTGTGGTTATTTGGAGGTTATTCTGATCGTGAATTTTTCAGGCTCTAAAAATTCTAGTGCCTTAGTTTTCATAGTTTTGTGGTGCTGGGTATGGGACCCAGGGCCTTACCAAATACGGGCTACATATCCACCCTTAGTGCCTCACTTCCAGCCGGGAAGCTTCTTGTTCCGCGTTGCTATAAAAAGACAAGAGGAAAACCTTCCCCAAGCTCAGTCATCCTGTGAATGGTCATAAAAGGACTACTCCCACCCCAACCAAAATTGACCCCCGCCCTGTTCCTCACCAGACACGTGAAGATCTGGACCGGTTCCCGAAGCATCCACTTCCTGCTAACGGGTGCCTAGTTTGTTAGGAAACAGCTCCTGAGCACAGCTGTGGAGCCAAGTCCTGATTGTGGGGGCGGAGGCAACAGTGACCCCCAAGGAATAGCTCACCTGCAGGGATAGATCGCCTGTACACAGTGGGAAGGAAAGCCCTCGGACCTGAAGGCCCACCCGAAAGTGTGGTGCTTACAGAAAACAGTTTTTTAAATCAGCCAAGGGTCCTGCAAGCAAGGAGGTCCAAGATTACCGACTCCCCAGGGATGGGTCACCGCTATGTACATCTTGAATGCCGCCCACTCCTCTCTTCGATCCCCTTGCTTCTGTCTTTGGACACACCGTATAATATTTTGTTTACCTCATGGTTCGTTAATTTTCTATGCCAGATTATTTAAGTAATTTACTCCTAAGTTTTAGTACGAAAATACTTATACATTTCGTTTAAGGTTAAACAGCGCTCTCTTGTGGCCTCTGTAGGAAATTAGGTTTGTGGGTCTGGCGAGCTGTGATTTTATTTTCAGAACTTAAATTTGAAGTGGTTCTTAAGCAACTTCAGTTTTGAGATTTTAGATCAATCGCCACTAGTGGAAAGTTTTATTTAAGATAAATATCTTATTTTCATGCCGGGAATAAATAAAAGCTGTTTCAATATTTAGTTCAACATTTTCCATCTCATAATTTCAAATGTGCTTATAAATACTGACATGTTAGTTAAGCATTATGAAATGTTTTATTAGGTTAAAGTAAAAATAAAACAAGATCTTGTCTCAAAAAACAGAAACAACAAATTATACATAAATATACAAGGTTAGTTCTCTTAGAAGTGAATTTACAGAACAAAACAAAACAGAAAAACACATACAGCATGAACAAGTTGTAACCGGTTCCATTTTCAGTATCCCTCATAGTCTGCTATAAAAACATGGATGTTCCCTGTTATAAATAAGTATTCAGGGGCCATCGAGATGGCTCAGCAAGTAAGGAGTTTGCCGCCAAGTCTGACAACGTGAGTTCAATCCCCAGAGCTCACATGATGAAAGGAGAGAATTAACTCCCACAGGCTGTCCTCTGTTGATGGAGGTGCGTCATGTATCTTATCTGTTGCTTTCATTGGTTAACTAATAAAGAAAACTGCTTGGTCCTGATAGGACAGAAAATTAGGTAGGCGGAGTAAACAGAACAGAATTCTGGGAGAAAGGAAGCCGAGTCAGGGAGTCGCCATGATTCTCCCGCCGGACACAGAGGCAGGTTAAGATCTTCCCTGGTAAGCCACCTTGTGGGCTACACAGATTATTAGAAATGGGTTAGAT
>NC_022019.1:4920107-4923925 GCF_000317375.1 Microtus ochrogaster
GACTCAGCCCCGCCGCTCTTATTTCAACATGTAACGCTAGAGCTGGGGAGATGAAACCAGAGGCTCCCTGGAGCTCACTGACCAGTCAGTCTAGTCAAATCAGCAAGCTTCCAATTCACTGAGAGTTCCAGGCTCAAAAAATAAGGAGGACAGTAATTAAGGAAGATGTGCAAGTCAGCTGAGCGGTGGTGGCACATGCCTTTAATCCCTGTACTCGGGAGCCAAATAGGCAGATCTCTGAGTTTGAAGCCAGCCCAAAACCAATACATACATACATAGATACATACATACATACATACATACATACATACATACATACCTGCATACATTAAAAGGCATGCACTGTTGACCTCTGGCTTCCATGTGCAGACCAGCACACTCACAGGCTACACCCCACCTTTTACCCCTAGACAAAGTATGAATGAAGTCAAACACAGGAAAACCTAGTGTCCTTATTGGAAGTCAGTGGAAAATGGCAAGAGAATGCCAACGCCAACGTCAGGTAGACAAGTTGTTCACCAAACACACAATTCCGTGCTTAAACTTCAAATCAAGAAGCCAAATGCCTCCCCAAGAAGACACACCTGACTGCCTTGGCTATTCATGAACAAACGTCTCTGGGTTTCTAAAGCATAAATGTGCTTTCAAGTCAAATTCCCTGAATTCTGTATTGTTTAGCCAACTAAAGCTCCTCTTAAGTTATTGTAATTGAAGACGCAAGAATTCAATCTGATAGACCATCTAAACGCTTTAAAGCAGACCTGATGAGGCTTTTATTCTTTGCTATAGTTTCTTTTTATCTGAATAGACATCAAATGATTTTGAATGTATACAGACAACTCATCAGTAATAGAATATGCAAAATGTTGGCACCCAATGCCACACGTTCATCGACAGATACATATAGAAGTCTTTACTTGGGCCCAACAGGAGCAGTCTAGCTGTAAACACCGATGGCACAGAAACACAATCTTCCACAGCACCACCCCTTCCCAGCTGAAGAGACATTCGGTCTGTGGCAAGGCAGATTATAGTCTGGTCTATAGCAGGACACTACTGGGTATCCAGAGGACACTGGCTTTAGTATACCAGAATTTGCTAATATCCATCTATCACTTACAGAAAATAGAGCAGGGTTTGCACAAAACCTGAGCACTTACTGCAGTGTGTTTAAGTCATTTCTTATGATACCTGCTTCACTGCGTATCATGCTATCTTATCTAGAAAAGAATAACAAGAAAGTGTGTGTGTGTGTGAGGTGTGTGTGAGGTGTGTGTGAGCGTACATATGTGTATGTATGTGTGCGTGCATGCACGTGCACAGGTGCCCATCATTGGGGATGTGTGTAGACACCAGAAGAAGGCAATGGCCTCTTCTGTCATTCTCCACCTGTTCCTTTGCAGCGAGGACTCTCTGGGCACCTGGGGATCATGTTTTCTCTTCTAGGCTGGAAGCCAGCAAGTCCTCCTGCCTCTGTTCACCTTGGAGCTGGAGGTTGTGGATGTGTATAGGATTCCTTACCTGTGATGTGGGTGTTGGCATCCACACTCGGGTCCTCATGATTGTACAAGAAGCAGTCTTATCACTGAGCCACCTCTTCAGCCCTAAAACACATGTGTGATCTTTGTTGGCTGATTCTGTAGCTATAGAGGCTGACTGGGCATCATATATACATCCACATCTGGACCTGAGCACCAAATGTGTTAAACTCCAAGACTATATTCAGGAACAAAAAACTTAAAACTCCAAACAACCGCAGAGTTTGAGTTCTTGTGAAGTGTTTTCTGTAAGATCCTCATGGCCTTGCTTTCCATTAGTGTGCAGTGACTAATTGGTATTCATCTTTAAAGTGAAATCACTCCTAAGTTGGCCTGTAGATAATTGGCTTAAGTAGCAAAACCTTCAGTGGCCACAGGGACAGAGGATTAACTTCAGGTGTCACCTGAAAAGGCCCGACAGCGAGGGTATTCTGACAGCTGGGGAAAGCATGGAGTTGCCGGTGTGATAAGGTAGCTGGTGGAACTGACAGAACTGCACAGAAGAGGAGCAGGAAAGGAAGCACGGGAGCTTCCTTACCGGGATGCGCAGCTACGTGAAAACAGGCTGACGGAAAATCAGGGTCTGACAGGGCTCTGACCTGGAAAACCATGTGAAGCAGAAAGCTACCTGTACACCCGCGCTTTTATCACGCCCATACACAACCTCTCCATACATGTCTCACATGGCCCTACCTGCAGATCCTTAGAGCACAGATTTAAACCTCTGCCTGACCCACTGCACACACATCAGCCTCACATAACATGGTCAGGTTGTGAGTTCACTGAACTTCGGTTAAGCTCGGCTACACAGGCTCGATTCCACTTCCTCACTGTGTGACCCTGGATAAGCGATTTAATTACTCCAGCTGGGATGACGGGAAACTGAGAACTAAATGAGCTAACGTATGATGTAGAGTTGGGTTTAAGGCATCATTGCAGAGTTCATGTTAGGAGCTTAACCCCCAGACTCACATATTGGTGGTGTTTGGAGGTGATTAGGAGTGGATGAGGGGAGGGGGCAGGGCCCTCATGATGACGTCAGTCTTTAGTGAATGTCAGCTTCTGGAGGACATTTAGTGAATGTCTAGCAAGAACTCAAGAGTACTTGGAAGCCAGTTAAATGAAATTGCTCTTATAGCCAGAGTGACATCAGCCAGGAAAGAGATTACTTCTGGGTTCTGATAAGAAATGGTCACCGCTGAGAGGCAGGGTGAGTAACTGTTGCTCGGATGACGAGGGCAGCAAACAAGAAAGAGGGGCTACTCCTAGTGTAGCAGGTGCCATAGCCACAGTGGCTGCAGCCCACCTGGCCGGGAAGGGCACTCAGGAGCAGACCACAGGAGGAAGTCACAAACACAAGTCCAAGAACACACGGCCTGAGGCAGGATATGAAGATGCATGGAGCACCCTGAATTCTGTCAGGACACTAAGGGACTTGGAATGGGGCTCCTTCCCCTAGCTTGGGGGGGGCAAGACATCATTGAGGCTCATATCACGTCATCGCTCCCCCCAATTTCCTGTGGAGCTGAACTACACTGGTGACAGAAACAAGATAACATTAACTATGTCTTCAGGGGTGAAGTGCGACAGACCAAAACTGCCATTATCTTTAATAAGAAAGTGGCAATCGTGAAGAAAAGGGTATTAGATCTTAAGTAATCTCCAAAAGTGATCCATCATTTTGGTCTTAATGATTTAGGTTTGCCATGATGGGGACAGGCGGGGGGCTTTGGAGATGACACTCACAGTGGGGAGGGTTCTGGAACTGTCGTCAAAGAGGAGCTGATACCTGGAAATGCTGTCGGGACCAGGGCCTGGGTCACTCTGGGGGACAATGAAGTAAGGATACAGCTACAGTCAGGAAAGAGGGACTCGGTGGCTACTTCTGGGAATGTTCGTTTGAGGGACACCTAGGGAAAACCATCAGGAATTCACTGTGACCGGAGAAGAGACTTAGCCTTCAGGGAGTGGCAAGCATGAAGCTAAGAGGACACGGTTACTGCCTGGCTTGCTGAGGAGCTCCAAGTCCATCCTCACAGCCTGACCCAGAGGTGGCACACTCATTCTGTGGTTTCATAAGGTGCCTTCCAACCAAGAGTGCAAGGAGAGAAACTAGATCAGGAGCAGAGTTCTTGGCACTGAGGTCTATGCTGAAGAAAGCATTTCTGAAATACGCAGTCCAGCTCACACTGTGTCTGCTTTAGAGGAAGCTTGTACCTAACAGGATGGATGGGTGGGTGGATGTGTGGATGGATGAATGGATGGATGGATGGATGGATG
>NC_022019.1:4924390-4925521 GCF_000317375.1 Microtus ochrogaster
AGATGAATGGATGAATATATGGATGGTTGGGTGGATGGTTGGTTGGTTGGTTGGGTAAATGGATGGATGGATGATTGGTTGTGTAGATAGATGAATGGTTGGGTGGATGAGTGGGTGAATAGGTAGATGGACAGATGGGTGGATGGATGGACAGTTGGGTGGATGGATAGATGATTAGTTGGATGGGTGGGTGAATAGATGGGTGGATGGGTGGGTGGGTGGATGGATGAGTGGGTGGGTGGATAGATGGGTGGATGGGTGGGTGGGTGGATGCATGGATGGGTGGCTGGGTGGCTCGGTGGATAGCTTTCTCCCAAGGCCCATTTTGCAGAGGTCATCATTTAAACCTCTCTAATAATATACCTTGTTATGCAGAGAAAATTTGGTTATGGCTATGAAAATCCAGTGCCCGGTATGAAACCTCAGCCAGAGCAACAGAAGTTCTAGGGACCATTTAACTAGAAAAGGAGGTCACATGAAACTCAAATAATGTATGTGTGAGTTATGACCTATTATGGTTTGGATCTTAATAAAACTCTTTATCTATCTATTTATTTGTATTTATTTACATAGGGTCTTACTATATCTGTGGCTGGCCTGGAACTTGCTGTATAGCTCAGGCTGACCTCAAGGTCACAGAGATCCACCTGCCTCTGCTTGCCAAGTACTGGATCAAGCATAGATATATTCTGTAAACTTGGGGATTGCAGCATGCACCATCGTACCCAGCCACACTGCAGATCTTATCATTATCAATAAGACTTATTTATTTTTGTTTTATACATATGGGTGTTTTGCTTGAATGTGTATCTGTGCACCAGTGTGCCCAGGGTCCATGGAGGTCAGAAGGGACCATCAGAGCTCTTGGAACTAGAGTTACAGACAACTGTTAGTTGCTATATGGGTGCCGAGAATCAAACCCAGCTCTTCTGGAAGAGCAGCCAGTGCTCTTAACCTCCGAGCCACCTCTTTAGACACCATGGTTTGGATCACCAAAGCCATGGGTTGAAAACTTGTTTATCAGCCTGTGGCACTGTTGGCAGGTGGCAGACACTTTAGGAAGTGGGGCATCATAAGAAGAATTATGTATGTTCTTGAAACATATATTAGAAGCCCTAGTCTGTCTGCCAC
>NC_022019.1:4925776-4932521 GCF_000317375.1 Microtus ochrogaster
TAACCACAGGCCCAAAGCAACAGAACAGAGCGAACACAGATCAAATCCGACAGAACCCAGAATAAATCTCCCCTCCTTTCAAGTCACTGATGGTTCGTCACTGCAACAGAGAGGTAATGAACAGCATCATTGCTGTTAAAGCAAAGACACCTCTTTCCTCTCCACTGCAGCTGGCCTTCCACGGGACGTCTACGAGGCCCGCTGTGCTGCCGTGGGCTAAATTATTAAAGTTGTAAACCCCAGCAATTTAGAGGGTGACTTCATCCGGAAGCAGGGATGTATGGAAGTGATTAGTTGAGACAAGGTTAGGAAGGCGAGCACTAAGCCTGTGCCTGGTCTCTTTATATGAGTCTGGAAGGAGGAGCAGCCCACAGGGACGAGTCGTGGGACTCTTGTGATCTGCGAGGAAAGGATTGCTTGTTTCTGCTGCTGCAAAACCATTCCCCTGGATCTGCAGCCCTGGCCTGCAGGTCACCCTTTTTCCTACCACATAAGAGGTTCCTGCTTATTCTTCAGTGTTTGAATTACAAATAATTTTTGTGCTTTCAGGGGTCACAAGCATCTTCAGATGATGATCCTAAAAAGGATGTCCAACAAACCTTCCTAGGAACCATGTACACATGATATTGCTCATATTTCCTTGAACTTCCCCAGCCCTTTTCCTAAGTGGTGTGTGTGTGTGTGTGTGTGTGTGTGTGTGTGTGTGTGTGTGTGTGTGTGTGTGCGCGCGCGCGCGCGCGCCCCATGTGCTGGGAATGAGACCTTGAACGTGCCAGGTAGGTCAGGGTTGTACTTGTTTTGAGACAGGGTTTCTCTGTGTAATAGTCCTAGACATCCTGGAACTCACTTTGTAGACCAGGCTGGCCTTGAACTCACAGAGATCCCAGCTTGGGCTGTACTATTGAGCTGCATCCCAACATTCCTTTCCTCCCACATTTAAAAAATTTAAAGCCTAGCTGGGTGGTGGTGGCACACGCCTTTAATCCCAGCACTTGGGAGGCAGGAGGATCTCTGTGAGTTTGAGATCAGCCTGGTCTACAAGAGCTACTTCCAGGACAGGCACCAAAGCTACACAGAGAAACTCTATCTTGACATCCCCCCCAAAAAATTTCAAAGCCCTTAAGCCTCTGTGTCTTCCCCCCAAAAGTCACACAGACAGGCACTACCAGACAGGACTTTGAAGCCAGCAATTGGTCACCCTCAGTGTCCCAGTTACCAACCCTGCAGAGCCTTCCACCTCTCCACCAGTGAGTGTTACCCAGATAGACGCAGATCACAGGCATGTGAGCAGGTAGCACAGCTCCCTTGCCTTACAGGCCTGGGCAGGGCCACTCAACAATAGTAAGCCAAACTTGATTTTGCATGGGTCTTGTGCTCGGTGTCATCAGTGGCTGGGTGCTGACCTTGACAGGCTTGGCAGTCAGGTCAAACATCCTCAACAAGGACAGAAGCTCAAGAGGACACTTACGAGCTGAGCAGGAGGGTCCTTTACCACGGACATGCGGGAAGGCTGTCCGTAACACACTGGGATGGATCATAGCAGAAAGGTCAACTTTGAGCGCAAAGGATGGAGGAAGTGCTGGTCCCAAATGACCAATGAGAAAGCTGAAGAAACACGGGGCCTCAGCATCATCTTTGTGGCTATCACAAAGCAAAGAACCCTTTCTTCTCACTGTTTCTACAGCTCTGGGAAGAACAAATGTCATGTAAGCAGGTAAGGTGGTGAATGTATTCATCTGTCTGTCTGCCTCTACTTGTTAGCCTCGTGAGACAGAGACACGGGCCTTCCAGCACATCAGTGTCTCAGCTGTGACACTGGATGGAACTCTACAAGCTCCACAGATTGATGACGTGGTCCCATCTGCTGACCCTGGACCACCCACAGTTAGCGCTCTGCCAGCCATGGCTGCTCTTACTATTATTGCTGCCATTTTTATGACAGAGCCTTCCGGTCAGCTTTCGTTTGGCCTTTCTGCTCCTTGTTGCTCCCTGCCAGCTCTTACGGTTTGTTGAGCTCATCATGACCTTCCTGTGTCCCTTCATGTATAGGACACAAAATGCCATGACCTTCCTGTGACCCTTCATATATAGGACACAAAATGGATGTCTGCTGAGAACACAGGTAAGCTACTTGTGCTGTGAGAAAAATATCTGCCAGAAACAGCTTAAGGGAAGAAAGATTTGTCTGGGTTCATATAAGCAAAGGGTTTCGCTCCGTCATGATGGGGGAGGCACAGTGAGTCCTTGGCAGCAGGAGTATAAGGCAGAAACTATGGCATGGTAGAGCGGGTAGCAGAAACCACACAGGAACCAGGGGCAGACTGTAGCCTGCAAGGGCCCGTCCCTAGTCACCTTTGTCTCCCACCTCCCTAAGCGGTATCACTAAATAGCGCCACTAGCTCAGAAGCAAGCATTTAAAATATGAGGTTGCGGAAGACATTTCAGATTTACACTGTCTGTGACTTTGCTCACTCACGCTGCCCACTGAAGCTTTTCCTATCATCTTTGCCACGTTTTCAGATGCTGAGGAGGCCATGAAGTTCCTGTGTGTTTATTTATCTATTGGTGAATTAATGATTCCAAGGACCCATAGAACTCAAGGGGAACAACTTCGGCGTCTCCTAGGATTAGGACACGTTCTTTCTTTGGGGGAAGGGGAACAGGGAATCCAGTTTTGCTCTGTTTTCAGGGATGGTCTTCAACTCCTAGGCTCAAGTGATTCTCCTGCCTCAGCCTTCACAGTAACTGAGACTATAAGCATGCAGCACTATGCCCAATCTGGGAAAAAAATTAATTCAAGAAAACAACTCCTAGTGGGCACAGGTAGTTAGACTTGCTTTCTGTGCCCCCGTGGTACACTTCAAAATACCCATTGTCAAACCAATGGGTACCAATACAACTCTAGATCTTAGCCCAAGGCCATGAAGTGGCACTAGCAATAACATTACTAATCTGTCACCTGGTAATAGAGCGGAGGCTACTCACAGAATGCTGCTCTTCTCTGTTGTTCACACTGGAAACTGAAGAAATGTCACCGCACAACTGGTCATGGCCAGCCCCACTGCTCCCCTCCTGTGGTGGTTCTCAGGGAAAGGTGAGTCCAAGCAGCCAATCAGGTGATAAATGACCCGAGAAGCAGCAGCAGCAGTGTCTTTCAGAAGGTCAACTGCAAAGGTCACGAGGGCGGGTGGAAGTCTTCAGGAAGGAAATATGTCAGCTATGCTGTTCTGTGCGAGAGCAGGAATCCACTCCTCCAGGGTCAAAAATGTCTAGACCGCTGCTCGCTCAGCCCCGATCCAAATTTTTAAGGCTGGCTCACAAACTGAAAAGAATGTACATTGCTCGGGAAATGACCCTCGGGTTTTGAGTGGCCTCAGAGCCCTTCAAAAGATGCTTTTCAGCTGTTCCTCATCGTTTTGATTTTCTGAAGAGTTTTGTGAGCGAAGTATCTTTCTGTGCCTCTCCCACACTCCCATTGCTAATCCCAAGTGGGTAAGACACATAAATTCATTCCCTTATTAGAAAAGAAAGTCCTGCGGTCACAACTGTCGCAATCTAATCTGTATTTCCCCAAACATCCTAGAAATTATTGCTTCCTTTTTATTTTGATAGAAGATCTCATATAGCCCTGCCTGGCCCCAGCACAGTGTAGCAATCGATAACCTGGAACTCCTGCTTCTACCTCCCGTAGACTGGAATAACAGCTGTGTGAGATTGCTTTTGTGTGATATCTGCACACACACGTCGGCAATAACTGAACACTAAGTCTCTATTATATCTTTGGTATGTTAGAATAAAGATACAAGGCCATGGCCCAGAGCATTGAAGATCCCTCACTCTTGCCTCCAAACCCATGGGCTCCATCCGTCCGTCAACACGTTTACATCTCTACCAAGCATTATGAGAATTAAAACCACTTTGAAATGTGAGCATTTTATCAGGCTCCCAAAGAAAACAGCTTGTTTGCGATCAAACCCCGATGCTGTTTCCTGCAGTCTGATTTCTCCCCTGTGAAGTCAGAGAAGCGGGGTTCTTTCAGCTTCAGGAATCTCGGGGAACAGTTCACACTGAGAAGACAGTGAGGTGAGGGGACACACGTGGCTCTCAAGTGCATATGGATGAGCTCCTTTGAGTCATTCCCCCACACAGGACATCACAGGATATCAGAAGCCCCGGAGTCCAGGGCCTGGCTTTACACATTTACTGCACATCTGATGTGGAGAAAAGCTCTCAGCCTAACTCAGGGGTCAGTGGACAGCTGGCTTTTTGGGTTACTGTGACACTCATTCAGAAAATTTGGGATTTTGTACCATTCCAGGTCTCAGATGTTTGGATTAGGGACTCTTGTCCCAGTTTGCTTTCTACTGTTGAGGTAAACAGTATGGTGAAAGCAACCTGGGGAAGAATGGGTTAATTTCACTTTACAGCTCATAGTCACCAGAGGGCAGTAAGAGCTGGAGTTCAAGGCCAGACCTGGAGGCAGGAACTAAAGCAGAAACCATGGAGGGGTGCTTCTTGCTGGCTCTGTCCATGGCTCTCTCAGCTTGCTTTTTATATACAACCAGGACTGCCTGGCCAGAGATGCCACTGCCCAGAATGGGCTGGACCCTCCAACATCAATCATTAATTGAAAAACAAACAAAAGAAAGGAAGAAAGAAAAAAATCCATAGACATGCCTACAGACCAATCTAATAGAAGGGATTCCTCAGCTGACCTTCTGTCTTCCCAGATGACTCTGGCTTGTGTCAAGTTGACCAAAAACCCAACCGGTTTTGTCCTCCACCGGCAATGAACAACAGCTGGTGTGTAATTTCATAGCAAATATTCTGCGTTCACTGAAAAATACCCAGGCTTGCTTGCTACAGCTATGCCATTAATAAGTCGTTTCCCAAACTCTGCTGGACCTGCATCACTCACAATTAGCCCTAGGTTGGAGCTACCAGGAAACGGTGTGAGGAGCCATGCTGGAGATTATTATTTTAACTAGACAAAGCTGCATTCCCTTTGTTTCTGCCGCCTTTGTTAAGGATGTAAAGATGTGTCATATTTGTTTCTGCTGCATTTGTTTAATTGTGTGACGATGTGTTGCGCTTGTTTCACCTTGCCTGCCTAAGGCACCTGATTGGTCTAATAAAAAGCCAAATGGCCAATAGCTAGGCAGGAGGGGGATAAGTGGAGCTGCCTGGCAGAGGGAGTAAGTAGGAGGAGAAATCTAGGCTCAGGGGAAAAAAAAGGAGGAGAGAGAAGAGAACACAGGAGAAAGAGAAGGGCGTGCCTGGGACTTGAAGTCAGGCAGCTGCTAGGCAGCCAGACACTGAACAGAACATACAGAGAGGAAGAAAGGTAAAAAAAAAAAAAAAAACCCAGGCAAAACACAGATGAAAAGAAACAGGATGATTTAAGTCATAAGAGCTAGTGAGACAAACAGAAGAGAAGGCCAAGCTTTCATAACTAATATTAAGTCTCCGTGTCATGATTTGGGAGCTGGATGGTGGCCTAAGAGAAAGTCTGCTACAGAGCCAGCTCTCAGGAAGAAGCTGACCACACTCCAGCTTTCTCTAATGCTGCTTGTTGTCATCGGAGCCTTTTATTCCTCCTGAGGGGAAGAAGTACAGTCCTTGGGATCTCCGTCAGCCAGACTCTGCAGCTGTAGCAGCACACTTCCCTATGAACATGCCATCTACTACTGAGCAGTCCATTGTTTTCAAAGTCTCATTTCCCCAACCATCTTTCCTTATAAATCTGGTTGTCTTGAGGCCCAGAAATGACGCTGTGGCTGGTGCCATAGAAGTTGTTTCAGGGTTTCCATCACTGAGACATCAAGGTTAGTTAAACCAGCACTTCCCTTGATACGGCACACACACACACAGAGCTGCACAGTCTCACACACACACACACACACACACAGTCTCTCTCTCACACACACACAGAGTCACACAACTGTATTTATAGATCATTATGGAAAAACAATTCTCCAAATAGAACAATCTCAGTCTGAAACACAGATGTGGGACTTGGAATAACCGTGTTAATAATATTGCATTTGTCAATACTAAATTGTTTACCAGAGAGAAGGACATCCTCCTCACTGCCCTGGCCAAGTTCATAGGGAGAATCAACAGGCTTAGGTGATTTCGCATGTGGCTGAAGGCATGGCCTCAGGGTGGCACGTGAGGACAGTCTTCCTTCTGGGAGACTCTAGAGTGTATCTGGGAGGCCTTTTGCTAACTTACCATCCTTGTAGTCTCCTTAGCTAAGTGGAGGGATGTGGACAGCCTGAAGAACAATGCAAGGGCCTCATCTGTCTGCGCCCCTGACTGTACAGGCGTCTTGTATTTTCCCAAACCACAAAGCTTCCCTGCAAAACCCATCAGAAGCTCCCCTAGGCCTCCTCCCAACTGAGTTCTGTCTGCTCTGTGGAGAGCAGTTCTATGGTGAATTTTATGCAGCTTAAGGAGTGTGCAATGTCATCTTGTTTGTGCATACCTTTAATCCCAGCACTCGGGAGGCAGAGGCAGGCGGATCTCTGTGAGTTCGAGGCTAGCCTGGTCTACAAGAGCGAGTTCCAGGACAGGCTCCAAAGCTTCAGAGAAACCCTGTCTTGAAAAACCAAATGTGTGTGTATGTGTATGCACGCGTGTGCGTGTGTGTGAGAGAGCTAGGTGTGCATTTAGTTCCAGCACTCAGGAAGCTGAGACTTGCAGGTTTCAGTAAATTCATAATCTGATAATGAGAACCTGTCTC
>NC_022019.1:4932621-4943292 GCF_000317375.1 Microtus ochrogaster
TCTCTCTCACACACACACAGAGTCACACAACTGTATTTATAGATCATTATGGAAAAACAATTCTCCAAATAGAACAATCTCAGTCTGAAACACAGATGTGGGACTTGGAATAACCGTGTTAATAATATTGCATTTGTCAATACTAAATTGTTTACCAGAGAGAAGGACATCCTCCTCACTGCCCTGGCCAAGTTCATAGGGAGAATCAACAGGCTTAGGTGATTTCGCATGTGGCTGAAGGCATGGCCTCAGGGTGGCACGTGAGGACAGTCTTCCTTCTGGGAGACTCTAGAGTGTATCTGGGAGGCCTTTTGCTAACTTACCATCCTTGTAGTCTCCTTAGCTAAGTGGAGGGATGTGGACAGCCTGAAGAACAATGCAAGGGCCTCATCTGTCTGCGCCCCTGACTGTACAGGCGTCTTGTATTTTCCCAAACCACAAAGCTTCCCTGCAAAACCCATCAGAAGCTCCCCTAGGCCTCCTCCCAACTGAGTTCTGTCTGCTCTGTGGAGAGCAGTTCTATGGTGAATTTTATGCAGCTTAAGGAGTGTGCAATGTCATCTTGTTTGTGCATACCTTTAATCCCAGCACTCGGGAGGCAGAGGCAGGCGGATCTCTGTGAGTTCGAGGCTAGCCTGGTCTACAAGAGCGAGTTCCAGGACAGGCTCCAAAGCTTCAGAGAAACCCTGTCTTGAAAAACCAAATGTGTGTGTATGTGTATGCACGCGTGTGCGTGTGTGTGAGAGAGCTAGGTGTGCATTTAGTTCCAGCACTCAGGAAGCTGAGACTTGCAGGTTTCGGTAAATTCATAATCTGATAATGAGAACCTGTCTCAAAACAAACAAAGACTGAACACTATCCAATTTGCTCTCACCTTAAAAAAACAAACAAACCTAAAACCAATTCAAAGAGGTGAAACAATGTTGATATAGGAGTGGTGGGCTGCTGCCAGGCTCCCTGCTAGCTTTACCCAAAATAATTACAGGGAAACTGTATTCTTTTAAACACTGCTTGACCCATTAGCTCTAGTCTCTTACTGGCTAACTCTCACATGTTGATTAACCCATTTCTATTAATGTGTGTAGCACCACCAGGTGGTGGCTTACCAGGAAAGATCTTAACCTGCGTCTATCTCAGAGAGGAGAGGCATGGCAACTGACCTCACTGCCTTCTTCCTCCCAGCATTCTGTTCTGTCTTCCCACCTACCTATGTTCTTGACCTATCAGGCCAAGCAGTTTTCTTTATTAACTAATAGACAGATGACCCTCCTCCATCAAATGCCAGATCCCAGGCAATACTTGGAAGTGGCCCCTGAGAAATGCTACAAAAGACAGAAACACTTTTGTTGTCAGAGTAACTGTCCAGGCAGGATTTTCCAGCTGCAGCGCAAGGAGGAAAAGCAGAAACATGGCACACCTCAGATCTCTCCAGCTCCAGGTACACACCCTACATAAGAGAAGTTGATATCCCAACACACATTTTCTTTCTTGGATGAAAATAAGAATCTATTCCGACGATACACAAAATGCAAAGAACCTAAAAAAAATCCCAAACAAGGAGTTGTCTGGGGACTCACAACGCTACCGCCATTAAGACAGCCTGGTGCTGGATGGAAAGATGAGAAGCTGGTCATTTGTGCAGAATATCATCTAGAAATAGATCAGATGTGTATCTGATTGATCTTCAGCAAAACTACACAGGCGATTCAGTAGAAAACAGTATTGTGTCAGAAAATGGTGGTGGACCAGATGGACATTTGTATGCAGAAAGAAAAAACACAATTTTGCCGGCACCGTATGTGAAAATCAGCTCAGGGGCACCACAGATGCAGAGGCAAAATCAAGCTGCATGATTGGTCTCACAAAGAAAAGAATGCAAGGATGGACTTGAGTTTGAACACAAGCTTGAGGACAGCTTTACTTAGAATTGTTTCTTTAAAAGACCAGGGCAGCCAAACCTTTGCCTGGAGGAGGACGCTAGAGAAAAGAAGGCGATAAAATACTGTCATTTGAGTTAAGCTGAGGTGGAGGTCAGCTGTGTGATGTCAGGCAGCAACCTGACAGGGATGGGGGCACTTTAAAGAAAGATCAAGGAAGCCCAAAGTATTAGGGAATGCAAGCTTGGAAGGGAGACAGAAGGAAATTACGGCTTAGGCCTCCTGAGCAATTTTGACAAGCCAGCAGATGGCAATCCTTAGCGAGGCTTGAGATGAAGCCACCTTCCTGGGGAAGCCCCTTGGCTAGGGGGATGTCAGGTCCCCTGCAGTTAGGGAGCCTCTGTTCTCTTGACCAGAAGAAGTTCTCCCTTCGTGTGCTTTACCGCTCTGTGTCATCGGCTTCTGTAGTAACACCTAGGGGGAATCGTTATTGATCTTGGGCTAAGAAAGGATTTCATTAGGACAACAAAACATGCAAACCAGAAAAGGAAACAACAAGAAATTGGAAAGGTCTCAGGTTTGGGGTTCAAGGGGACTCGGAGGCACATTGCAAGTACAAGGTTCATTGAAAGAGTTATTAATGTCATAGGCCTGTAAACAGACAGACAGAAGCTTGGCGGGAGCTCTGAGGAGGGCTCGGACCTACAAGGCAAAGTGTGGGACCCTTCTTGTAGGTCTCAGAGGAAAATGGGGGATCTCATAGCACACGCCTGCAGTCAGACTGCCAGGCAGCGGGCAGGGAGGGAATTCTAGGGAAGGAATGGGCACCTCTGAGGATGTGGGGGAGGAGGGTCACATTTAATTAAGGTCTATTTATGTTTTTATAATACTGTGGGAGGCACGTGCCCATAGCCATCTGATGACCTGAGTCTGGCAACATGGAGTCTGTAAGCATCCTGAAATCCAGACACCTGGGGTCTCACAGGCCGGCTGTCAGGAAAGTGACCACCAGTTCCTCTCCAGCAGCTGTAAGGAAGACCCTGCAGCTGGTTGGCGTGGCCCGATCAGCCTTTAGCCTCAGACCTAGGCATAGAATTTCATCAATATTAAGAAGGTGGCACAGGCCTTTAGAACTTCTGTTCTTTAAAAACTATTCTCAACAGATGAGTCTAAAATTACTGAAAGACACTTAAGGAAATGTTCAACATCCTTAACCATTAGAGAAGTGCAAATCAAAACATATGTACTCACTCGTAAGTGGCTTTTCGACATAAAGCAAAGAAAACCAGCCTAAAAATCACAATCCCAGAGAACCTAGACAACAAAGAGGACCCTAAGAGAGACACACACAGATCTAATCTACAAATCTACATGGGAAGTAGAAAAAGCAAAGATCTCCTGAGTAAATTGGGAGAATGAGGACCTTAGGAGGGGCTAGAAGGGAAGGGATATATATATATATGTATATGTATATATATATCAATACAAACAATTTAAAGAAAAGGGTTAAGCTCACCGGCCATCAAAGAAGTGCAAGAGACTAAGATTTTTAAAAAACTGTTGCGATCTCATTAAAAAAAAGAGAGAGAGAGAGAGAGAGAGAGAGAGAGAGAGAGAGAGAGAGAGCTGGGCAGTGGTGATATACATCTTTAATCCCAGCACTTGCAAGGCAAAGGCTGGCGGATCTTTGTGAGTTCGAGGCCAGCCTGGTCTAGAGAGTGATCTCCAGGACAACGAGGGCTATACAGAGAAACCCTGTCTCAAAAATGAAAGGAAAAAAAAAAGCTTCTTTGAGCAACAAAAGGGAACTGTTACAGAGATGCCTAAAAAGAAGAGAATAAGTACCCAAAGGTGCCCAGCCCCACCGAGGGTGCCCAACCTCAGCCGAGGGTGCCCAGCCCCACCGAGGGTGCCCATCCCCATCGAGGGTGCCCAACCCCATCGAGAATGCCCCATCTCAACTGATAGACATCTGCAACATAATTCCAGCACCTACGGTCCAGGGAAAATTGCAAGGAAGGAGTGGAAAGATTTTTCTGAGAGTCAGAGGATGGGCACCTGCTGTCTTAGCCAGAGTTTCTATTGCTGTGACTAAACACCATAACCAAAGGGGAAGAAAGGGTTTATTGGACTTATGCTTCCACACGTAGTGCATCATTAAAGGAAGTCAGAACAGGAACTTAAATAGAGCAGGAATCTGGAGGCAGGCACTGAGGCAGAGGCCATGCAGGGGTGCTGCTTAGGGGCTTGAACCTTCTGGCTCCACCCACCATGGGCTGGGCCCTCTGGGCTGGACCCTCCCACGTCTATTACTAATTAAGATAATACTTTACAGCAGGGTCTTATGGAGACATTTTTCTCAATTGAGGCTCCCTCCTTTCAGATGACCCTGGCTTGTGTTCAACTGACATAAAACCAGGGCACCTGCTGCCAGACATAACAGAGAAAATGTTTACATGAAATCTCAACAATATGGCTACAATGATAGCATCAACTGACACATGAGTTATATATTATAATTATTTAATTACTTATCACATAATTATTTAACCATTATGTTACTATTATTATTTAATTAGAAACAGTTATAACTATTATTGTTATTTTATTACCATTATTTATTATAATAAAAGAATAACAACGTTAAAGAGTTAGAGGTCATGAATTTGGGAAGGAGGAGTGGGGCATGGGAGGAACTAGCCAGAAGAGAGAGAAGGGAATGATGCAGTTGCAGTCATCAGTCATATATGAAATTAATGAAAAAAAACACAAAATACAGGACAAAGCAAATCAAGAAACACACACACAAACTGTAAAGAATGTAAAATCACTGGGACACTCACTGCTAGTGGAAAGTGAAACTTAGTTTGGCAGTCTCTTAGGAAGTGGAGCACGTTCACCATCCAGCCCAATCATCCTGTAAGTAGGTAGTATCCAAGGAGAAAGAGAGCTTGTGTCCACCATTGCTACTGAGCAATGAAAAGGCTGGACCAAGCAACAGGAGGCACAACACAGCTATAACTCGAAGGAAAAGAAGTCAGATAAAGAAAGAGTTCACCTTGTAGGATTCTTCTGCATAATTCTAGAAAATGTCGTCTGGTCTATGGTGTCAGGGAAGAAGTGCTGTTTCACAGGGGGAGGCCTGCAGGGCATCAGTACTCTAGGTTTAGTAGTGAAAGCTGTGATCATTCTCTTGACGGAGATGTCCATTTCCTGGGTAGAAACATACATTAAAGCTCCCCACACTGCACTTTGAATAGGGACAGCTATTGTATACCTGTGGTACCTCAACAAGGAAAAGCAAAGATAAACTGTTCTTGAAATGTTTATTTAATTTTGATGATTTCCTAATTGGGGAAAACCATTTTAAAAGCCTGATTTTGGTAGTGTGTGGGCGGAGGAATCAGAACTAGTTCTTACACGAGTGGCTGGAAACACAGAAGTGTGGGGTTTCTGAGCTCCAATATTCTTAAGAGCAGCAAGTTGTAACACAGTTTTCCAACTACAAAGTGGGGTAACAGTACCCATCTATGATATCATTTAAGTGGGACCCAGGTATTACCAGAGTCCTTAATACAGCAAAGGGGAAGACAGGAGGGCCAGACAGACGGATGCAATGACAGAGGTTGAGGCTGGAGTGATGTTTGATAGCTTTATGAGCAGAGTATGGGGCACAAGCCAGGAAGGTGTGCAACACCTAGATAGTGGGAAAGGCAAGGAGATGGATTTTCCCTACAGCCTTCAGGATGAAGTCAACCCGTGGGCCTCTTGTGTGTGTAACTCAATGGAATCCACTTTGGACTTTAGAGTCATAGACTATAGAGATTAAGTCTGGGTTGCTGTAGACTATTTAGTGCAGTAATACGCTACAGTGGTGCAATGGAACTGACCTAGAGCCTAGCTACACACATACCGTTTCCACAAAGCCCAGCACTGGAGTTTGAGTCCAGAATGAAGTATCCCGATCCCTTTGTGATTTGCTGGTAACATAGTAGCTATATGCTACTAGTGTCTTAAAAACCAAGTTTATCCAGTGTTGGTGGGCCGGGGACAAATCCAGACACTAATGAAGTCAGTACAGAGGCTCCTCCAATCCTGAAACCAGACTCCTGAGCACTTACGTGGAAAGCTGCAGATGCAAGGGGCCCTTGTATGTCTTTTTACCGCAGCACTGCACGCAACAGCTAAGTCAGAACCAACACAGGGAACCAGCAACGGAGGGGCAGAGAGAGTGGAACAGAAACACAGTGGAATTTCCTCGGCTGCACAGAAGAACGAAGTAAGACCCTTTGAAAGGAAGTGGGCGCAAACGGTGACATCATAGTCAGCAAATTCAGTCTCAGAAAGACAGACATCACATTTTCTCTCAGCTGCGGTCCTAGACTCTCTGTGGATACATAAGCCGATGAGCACAGAGGACACGGTAGTAGAAACTGTCTGGGGAGACTGAGGTAGGAGGTTGGTACAGGGTGGGGGGTTATACTCAGAATGTACTTTACACTCGCAAGAAGACAGCCTAATGGGACTGAGTGCAAGAAAAAATAAATTTCAAAATGAAAAGGAAGGAAACTCAGACATTGCTCCTGGCATCAGACAATAGAATGGGGGCAGGCCTAGCACATGCCACCTGGGCCCAACCAATCTGGAAGAATGGCTCACCTGCTCCAGCAACAAATGGCGACCTCGTCCTGCAGAAGTCCTCCTGGGAAAGGGACTTGCTGACATTTCTATGTCCTTATCACTGGTCTCAACACTATTCCAAATACCTTTATATTTTTATGGTCCTTAATAATATGTATATGTGCATGTCCACGTGGAGGTACATGCATGTGAGCGTGGGTGTCCACGGAGGCCAGAGTTGTCAGTCTCTTCTGGGGCTGGTGTCACAGCCTGTGACATGGTGCTGGAAAGTGAACTTGGGTTCTCTGCAAAAACAGTCAGTACTCCTAGCCACTGAGCCATCTCTCCAGTCCCCTGGCTCAATAATTTTCAAACATTCAAATACTTGGCTCTTTTCACGTTTGCACGCACATGAATTAACATCACCTTCTGGCTTTCTCTGCCTTTTATCACCTTTGTACGGCCTCTCAGCACTGTTCAGTAAAAAGAATCAAAACTGCGTGGATGATGAATGGTTGATTATAAATGTAAAGTGCAGATCAGATAAACGTGGAGGCATACAATGCCGTTTTTAATCTCAAAGAGAAATCTGGTTTGTTTTCAGGCTGCACCTGGTTTGAGTTAAAAAAAAATTCTGGGCTTTTCTGGCTGCCCGCCAAGGCTGATCAATGTCAGTAACTTCCCACCTAAGTATGAATCATTTCAAACTATTAGTTTAATGGATAGCCAGGAAAAAAGTAGGTTAGAAAAAAAAATTACAAATTTAAAAGCCGGGTACCAGAGGTGTTGGTTTAATGTCAAAACTAATTAAATTGGAATGTCATTCGGTAACTCCGAATTGTGTTGAATCTGATTACACCAAACTAGAAAAATAAAATTACTTTTGCAGTATTTTGTTCAAAGATCTTGTCTTTGTCTTTCCAAGGCTATAATCAGAAGATCAGCTATGTCTTTTGTGTAAGTTAAAAAAAAATTGTGTGTGCATGCTTGTGCGTATATGTGTGTGCTTGTGTGTGTAGTATACAACCATGTAGGGGGCACTAAGATCAGAGGAGCGTGTCTGGGGTCCTGTCTATCACTTTCTACTTTATTCTCCGAGACGGAGTTGCTAACTGATTCTAGAGCTTCTGGTAATAAAGTCTATGCTAGTTGCTTTTGTTTTGTTTTGCTTATTAACTTTACGCAGACTAGGGTCACCTGGGAAAAGGGACCCTCAACTGGGAAACGCCTTCATCACATTGGCAAGGAGGCAAGTTGGTGGGGATGTCTTCTTGATTAATGATTCATGTGGGAGAATGCAGCCCCCTATGGGTGGTGCCACCCCTACGAAGGTGGTCCTGGATTATACAAAGAAGCAGGCTAGTAAGCAGAATTCTTCCATGGCTTCTGCTTCAGTTCCTCCCATAAATTTCTGCCCTAAATTCCTTCAGTGATGGATTTCGACATAAATTGTAAGCCACATAAACCCTTTCCTCCCCAAGTTGCTTTTGGTCAGAGCTCCGCTCTCCCCTTTCCCCCTAGAAAGAGAGAACAAATTAGGACAAAGCCTCAGTGGTTTTCCTGTCCCCATCCCCACCCTCCATCACTGGAGTTATGGGCACATGTAACAACACCCAGCTTAAAAAATTATGTGTATGTGTCAGTGTGGGGGTATAAACACATTAGTATAGATGCCTGAAGGGCCTAGAGGGTCAGATTCCTTGGAGCTTGAGTTATAGGTGTGTGCTTAATAGTTTTATGTCGACTTGACACAAGCTGGAGTTATCTGATAAGAGCGGAGCACAACTGTGGAAATTCCTCCACAAGACTGGCCTGAAGGCAAGTCCCATGGGGTATCATCTCAGTTAATGATTGATATGAGAGGACGCATCCCACATGAGGTGGTGCCAGCCCTGGGAAAGCAGGCTGAGCAAGCCAGGGAATAGCACTCGTCCATGGCCTCTGCATCAGCCCCTGCCTCCAGCTTCCTGACTGACTTTCCCGAATGATGGACTACAAGCCATAAGGTAAAATGAACACTTCCCTCCCAATTTCTTTTGGTCATGGTGTTTTATCACAGCAGTAGAAACCAACTTAAGACAGAAATTGGTAGCAGGTGTGGGATGTTGCTGTGACAGACATAACCCTGTGTTTTGGAGAGGATCGTGGAAGGACATAGAAAATTTGGCCAGGAAAAGCCATGTGTTGGTTTGAATGAAAATGGCCCCCATAGACTACTTGGTCCCCAGTTGGTGGAACTGTTTTGGAAGGATTAGGAGGTGTGGCCTTATTGGAAGAGATATGTCACAGGTTACAGACTTTGAGGTTTCAAAATCCCATGCCATCCCCAGTTAGTTCTCTGCCTCGTGCTTGTGAATCAAGATGTAAGCTCTCAGCTCCTGCTCCAGTGTCATGCGTCTCGGCATTATCCTCTGCCTGGTCTCTAACCCTGCAGCTGCGAGCCCCCAGCCAGACACTTGCATAAGTTTTCTCAGTCATGGTGTTTCGTCACTGTAACTGGAAAGTCAGACCCCAAGAGTGGTCCGCTTGATGAGCTATTATAGGAACCTGGAGATAATGCAGAGAGCAATGAAGATAATGGAGGACTGGCTTAGGACGCTTCACAGGGAAGTGGGAGAGTTCCTTAGAGTCTCTACCAGGGCTGTTCAGTATTTTGAATTCAAAGACTATGGTTCTGGAAGACTTTGTCTGAAGAACTGGCCACAACTGACAAGAAACCAGAATTACTAAAACAAAAGTTTTGGTTTGCTGGGACAATGGATGCTGGGCAGCTGGAGCTGGGGAAGCAGTGGTGGTAGAGAAGACACCAGTAGCATTGAGGCAAAATCTTGCAGGAAGTGTTTCCTGAAGGTCAGCACACAGAAGCTGTGGTCTAGATGGAGGCCAAGTCTGGGAACATGTAAGAGTTTCCCAGGTGGTACTGCTTTTGAAGGCATGTAGCAGTTATGAAGAGCTGAGGGTGGGTACCAGGCCGGGCCAGGAGAGAACACTGGTCAAGAAACAGCCACAGTCGCAGTGGAAGCCTTAGACTGAAGAGGACATGGAGAGAAGTGAGGCTCTCCACCACATAAGGAAGGGTCAGGGTCCCCGAAGAGAACCCAGGAGAGGATACTGGTGAAAGTACAGCCAATTGCTGTGTACACCTCAACATTTTGGTGATGCCGGTACCATGGGACAGCCACCAAGGACAGTTGCAGCTGTGAAGTGGGCTGATGCAGCCTATGAGACATGCTCTTGGGTGCTGTGGCCAGCTCTTTGGAGCCTAGACGATCATGAGTCTCAGGAACCTGACATTCAGCTTTACACAGTGAGACTTTGATCTGATGGTGACTGGGTCCTGGGTTTTCACTCTTGCAATAAGAAAGCATGAAGATTATTTCTCTACAGGAGTCCACAGTTGAGAGACTGAAATTTTAAAGAGATTTCAGAGTTTTGAAGAGTCTTTGTGGTTTTAGAGAGATTTTAAATATTTTAAAGAGACTGGAATTTTAGGTATTGGATTTTCCAAGACTGTGGGACTTTTAAAGTTGGAATATTGTGATTCTAATATTAATGAGAGATCTTGGGGAAAAAACAAAAAAGGAAAGTTTCTAGTTGGACAGTGATGTGCTTGTGTGTAGCCTGACAAGGAGTCAATTGTGCTGGCTAGTTTTCTGTCAACTTAACACAAGCTGGAGTTATCTGTGAAGAAGCTGCAGTTGAGAAAACACCTCCATAAGCATGGGCTGAAGATAAGACTATGGGGTATTGTCTTGATTAATGATTGATAAAGGAGGACCCGTCCCACAGGGGTAGGACCACCTTTGGGCAGGTGGTCCTGAGTTATAAAAGAAAGCAGTCTGAGCAAGCCATGAGGAGCAGGGCAGTTAACAGCATTCCTCTGTGACCTTTGCTTCAGTGACTGCCTCTTGGTTCCTGCCTGACTTCCCTGGGTGATGGACTACAAGCTGTAAGGTGAAATAAACCCTTTCCCCTCTGTCTCAGTCACTCTTCTACCATTGTGTGATGAGACACCGTGACCAAGACAACTTATAGGAGAGTTTCCTGAGGCTTATGGTTTCAAAGGGTGAGTCTATGATCACCATGGTGGGGACATGGAAGTAAGTAGGCCTGTAAGGTGTGCACACACACACACACACACACACACACACACACACACACACACACACACACA
>NC_022019.1:4943392-4963999 GCF_000317375.1 Microtus ochrogaster
GTGTTAACTGGCAACGGTGTGAGATGTTGAAATCTCAAAGCCTACTCCCAGTGATATATCTCCTCCAATATGGCTACACTTCCCAAATGTTTCCACCAACCGGAAACCAAGTATTCAAACAGACGAGTCTATGGGGCTACCTTCATTTAAACTACCAACTCTCTAGATTGCTTTTGGCCATGGAGGGTCTTTTGGTTTTGTTGGTTGGTTGGTTTGGTATTTTTTGAGACAGGTTTTCTCTGTGTAGCCCTGTCTGACCTCAAACTAAGAGATCCCCAAGCTGGCCTCTACCTCTGAGTTCTGGGATTAAAGTTGTGTGCCGCCACTGCCTGGTGGTCATGGTGTTTTTTCAATCACAGCAATAGAATCCCAGCTAGAGGTGGCTGTGAGCCACTCGTGTGGGTACTCTGAACTGAACTCAGGCCCTCTACTAGAGAACTACATGTTTTTAATTGCAGAGCCATGGCTTCAGTTTAAAAAAAAAAACAAAAAACAAACGAACAACCCACGGGTTTCCAGGATTTGAACTCAGGTCCTGATGCTTGGCACCGCAAGAGCTTTTAGCTGCTGAGTCATCTCCCTAGACCTGACCTTAGGAGTACATTTAACAGGATGATATAGTTGCCTTTGTTGATATTTTACCCAACACAGTTCTTTAATTAAGGGCTGCTTAGTGCATTGTGGGGTGTTTAGCCGTATCCCCATCTTCTACCCACTAGTACCAGTAACACACTCCAACACGTAATCATAACAAAACCATGTATTTACAAATGCCCCTGGGAGACAAAAATCACACCCATGTGACCACTGAGTTAAATGAACTCACTTAATTTAAAAGGGTTAAAGCAAGGTATTTGCAGTGATAACTCAATGTGATTCTAACTCAGAGTGTACCTTTTAGCCTAAGATTTAAGGCTTGGTTACCAGGTATTTTTCTTAATATCACCAAGGAGCTGGAGAGAGAGAGAGAGAGAGAGAGAGAGAGAGAGAGAGAGAGAGAGAGACCCTATTGCCTACTGACTATTAAAATCTTACTATTCTGTTTCTAATAATTAGCGCAATTATTCTCTTGTATTCCGCCACTTTGATTTTACAAAGTAGAAAAAAAAAGAATAAAGAAGAAAAGAAACCCAGGCCTTATTAATTTTACCCTACTCTTTGCCACTGCTCACTGGAGAACAGCAAGTGCCATCATTTCCATCTGTCTGAGTTACAGGCTCCCAGTTACAAAGGGGAAGGACTCCAGCTTAGGGCATCATGGATCTCAAAGCTGGAAGACTCCTGGGACCTCTGCTTCCAGCCTCTGTCTGTTATAATGGACTGTGGCCACGCATCGGGAAGATGACGCCATCCCTAGCCTCCACTCTCAGTCTGTTCTTGGGATTCAGACAGAATCTACAGGATTCCTCCTCTACAGAAGGTCTCTGTAAAACTTGCTTTCACTTCAAAATTCATTTCAAACCTTTAGCAGCCGACACTATGACCTCGCCCACCTTACAGCACATTTATAGCTATTGGTTGCCATAGGAACAGTGTTTCCATTTGAAAACTTCTCCGAGTTAGAATTTAGAATCCCAAGAAGACAGCTCCTTTATCTCTAGCTTGCAAGAGTAGCAAGAACACCCTGAGCCTGCCAGAATGGGCCGACTCCAAAGCACAGCCGTCTCTTCATGACTGAGAAGAGGGGCTACTGCAGCCTAGCTCCTTGCCTCTAACAGACAACAAAAGATCCAAGGGCATGAAGCACACCTGTCACTTTCCAAACACCCAGAGGCTGCACCCTACGGGGTGTGTGGTAACTGGAAAGTGAATTTAGCCTTCTAGCCACACCATAGCATGTGTGCAATGGTGTCACTCAGAGGCCGCAAAAGTCCTAGCCAAGTGAGCTCTTGGCCACAGGTAGAACATTGCTCTTGTGGTCAGCTCAGTCAGACGGTGCCACAGCCAATCACATTTCCAGAACCCTGGGAAGTCAAGGCCACTGTTCTGCCCTCTAGCAGAAAGGAGGGCCTTGCAGAGCAGACCCCGAGTTAGCAGACCCTGAGTTAGCTGGACCTCGTAGGCTTGGTCTGTGAATCCACTGCAGGCGGTCTGGGCAGGGATGGAGCTGGGCAGGTCAAAAGCATGTGGTGCCAGTGTCCTGACTGAGAATGTCATTGCAGAACCTGGCATTAGGACAGATTTTCTCATATATGTGGGCAACTTATTCACTTAAGTGTGTCAGTGAGGGTCAGAGGTTTGCTGACAGCATAGCATCATATTTTAACAATGGCATTTTAATAGCACATATGTCTATCTCAGACTGGTTAGAAGTGGATTCCCACCCACTTTCAGATCATTAATGAAGACCCTCATGAGAGAGACAGTCAGAAAGTGCTGCCTTGGACTACAGATGGCCTTGCCCTATCATGCCTTGCACATCTATGTGAGGGACTGACTTACTAACCTGCGGGGACTCGGGAGCTTCTATAGATGGCCATGCTTGGGGTACACTCTGTTGGTGGCTCTTTGCTATATGGGGGGTTTGCAATATGCTATGTCAGATCATTAGCTTTCTTAAACCCCTTCTTTTCTGCTGGTTCATTCTTTGCTGTAAACTCAGGGCCCGGCATATCACAGAGGGTGTCCAGGATCACGTTAATTACATACTTCCCAGGGCACAGCAGTCTTGGGAGAAACCCTTGGGCAGCCTTGTACACCAGGTAATAGTAGCAACGAGCTACTTGTGTGCATATGGCCCTAAAAGAAACTGGTCTTCTAAGTCAGGTGGGTGGGTGATCTGTAGCCAAGTGTTGCCTGTCGCTGAGGCCAGCTATGGCACTATGGAGTCTCAGACTGCAGAGCCCCCTGCCTCCTGACAGCACCCTCAGAGCCCTGGGAGGCATCATAGTGAAGTGACCAAGCTCTTGTCCTGACTGCATTTTGTATCTGTTTAGATACTTCTTAGCCCCCAACATCCCCAAAAGTCATATACGTGGTAACACATTTGAGATTTCCAGCATGCAGGAAGCAGAGGCAGTCAAATCTATATAAGCTGAAGGCCAGCCTGATTAACAGAGTGAATTCCAGGGCAGCCAAGGGTACACAGAGAAACCCTGCCTCAAATAATAATAATGATAAATATTAAATAATGAATCTCATTCATTACTACTATTCATGGGAGATTTTTTTACTCTCAAAAACAAAAGAAAAGCAACCCCTTATAGTCCCCATTCCCAAAGGCCGTCTAATCTGACTTTCTAAAGAGTTCACTACCCCAGTACCATGGTGTTATGGACTGAAAAGTTTATTTACCTCTTTAACATCTTTTTTTCTATCCCAAATCCCCTGTCACATTCCTGTCCCTTGTTGCCTTGCTGTGAAACTCAGTCACATCAACCTTAGGAAGGCGGCCATGAAGAAACGCCACAACGGCAGCCGATGGAAGGAGGCTGAGTCTCATTAAGTGGAAACCCAGATGAGGAAAAGTTTCTTAGGAGCTGCTTTCTGGAAAGTTTCTCAGGACGAAAGGCCCAAGAGCAACCCATCCTCCAGGGCCTTAAACCTAATGTCCATCTGCTTACTGTGGTCAAATGTGGCATTATTTGTAAATAATTTGTTCTCTCCAAAACTTGTGTGGTCTTGAGGCTCTATTTCATGAGTTGTTCAGCACATTCATGGGATGGGTTAATGGATTAACAGGGAGGCTTTGTTACCAAGGTGAGCTTGTGAGCTCTCTCTCTCTCTCTCTCTCTCTCTCTCTCTCTCTCTCTCTCTCCCTCTCTCTCTCTCTCTCTCTCATCTCCCCCTTCCTACCCCCTGCTCCAGTCTTACCATGGAACACTCTCCGCTGTACCATGACATGTGAGGCCTTTTGTCCCCGACGCCAGGCAACATCATGATCTTGGACTCATCAGACTCCAGAAACAGGAATCAAACAACCCCCTCTGTGGAAACCAATGCCATCCTCACCAGCCCCAGCCATAATCCTCGCCCACAACAACTGTCCTCAGTTCCTCCCTATCTCAGTTTTGCCAACACCTCTGCCTGGTCTCCACAAGCAGTCTTGACCTTCAGTGGCTTTCTTATGAGAAGTTTGACTAAAAAACAAACAATAAAACAAAACAAGGCAAAAACCATGAAGTCACACTCGGGAGGCAGAGGCAGGTGGATCTCTGTGAGTTCGAAGTCAGCCTGGTCTACAAGAGCTAGATCCAGGACAGGAACCAAAAGCTACGGAGAAACCCTGTCTTGAAAAATCAAAAAAAAAAAAAAACAAAAAAACAAAACAAAACCAAAAAACCATGAAGTCAGCCGGGCGGTGGTGGCGCACGCCTTTAATCCCAACACTTGGGAGGCAGAGGCAGGCGGATCTCTGTGAGTTCGAGGCCAGCCTGGTCTACAAGAGCTAGTTCCAGGACAGGAACCAAAAAAGCTACGGAGAAACCCTGTCTCGAAAAATCAAAAACAAAACAAAACAAAACAAAAGAAAACAAAAAAACCCAAAAAAACATGAAGTCAACTCTGCCTTGTCTTTTTTCAGGTCCCAGAATTTGCTGAGAGTCTTCTCCTGTGACGCTGGGTGTGCAATGGTCTTAACCACCCACTCACACGTAACAACTTTCCATGTTAGGAGACCTTCTTTTCCGTCATCCACTAATCTGTCAACAGTCACCCACAAAAAGGTGTGTATGAGCAAGGGACAGATGCCAAGGAGGTGGTGGGAAACAAGGTAGGTGTGGTCCTGTCCTTTAGGGAAGTGTCTGCATGAGGAAGCTGGGAGTTACAATACCGGGGATTCACAATGCTAGGGGTCATGAAGGGCAACAGGTGAAGCTGCTAACCAGACCTGGTGGGGAAATCCCTAGAAAGGGACTGAGCAGGAGTTGCCCAGGTGATGGAGTTGGGAGAGAGGACTAGGCAAGGGAATTCTGGAAAGACCAGGTTCTAAGCTCCTTAAACAAGACTGTACACCTAACTGGAAGATCGTTGCGAGAAGAATGGAAAGAAGAAGGCAGCGAGGAAACCGAGGCAGTAGGCAGGTGGAGGGAGGCAGACCTCACAGCTCTGTTTATCCTTAGGACAATCGGAGTGGGCACCGGAGGGTTTTAGCGAGAGGTACAGAGAACGGGTTTGCATGTGGTAAATTAGTTTTGGTGGCAGCTCAGAGAACTACCGAATGTGGATGAGGCTGGGGAGGTAAGGGATCATTTGGGGGCTGAAGTCCAGAAGAGCACAGAGCAACACGGTGAAATGGGACACAGGGCTGTGACACACGGAATGGTGATCAATAAACAGAACCTGGTTGGCGGTCGCCTGAGTCTGTGCTGCACAGGAAAATATAAATTTGGTGGCTTATGGACAACAGTTTCTCATGGTTCTGGAGGCGGTGAATCCAGGATCACAGCACCAGCAGATTTGGTGTAT
The DNA here is from genome assembly GCF_000317375.1 of Microtus ochrogaster. Taxonomy (NCBI): domain Eukaryota; kingdom Metazoa; phylum Chordata; class Mammalia; order Rodentia; family Cricetidae; genus Microtus; species Microtus ochrogaster. Next base: position 4,948,799 of record NC_022019.1, read on the forward strand.
GGTGGGGTCCCTTTCTGGAAGGTCACAGAAGACCTCATGATGGAAGGGACAGGACTGGTGTCACTCACTAGCAGTCTAATTTCAGGACCCAGCCACCTCCCCGCCGTCCCGCAGCCCAACACCATCATCTTAGGGCTAGGTTCCAACATCAGAATTTGGGGAGACACACTCAAAGCACTTGCAGTAATATGTTGGACACGAGTGAGTCTGGGTGTGTACCTTGGGAAAATCTAAATAACAACACTGAGCATTGAGGAGTTACTTTGTCTGTCAAAGAAATGGGTTTAGCAAGAGGGAACTTGATGACAAGCCACCATGCCATTCCACACCCTCCCATTGATATGTTATTTGCTGTCTCGGGTTCAGACGCTGAACTTGTAAACGAAAAGTTGAGTAAATCTGAAGTAATATTGCTATGCAAGGTGAGTAACACTCTCACAGAGATCTTCCTACGTCTGAAAAGCGCCCCTTCAGCAAAGCCGACAGCGGGACCAGGTACCCCCAGAAGACCATGTTCTGGCACAGAGTCAGTACTTGCTCAGTGGTCACGAAAAGCAGGTTTTGCTATTCTCAGGCAAAGCTCCTGTTTCCCTGGCAGTGCCAAGAGACTCCCACAGGTGGGGTGAAAGGTGCCAAACCAAAGCACAGTTTTCAACAGCAGCCAATAGAAAGGAGAGAGAAGAGGGGGGGAACCTTCAACAGCCTGAGAAACGAACAAAGAGAGTGAGCTGAGAGCTGGCTACAGTAAATAAAATACAACCACCTGGGCGTCCTCAGGAGAACTTAGAACTCAGACTACATTGAGAGCTCATTCTCCACCATCAAGGCAGCAGGAATGGGGGGGTAAGAGACTGCAGGGGATGCCCAAGGACACAGATTCCCTCCCGTGAGTGCAAACTGGGGCAAGCGGAGGGCAGTTTAGCATCATCCCCAAGTTTAATTCCCCAGATCCCCAAAACACTTTCACCCCAGGAAATTTATCAAGAAATTCCATCTACAAATATCCTTGCGGATAGATACATGGTTCCCAGCTGTGTATTGAAACACGGAAAAAGCTGAAATCCTGTCAGCAAGGAAGGATGTATAGAATGTGCTATAGCCACAGATGAGAACTCTACCCCGCCATTAAGATGAGCCAAGAGGGCTGCGGTGGTAGCTGAGCACGTAAGCACTTGCTGTGAGAGCGTGAGGGCCTGGCTGTGAACTGCACATCGGTCATCGGTGACTCTAATGCTCCATGTCTAGATGAGAGGCAGAGCCGGGAAAATGTCCAGAAGTTAGGGTCAGCTGGTCTAGCGAAGGGGCCCTTTCTCAAACATGGTGGGAGACTCGTGCTGTCCTCTCTCTCTCTCTCTCTCTCTCTCTCTCTCTCTCTCTCTCTCTCTCTCTCTCACACACACACACACACACACACACAAATGAAAATGGTGTAAATGACCCATGTGTCCACCAACAGCTCACATGTTCATGGATAGCTGAAGTGTGGATATACACATAGTAGCATGTCATTTGGCTATAAAAAGAAAATGAAATTCAGACAGTATGCAACATAGATGAAGAAACTTAATGACATCATAGCACGTGAAATACAAAGAGATAGACACATATGTACAAACTCCCTGAGGCTCCTTATGTTGTCACATCCGTAACGACAGAAGATAGAATGTCGCTGCCAAGGAGTTAGAGTTGGATGGCGATGGAGGTGGGGTTTATTAGCAGGGCTCTGGAGGTGGGTGACATCAGCGGTATAATAAATATGAACAGGATCAGTGTCACTGAACTGCTGCTTAAAAACGAGAAACGCGGTACCAAACTTTCCAAACGCAGGGCTTTTACCTCTTACTAGTCAACATGTAATTGCACAACCAAATAATTTCTGAAAAATTACATATTTTAGGTAGGGAAAATGAAGACCCGAATATAGCAACCAACGCCTAAGTTGGCTGCAATAAGAATACTGTTGATGAATGATTCCTTGGGGGCAGGTTCCCAGAACTCACAGGCATGGATATAGTATTTAACTTCAAAAGTGCGTACTCTCGCCAAAGAATGCATTTCCTCAATCAGGGGAGCTGTTGGTTGTCACATGACTTCAGCTGTCTTTCACAGTACTGAAAGGTGATTGATCATCTTCCAGTGATAGGGCTCTTTAGGACACAGACGCATCCTAAGAGCTAGACTCGGCAATATTTTCTCAGACAACATACTTACTGTCTAAATAGAGGCCCCACCACATAAAGGAACTCTCGCGAATACTTTGATTCCTTCCTTCGCTCACAGAAATCTGGATCTGAAGAACTCTGGGATTTCACCAGCAGGGGAAATGACAGGTGACCACATAGCCCGTATGTCTTGAAGTTTACCGTGTAGCAGAGGCCTCTCGGTTTGCAGTCAAAGGGGCCCGCAGGTATATGGTGGGTGGGAACATATTGGGAATCTGCTTGAGGTGGAACACAGCAACGACAGCAGCCTGGTGGGGGGGGGGGCTGTGTGTCATTCCTGTGACCACGTGTTCATTTACTATGTGTCCCTAAAGGTCTCTCAAGCCTGAGGAGACCTCTCACCCCGGTCACCGAAGCCAGGAATACTGGAAGACAATCTGACAAAGGTATGAACCAAAAAGACAAAGTAAATAAAGTGGAGCGATTCCCACCTCTTAAAGCTGATCAGGGGCAGTACCTCTCTCTTACTAGGGGCTTTTAAGAAATAAGTTATAGAACACGGCGGGGAGGAGGCTGGAAGTTAACCAATCTGCCTCTTCGGGATGACACATTCTTGTCTCTCAGGAGTTGACTCACCAAGTGTGTGGTCATCAGTGGAGGCCGGGCTTGGCCTGGATGCTGATGCTCTCCAGTACACTCTGCTTTCTGCTCCATCACCCAGATAAAGCCCCCAGTTTTACTAATTTCTACACTTCAAAGAGTTTGTGCAACAAAAAAACAGTTTCACTTGTTGGGAATTTACCATATATTTCCTTCAGAAACAGGAGGTGTTGGGGAAGGCAGCAGTTTATTGCTGGAGTTTTTTTTTTTTTTTCTGGGCATGCAGAGCCCAGAATCTGATCCCCAGCACCATATAAACATAAACCTAGCCTGCCTGGAACCTTAACACTCTCGAGGTCAAAGCAGAAAGATCAGAAGTTGAAGATCATCCTTGGCTATACAAAGAGTTTGAGGCCAGCCTAGGCTACACTGAGACCCTGTCAAAGAAAAGGAAAAAAAACCCAACAAACTATGTGATGAGCAGTCCTCAGGCCAGGTCCCAATATCTAGTACATGTATGTAAAAATGTAATATGCTAAAGCTAAAGAAAGAAAATTTGACAGATACACACAGAGTCCTGCAAACCTGACAGCTCGGGCAGAATTTTGTTGTTCTAACTTGAAATGCCAGCAATCAAGGAGTGACAAACAGTTCTGTTCCCTTTGACCACAGCCGTGACTCCAAGGGTGGCCAAGGGTACTCAGAGGAGCAGAGCTGACGTCATGCTTGCACACAACTGCAGTTCAGAAGGTTCTGATGCTGTGGGGGCACAGAGACTTGGAGCTCTAAGTGAGCATAGCTTGCTTGGTTTTTGCCCACAGGAGGGATTTCTTAAGCCTTCTTCTCTGAAGTAGAATCCAAGCTGAAGAGCAAGAGAGTGTTGAGACTGTAGCTCAGCAGCGGAATGTTGTGTCTAGCATCCAGGAGACCCTGGGCTTGATACCCACCATTACACACACACACACACACACACACACACACACACACACACACACACACACACAACACACACACAATTTGGGAACTGGGTAAGGAGAAATTGCAGAAAACACACATTATGGGAAGAAATTCTAGATCCAGCTGTGATGCTGTGCACACCTACGAGCCCAGTCTTCAAGAGGTTGAGGCAGGAGGATTGTGAGTTCAAGGTCAACCTAGACTATATAGCAAAACCTTATTTTAAAAACGAGAGTTTTGGGGGGAGATGAGCTCATAAACTGCTATGCATAATTAAGACACATGACCTACCATTGTCCTTTTGTGCCCTTATGCACCTTCATTGTGACCCACACTGTAAATCAGTGGCCTTGTATGCCATGCCCCTGTCCACACAGAGTGTATAGTAAGTGCTTGGGGACCTCCAAGCCATTGCAACACCGTTAACTTCTCCAGAGGCATGGGGTTCATTATGCCCAAATCTGAGAACACCGCCTCCACCAGGAACAGCTGGATTTCCTCTTCCTTTACACCCCACATGTGGTTCTTCTGTGCCATCATCTGACGTGAGCGTCTACTGACAAGGTTATATGAGAAGTAGCAACTGAATCCGCCACTAACCTCCTGAAATGGTCACTGGGGGTACAATGACCTCTGGACGAGCCTCTGGCCCAGGGCAGGAAGACTGTCTTGTTCTGTCCCTCAGTACTTATCCCATCTGTCAAAGCTGAGAACAAACTCAGGTTCATGGTACTGGTCCCCATACTGACCAAGTGCATGCTTCAGTGAGAAACAGGCATTCTCCTTTGGCTCTCTAACAATAGCTGCCCACATAAGTGCCTGTTTCTGAAACCACCCATCCAGGCAGCTGGGCCACATCCAAAGAGCATATTTGGAAAGCCCCAGTACACCTTGTGAAGGCCTCACCAAGCGCACAGACCGGCCTTCTTCAGAAGGGACATTCCAGAACCTTTTAGAGGTCCACACTCCAAAGGACAGAGGATAAGGCTCAAAGGGAGGTGGCTCAAGGAAGGGCAAGGAAGACACACACATCACAGCTCCCCCAAGTCAAGAGGCCGAGGGTGAGTACTGTGTCATAGAAACATTCTCAAAGCAGTGGGCAGAGTTTCCATCCTGCTTGTAAAGAAGGGCCAGTGAGCTATCTACTAAAATTCCACCCCCAACAAATGTAGGATAAACAGCATTTGGTCTCCCCTGAAGGGGAGCACGGAGCACTGAAGGATGCTGTGAGTACTTTGAGAGTCTGGTGATTGATGAATAGTGAAACCCTTATTGTGGATATTTCTGGAACCTTCTTTGGCAATCTTGATCTCTAGTGTGAATTCCTCCTTTTACAAAGCAGGTTCCGAGTGATCCAGCCAAGAGCAAGGATCAGGCCCAAGACTTGCAGGCTTCTCTTGGCTCCTGATACTTTATGGCCATATTTCAATAATTGGAGGTTTTTCAAACACATCTCAGTTACGACCTTCTTTAGTTATTTGAACCCTTCAAAGTTCCCTGGCCACCTTCCCAGCGCTCTGAAGCAGAACACCAATAGATTTTGTTAGAAAGAAGAGTGGAAGCAGGTAGCCAGAGGTGGCGCTGACTTAGGGCTCTGCCTCTTGTTGCTTCTGTCTTTCCAGTCTCCATGGCACTGCCACTGAATTCATTTCTTTCTTACCAGACATGCCAGGCCAAACAGCCACTCCACTGTCACAAAAGGCAGATGTCTAACTAGAAAACCAAGTCATCGTTCAATGTCATCTGCCATTGTCAAGACTTCCCAAGACCTGAAGTCATCTTGCAGAGCTGAGAATGAAAGCAAAGAACCAACCAGGAACGCAGGATCCAGGTTTGGATGTCTCCTCTTCAAAAGACAGCCAGTGGGATATACTGAGATACAGACATGACCACAGGTTGCTCAACTACTTACGTGTCCCAGGAGAGAATGCTAATGGGGATGAAAGATAAGCAAGACGCTGGACTGGTCCTCACAGTGATGGACCAGTATCATCTTCCTTGTCCCTAAAGTCCTTGGGGTGGAGTCAGAATGTGGCTGTTTAGAGCAGGGCCTTTGAAGAGGTCCCTGAGGTAAAAAGAGGGCATTAGGGTAGGCTCTAATTCAATAGAACTGTGTGCTTCTAAGAAATCGTCAGGGTACAGACAGCACAAGCACAGGACCGTCCTGTGAGGTCATGGGGGAGCTGGCAGCCAATGAGAGATGCCTCAGAAGAGACCACCTGAGGAGTACAGCCTTCAACCCTCCGAGCTGGGAGCCCAGCTAGCACATGCAGACTTGAAGGCTCCTGGCCTGGTTGCTTGCTTTAGGGGCCCAAGCTGACCAGTAGGCCTAAATCCCACCCATTGCTCGCCTTTCTCTTCTTTCCCCTTCTGTGACCCTTGGCTCCTTTACTGACCTCCCTCTCTCATTCTTCTACTCTTTGGAACCCTTCCCCCACCTCTTCCCTTCTGCCCCTTTCTTTCTCCCTTCTGAAGAGCTCCTCTCTCTACCTTCCCAGACAGACGGAGCCTTGGGAAGGCGAGGACCCTTGTACCTACACCCCCAGCTGCAGGGAGAGGCAGGCCTGGTCCCTGAATCGCACGAAGAACATCCGGTTTGCAGGGGTTGGCAGAGCCTATCATTTGTGTGCCTCTCTGGGCCACTCCAGCTGCTTACTCAGCCTTTCTGGGCTTGTTTTTCAAACACATTTTTAGATGGTAATAAAAATTCTTGTGCCATTTCCAGGAGATGCAATTAAGTGTTTGCCTACCCGACACAGCCCTGGGCACACTTATGATCTCAGCACTCAGGAGGTGGAGGCAGGAGGATCACAAGTTCAAGGTTATCCTCTACTACAGAGCAAATTTGAGCCGGGTCCAGGCTACGTAAGATCCTGTCTCAAAATACAAGCAATACCGGGATAATGTTTTATAAGCATCTTATACACATTTTATAAGCATCTTAACCAACTTTTTTTTAAATTTAGCATTTTATGATAGGAAATAATAAAAATGATAACTAATCAATAAATAAGCAGAAACGTTGACTTTGAATAGCATACATAAAAGGGTTGACCATTTACTTTCCTTCTCCTGTCACCTCCCTGATTTTCTTTTCCTAGCTGAGCTTTTGGCTTCTCTCTCACCACTAATGCCACCTCTCACAATGTGCGTTTGAGACAGCATCAAGGAACATTTTTAAAAATGACAATGTGAATAACACACTGCTTAAAAAAAAAAGAGTCAGAGAAAGCAGTAGGTCACAGTGGGGCATACACCGTGACAGTCGATAGCGTGCTGATGTCTTTGGAAGCACAATTAAACTCTGAAAAAAAAAATAAAAACAACCAAAGATGTCTTTAATTATGAGGATAAGAATGTAAAATCAGGCTCTGCAGCCAATTAGGCTCTGAAGAAGTTAGTATGTAGTGTGGGTAACCAGTCAGTAGGATAATGAACCAAATGCTCTGGAGAAGTTAGTATGTAGTGTGGGTAACTAGTCAGTAGGATAATGAGCCAAATGCTCTGGCATTTTACTCCTAAGAACATTCTCCGTGAAATGAAGTGAATCCTCTCCCGTGCTCTACATCCAACACATTAAAGTGCGACACAAGAATTCTGATTTTTTTTTTTTTCCAATGCAGCAGTCTACCTGATGCCTGTGCTTTTCTTCTGCAAAGCCTGTGAAATTCTGGGGAACAAAATTACTGTCCTGAATAGATAGAAACAGCGCTCTTTATTAGTTTAAATACTTCAGGAACAGACAGCCTTGAAAATAAGAAAACAAACATCTGTTTTATTTTTTATTTTTATTATCTTTAATTGTGTGTGTGTGTGTATATATATATATATATATATACACACACACACACACATTCTGATTAATTTTTGGTCTCCTTGTCACAAGCTGGTCATCAGGGAAGAGAAAACCTCAAGCGAGAAAAAGGCCGAAATAAGGTTGGCTTACACAAGTCTGGGGGGCATTTTCTTGACTAATGGCTGATGTGGGAGGTCTGGTCCACTGTAGGCAGTAACATTCTTGGGAGGGCGCTTGTATGAAGGAGCAAGCCGAGAGAGCAGGGAGTCTGCAGCTCCCCCATGGCCTCTGTTTCAGTTCCTGCCTTGGGCTCCTGCTCTGACCATCCTCCATGGTGACTGTAAGCTGTAAGGGAAACTGAACTCTTTCCTCCCTGGGTTGCTTCTGCCATACTGTGTATCACAGCAATAGAAAGCCAACTGGGACAAGCGTCCCTAATCCAAACATCTGAGACCGGAATGGTCCAAAATCCAAAGCTTTCTGATTGAGTGGCACAGTAACCCAAAAGGACAACTACTCGCTGACACTTCCATCCCCGTCCCCAACTGAAAACTTTTTCCCACCATCGGATTTACAGTAAACATGCGAAGCCAGGCCCTGGGCTTCAGAGTGTCTGATATTCAGTGATCTCCTGTATGGGGGAATGACTCAAATGAGCTCATCCACGTGCACATGAAAGCCACCCGCGTCCCCTCACCTCACTGTCTTCTCAGTGTGAACAATTCCCTGGGAGTCCTTAAGCTGAAAGAACCCCACTTCTCTGACTTCATAGAGGAAAACCAATGACCGCGGGGAAACAACATCAGCATTTAATTGCAAACAAACTTGGTTGCTTTGTTTTTGTTTGTTTGTTTGTTTGTTGAAATGAAACCATTATACTGTGTGTGTGTCTGTGCACAGGAGTGCAAGTGCCGGAAGAGCCCAGAGGAGGGCGCTCAGAGGAGGGAGCTCTGTGGGGGCTCACAGGTGGTTGTGATGCCTGGGTACTGGCTTAGGTGCAAAGCACCAAACCCCAGCTCTTTGTAAGACGGTTTAACCACTGAGCCATCTGTCCGGGCCCCAGAAACCTTATTTTAAACTTTAGAAAGAACTATCAGACTTTCTCACGTGTTCATCACACTGCAATCTAAGCTAATTTCAAAAGCAGAGTTAAGGTTATGCTTTAGCGGGTGACAGCCTAGAAACCTAATGTAACCATGGGACAAGACGCTATTTGCATACAGTGAGTGAACACAGATACACGTGCCAAGGAAAACCTCACAGGGTGGGCTCATCCTGAGGCCCACAGAGGCCAAAGGGGCCCCGTCCCCAGAGCCCCATGGTCTCCCAGCAACGCAGGAGGGCCGCCGCTAGACGCCACTCCCGCTGCCATGGCAACCTCCAAGGCGGCAGGCTTTGTGCTATTTTGTCCGGCCCTGGCGCCTCGCACCTGCTGTGCCCGCCAAAACTTTTCAAACCTCCACAGCAGGGTCTGTAGAGCCGCCAAGTCCCACTACTGTCCTCCTCGCTTCAGGAAATAAAATGTAACACAGGATTTCGGCTGCACACTGCGGAAGGAGGTGGCAGCCGGCAGGGAACACCGCTTACCTTGCTCAGAATTTCTTCAAGTTAGCAGGGCGTCCTTGAAACCACCGCGCGCAGAGCCGTGTGTCGGGAAAGTCACCAGCAGAAGATGGGCACAAACTTCCAGGGAGCGCGCCGCCCACTGGCCACGCTCCCTTCTCCTCTGCGCCACCAAGGCGGGGGACCCCCTTGGCCCCTCAGTCCCGAGCGGTTCAACCGAGAGGCTGCGGCAACGGTGGCTGGAGTTCAGATGGGCTACGAAAGGCGAAGTGGTGCGGCTCCCTGAGGCTCAAACAGGTTTGGGTCCAGAGTCTCGTCTTCTAGGAACCGGCCCTGAGTGAGGCGGCCGCCAGCTGCAGGGACTTAAGTGGAGTTGTCCCAAGGGCTTTTCTTCCGCGTGGCCTCCTTGCCTTGCTGTTGAATATTCATAAGAAGGTGTGGTCGCTGCCCGACTCTTTGGGAATCCTCCAGGGTCTCACTTGCAGCTGGAACGAACTGGGGAAGATTAGCGTCTGAAGGAACCGCTAATAGAAGGATGGGGAAGACACTATTGTTGATAGTAAACTCGGGTTCCCAGTTTCTCCTCTCACCAGGTGCTCACACCCTACCCTCCGCCCTACCAATGCCTGGGACTGAGCCAAGGAAATTTCAAGTCTCGATTAAACCCCTTGGCATTAGATGTAAACTGAGGATTACCTACAATCTAATGATGAGCTTCTCAGGCAGAAAACAGTTAAAGAGTTACACAAGCTGAACTCGGTGATAGCATGAACTCAATTGACTCGTCATGATGGATTAGTCTCCGTCTAAAAATAGATGCAGCCTGCCACCATTTTCATTCAAGTCTGGATTTCTGATGCACAGTCAAGCTGCTGTTTCTAATGGGCTTTCAGCAGGGGTAGTGGTGGTGTGGACGGTGGTGGATCGTTAAGAGAAATGGCGAGTTCTGAGGTCCTTCCCAGATACCCAGGGCAGTGACTGAAGGCATTTATAGGCTCTGGCACCAAGGTTTTCCAAGTCAGACTGTATTAGTTACTTTTCTATTGATGTGATAAAAAGAAAAGAAAAAATTTTGAAAAAGGTACTTTTTTTTTTTTTTTTTTTTTTGGTTTTTCGAGACAGGGTTTCTCTGTGGCTTTGGAGCCTGTCCTGGAACTAGCTCTTGTAGACCAGGCTGGTCTCGAACTCACAGAGATCCGCCTGCCTCTGCCTCCCGAGTGCTAGGATTAAAGGCGTGCGCCACCATTGCCCGGCGAACAAGGCAACTTATAAATAAGTGTATTTGGGCTTATGGTTCCAGATGGCAGAGGGCAGGCATGGCCACAAGAGCAGGAAGCCCAGGGCTCTGAAACAGAGAGAACACTGAGCTGGGAAAGGCTCCAGTTTTTGACACTTCAGAGTCCACCCTCAGTGATGTAGTTCTCCCAACAAGCCCTTAGTCTTAAACCTTTCAAACGGCGCCTTCAATTGGGGACCAAGAGTTTAAATCTCCGCACCAGTGGTTTTCAACCTTCCTAACACTGTGACCCTTTAATACAGTTCCTCATGCTGTGGTGCCCTCCAACCATAAAATCTTTTCATTGCTCCTTCATAACTGTAATCTTGCTAGTGTTATGAATCGGAATGTAAATATCTGATATGCAACCCCCAAAGGAGTCGTGACCCACATGTTGAGAATCACTGCCTTAGACTATGATGACATCTCTTTTGAACCCCCATATAGACTGAGCGATCTTCTGGGTGTTTTCCCCTCACCGTGAAACACCCACCATGGGAACTGTCACTAGTTTCCATCATGGAATCAATCCCGCTGGCCACTTCAGATTTGTAGGCTGTGACCGCAGAAAGGCCAGCCGAGGCACCTAGCTGTCACTCACTCTGCATGCTTTATTGTTGTCTTAGCCACTGTTGAGTCACTTATGGGTCCAAAAGGAGCTCCTGGAGGTAGACTGCCTTTCCTGCAATGCATAGCATGCTACCTGTGGAATCAAGATTTCCAGGATCCCCCCAAAGCCTTGGTGTTTCTTTCAGTCTTGGCCTCCTTCAAAGAACCTGCTGGCCTGGACAGCATAGCGGGTAATCTTCATTTTCAACTTCACTGGATCTAGAATCACCCTAGGAGACATACCTCTGAGTGTGCCTGTGAGGGTGTTTCTAGGGGGGCTGACTGAATGTGGGTAGTATCATCCCATAGACTGGGGTCCTGGACTGAATAAAAGCAAGAAGGGAGGCTGAGCCCCCACATTGATCACTGCCTCCTGTCTTTGCACACAGTGTGACCAGCGGGCTGGCCTCATGCTCTGCTGTCACAATGAATGCCTTGTCCCCCATGATGGGCTATATCCCCAGGAACTTAGGAAAGAAATCCTTCCCTCTTTAAGTTGCTTTGGCCAAATATTTTGTCAGGACAATGAGAAGGTGACTCACCCAGGCAGCAAGTGCTTCTGAAGCAAATGCAAAGGGCTCTGCTGCTGTCAATATGATAAGAAGGGTATCATGGGAGATCCTTTCCTTGAGCAAAGATAGAAAGAAATGACCCTGGCCCCTGCTCCTGGGTCTGTGTATGGCCTCAGCAATGAATGGCAGAATGTTGAGCTTGAGAGTTTCCTGTCTCTCTGCCCACAGTATCATGATTGCGAGCAAGAGTCACACCTGATGGCTGAGCCCTAGCTGCCCTCTGGGCATTGGGGATTATCACCAAGGAAGAAATGTCTTTTTTTCTCCTTGGTAAACTGCTTTTCAGAGGCCCCGTTCTTTCCTTGAACAGGTACCTTCTGGAGGCCATGTGCTCACAGAGCAGCCAAACCCTTTACCCATTTTCCCAATATAAGAATAAAGAACCTCACGTCCCTATATCAGACACTGTCCTCACACCAAACACTGTTGGCTTCCTGTGCCTAGAAACAGGTCTTTCTGAATGTGAAGCCAGTCAGAGAATCAGAGAAGCCACCAAAATTTGCCACGTTTCTGAAGGCGGTTCTCAGAGCAGTCCTTAAAAGCCACAATAGTAGCTGGATGCCCGTATCCTGGGGAACAGGGAAAATGAAAAAGCCAGACAACAAAAGGAAGGGCAAAAGCCGGTCTAGAATTGCCCGGAGCAAGGGTTGGGTTTAAATCTTTGCAGACCTAAGAGGAGACCTGTTTAAAGCCTTCCTTCAGTTGCCAGAGTGATAGACACAGCCTTCTCTAAATTGGATGTCACCCTACTGTAGTTCAGGAGAAGAGAGACTACTTAAAGTGTACGATCCCCTTTCGATCTCTGTGAGTTCTGGGATAGTCAAAGCTACACAGAGAAACAGAAAAACAAAACAAAGTTTAAATTCCCTTTGTGTGTGTTATACACATGTGTGCCACAATGCGAGTGTGGAGGTCAGAGGACAACCTGCAGGAGTTGGCTCTCTTCATCCACCATGTGAGTCCCAGGCATCAGGCTTGGAGGCAAGCATCCTTACCCATACAGCCACCTTGCCAAGCCAGTGTATGGTTTTTGTACCATATATATTGGAATTCACTTTTACTTATTTTTGGAAATGCTAGTTGCCATTTAAGCAAATATGATTATTTATTTAAGATCACAACTTGACCCAGAAAGACCGTCAAGTGGCAAATACAGACAGGAAAATCCAATAGCCAAAGAGATAAAAGCAGGCAGGTGAGGGAACTAAGCCACCGGGGGAACGAGATGGAGCGGGTGAGTGAGCATTCACACATATTCCCGAGAAATCATCTAATCATGCCATTCTGTGGTTGTGTAAATGAGAAGGACCCCGGAGGCTCATATGTTTGAACGCTTGGTCCCAGTTGGCGGAACTGTTTGGGAAGGGTTAGGAGATGTGGCCTTGCTGGAGGAGGTGTGCCACTGGAGGTAGGCTTGGAGGTTTTAAAAGCACCAGCTCTTCACCGTTGGGTCTCTTTCTGCCTCATAGCTGTCTCAATATTTAATCTCTCAGCTACTGCTCCAGCACCATGCCTGCCTGCTGCCATGCTCCCAGTCGTGATGATATGGATTAACCCACTGAAACAAGCCCACATCAACAATCAGGCTACTGGTCTATGAGTTGTCTTGGCAATGTTATCTCTTCATGACAATAGAAAAGTAACTAAAACACCTTTTTGCACAAGACAGTTGTGGGGTTAAATGTGAAGTGTCCCCACTAGGTGTATGCATTTGATTGCGTGGTCTCCTGCTGATGGCTCTGTTTTGAAGGTTGTCGACCCTTCAAGAGAAGAAGCTCCACTATAAGAAGAAGGTCACTGGGGATGAGTCTTGAGGCTGCATCACCTTACCCTCACTCACTGCCTATGCTCAGCTTCTTGCTCTGTCTAGATGTGAAACCAAGGGTCCCAGCTGCACACTCCTGCTTCCCTGGAGCCACCTTCCACCCTGCCCTCTCTACCTTCGTGGACTTTAGCCTCTCAAATTGTGAGCCAAAATAAATAGTTCCTGCTGTGAGTCAGATATTAACAAAAGAACAAGAAAAATACCATTCACCAACACTAAAAACTACCGCTGGATGTGATTTTATGAATGCCTTTAAGATACTTATGTACATTTTAAAAAGGAGATGTCTAGGCCGGGCGGTGGTGGCGCACACCTTTAATCTCAGCACTTGGGAGGTAGAGGCAGGCGGATCTCTGGGAGTTCGAGGCCAGACTGGTCTACAAGAGCTAGTTCCGGGACAGGCACCAAAGCTACAGAGAAACCATGTCTAGAGCCCCCCCCCCCAAAAAAAAAGATGTCATTATTTGAGAAACAAAAACATAAGAGATCACTTCATAGGCTCCTTTCCATAATAAAATAAGTAATAGTAACACATGCTCAGATATCCTCACAGTCACACCAGTGGAGCAGCTACAAAAAGACCCCGTTCCTTAAGGAAGTGTGTCTCGGGCACAATGCATAATCACACATCATGCTTCCAGCTTTGCAACTGGGCCATCTCAAATATCACAATGCACCTCCAAACGTCTCTGGTGAAATGGGCCTCCACACCACACACAGTCACCCAAGGAGCTGAGATCTCAAGACCTTTCATTGTTCAAAAATGTAGATGTACAAAGGACGTATCCGTAGCTAGTGAAGAAGCCTCCACCTCTTTATGTACTTCTACAGAGCCTGGGCATAGGCAACACCGAGAGAATGGGTTTGGGATAGTCAAGTGTACGAGGAAAAAGAATAAAACAAACTAATGTCATTGTATAGTTTACATCTCCTCAACTGAAAAGATGCAAAGATGAAACACACAGTGTCATGAGTTGTGATAGAGAATGTTGATGCTGAAGTCACAGTGTGGTACACTGCAGGTTTCCAAAATAGGAGTCAAGTTTGTCTATAAAATCCATTATGGAACTTGCTAGGAGACTATTGTTTGTTGTCGGGAATAAAATTTAATAAAGAGCAGAATAGTCTGTCTGCCTTTCATGAAGACTGTGGTCCAAATGGAAAAGGAAGATGTAAGGCCCAGGAAGTCAAAATAAATGTAGTACTACCATGTGTGATGACCACCCCAGAACTGCATGGTAGCAACATAGCAATAAAGTAGTCTTACAACTTATTATATATCTCATTTTCTCAATCTTAAAAAATGTTATAAACTTTATTACTAAAAACTTGCAAAGCCAGGACTGTTACACAGAGAAACACTGTCTTGAGAAACAAAAACAAAACAACAAACAACAAAAAACCTTGCAAATAAAAAGCTTCATGTAAATGGAGACTGCTCATTTGTTTCCCAGCTGCCCAGACCTGAATAATCACACAGAAAATATTTTAATTACAACACTGTTTGGCTTGTTAGCCCATGCTTCTTATTAACTAAGTCTTATATCTTAAATTAACCCTTTTATATTAATCTGTGGCTTACTGAGGTAAGGCTCCTGCGTCTATCTCCTTTGGCAGCTACATGGCATCTCTTTGACTCTGCCTAATCTTTCTCTATGTCTCTTCCAGTCTAACTATATTTTGCCCTGCCATAGGCCAAAATAGCCTCATTCATCAACCAATAAAAGCAACACATGTACAGAAGGACATTCCACATCAGCTTCATTCTAATGTATTTTTCACCTGTATACACATAGCTACCAATATGTTGTAATAGGAGCAGCGGGCTGCTTCCCACCACC
>NC_022019.1:4964429-4973309 GCF_000317375.1 Microtus ochrogaster
TCATGTAGCGCCTGCAGAAGCCAGAAGAGTGGGAGAAATTCCCTGAAACTGGAACGGAGATAGTTGATAATTACAATGTGGGTGCTGGAAACTGAACCTGAATCTTCTGGAAGAGCAGTCAGTGCTCTTGACTGTTGGGCCATTTCTCCAGCCCTTAAGGATTTGTTTTTATATCAATATACAAAAATTACATCATTATAACACCCATCATAAACCCCCAAAGACATAATCCCAGGTTTTTCTTTTTCCTTCATGAAAATTGCAGTTTGGTGCCTTTAGATTCCAGAATTTCCACATTCGTAATTCTGATCTCTTAGGACTGTGTTCTTTGGAGGTCCTGATTTTGCCATTGGACTTTCTCAGGTGCCTCTTTTCCTGTTTTCATTCATGACCCTCTTCAAAGTTCTGGGAGACATTGCTGATGCTGGCGATGCATTTGTCTGGAAATGTGTTTAGACGGTGCTGCTGCATCTGATTTGACCTTTACCCAAAGACTCAGGAAGTGGAGACAGGGAGGGTCCAGATGGTAGCTCTGTGATGCAGTCTTGTGGAAAAGAGTCTGGGATGCCAAATGAGAGGTCTCACCATCTGACCTGGAACAGCGGGTCACATCTCAGTGGCAGGTTTGGGAAAGGGTGTGAACCAGGGGATGAGAAGATAGGCATAAGATATATATTATGACAAACAAGTTTGTTAAGAAGTATATCTTGTATACATTTTTAGGGGGAAGGTGGGCAAAAATCAGCAGAGAGCTAAATCAAGCAATGTTAGCCAACATTAGAACACAGGCTATCTCAGACACAGCTGTCTTAGGACTGATAATCACAGCCCTCCAGAGGGGGAAGCTGGATTCCCAGAAGACAGAACCCTAACTCTTTCAAAGCCCTGATTCCAGTCCCAATCTGGACTTTGCCTAGCCTGCCTCTAAGCAAGGACACAGAACTAATGTTCCCTTTGTCCTTCCCCCAGGGCCTCTGAGAAAGCCTTGAATCTGTCTGACTCCCAGCAACTAACAGTCCATCATCCTACCAAACCTGAGGTGTCAATGACTTCCCAAGTCAATAGCTCATGAGGATTGGTTGAACACTAAAGATGCCTCTTGCTGCAGTAGGTGCAGTTGTTTCTTGTGTATCCCCAGGGGACCGGGTCCAGGATGTTTGTGAATGCCCAAACCCACAAGATAGTTGAGCTCCTTGTGCTAAGTATTTTCACACAGCCTACACTCGTCCTTCCACATCATTAAGTATACAGACCACTCATTATACCTAATACAAGGCAAATCTCATGTACATTGGCTATATGTTGTGTTGTAATAATAATGAGAAGAAAGTTTACATGTGCTGAACCCAAGCGTAATACTTTTCTGAATATTTTCTACCTGTAGCTGACTGGTAGAGGCTACTGCCTTAGAGTAAACTTTATTCACTGAGCTGTAAGGTCTAATTTTACATAAGTGCACTGCTGTATGAGGGTCTCAGGCCTGTTGTTGCTCCATTTTAACTCCTGTCTGGGCTTCATAAGGATCTCTTCTTAAGCAGTTATGTGAAAAAATGTCTTCTATACATGAAACACAGAGAAATGCATTGTGTAGCTTTACAGCATCCTAAGTTAAATTGAAATTTTATTTAAAGAGAATTAGGCTACTTTTGCAGGAAGATTTCCTTTTTAAAACAGTATAGGCACAGAAATCTTTCTATATTTCCAATTGTAATATATCCCCGTGAATTCCTCTCATGAGTTATTATGTTATTGAACTAAACAAAAGGAAATCGAGGGGATTAAAGTCAAGGCTCCTCATGTCTTCTGTACTGAGTTCCTCTAAGCATCCAACATGCCCTTCATCTTGGGACTCTATTGATAGTAACTTTCTGTCATGTTTATTACATACCCCACGTAGGCTCATAAACCAAACTGGCAAACCGGCAGTGTCGTTAACCTGCAGAGAGTTGCAGTAGGTGGGTAGATCAGATGTCCATGAACCCAGATGCTCTGCTGGAGGCACAGAGCCACAACATGAGGTAGGTTAGCTCCTGGGATGAGGTCAAAAGGATGAAAGCAGGGACAGAGACATCGATTCAACTGTGTCAAGTACTGGGGACTGCTGAGCAGAAACACCATGATGAGAATGGACTCTGAAACTATAAACCACCACCTCACTTTTTATTATAAAAAAAATGCTTTTTTTAATAAGAGTTGCTGTGGTCATGGTGTCTTTTCACAGCAAGAGAAACCCTAACTAAGTCAGAAGTTGATACCGGGAGTGGGGTATTGCTGGGAGAGTGGTGACCTCAAGGCAAGATCCTACCCAGCTAACTTTCCAACTTGTGAAAAGGAATTAAAGGAAAGCTCAGAGCAGGGTGTGGTGATGCGCACCTTTAATCCCAGCTCTGAGAGCGCAAAGGCTGGAAGAACTCTGAGTCTGAGGCCAGCCTGGTCTACAAGTTTCAGGACAGTCAAGCTTAGGCAGTGAAGGACAGAAAGCTGAAGAAGATGTAATTGAAGGAGAGGGCCATGTTTCATCCCCAGCAAGCAGCAGGACTTGGCAGCGTCAACAAAAGAAAGGCATTATGGAAAGTTCCTCTGTGACTAAGGAAAGCTGTTGAGGTCAGGCATGTGTCAGGGGTGTCCCTGAATGAAGGCCTAGAGAGGCCATTGCATGAAGCCATGAAGTTGAAACCTGTATTGCCTTGGAAACCCCAAGATGTTGGAGATTCCAAAACTGTGGGATGTCTGCCCAGGAGAGCTGCTAACAGGGAGTGGAATCAGCCCAAGAGAGAGAAGTGTGTTGCAGCTAAGAAAGTTGAGAGGAATTGGAGATCTGAAGAAGACTTTGACATCAGACTTGGGGATCCAGAGTTTGGAGTTTGCCCAGTTGACTTTTGGTCTTTCTTTGGTCCAGTATTTCCTCACTATGCTCTCTTTCCTATGTTTTGGAACCAGTAATGTATATCCTGTGCCATTATATGTTGGAAGTATGTGATCTGCTTTTTGATTTTTATTTTATAGGGGATTACAGTAAGAGGTTGCATGATTCTCGGTAGAGAATTTGGATTTTAGACTTTTAAATAAGTTTGAGACTGTTATGTGAAACTTTGGGAACTTTTGAAGTTGGACTGAATGCATTTTTGTTTTTGGCATTATGATATGGCTACAAGCCTTTGGGGGCCAGGAGGTAGAATGTGGTAGTTTGGTAGTCACCAAAAGGAGTGGCACTTTTAGGAGGTGTGACCTTGTTGGAGGAAGTGTGTCACTGTGAAGGTGAGCTGTGAGGTCTCACATATGCTCAAGCCACGCCCAGTAAGACAGTCTTCTTCCTGTTGCTCAGCTCCTTCTCCAGCACCATGTCTGCCTGCACACTATCATGTAGAACCATGATGATAATGGACTAAACCTCTGAAATGGTAAGCCAACGCAATTCAATGTTTTTCTTTATAAGGGTTGCTGTGGTCATGGTGTCTCTTTACAGCAATGGAAACCCTAACCGAAACAGAACCCTAGGCAAATACATACTTGTACTTTACCCAACCCCTCTACTTGGCGTATTGTATGTTACATGTCTGTCTGCTACCTGTTCCCTCTCACTTGAATGCCTATAAGTCCCGCAGGTTGTCTTTTTGTCTACTTTGTTACAGTCCTGGCACCTGGAACACTAGGCAGATGTTTCTAAAAAAAAAAAAAAACAAAAAAAACCAATAATTACTGAATGAATCATGAATTTCAAAATGGAAGAACCATCCTCAAGTCTTACCAACCCACAATGAGAGAGCTCCCTTCTGCCTGCTGCTTCCCTCTGAGTTGACAGGATGCACCAAAAGTCGGAGGCTGAGCAGGTACTGGACATGCGCAAGCACACCTACAACATGACCCAAAGTTCTCGGAGCATAGGATACAGAGATGACCCCATGTGCTAGGCCTGCTTGCTAATCAATGTGATTCCTGTTGGAGCTGAGGTCAGTGTGGACCTGCTCATCTGGTTCAGCTGGAGAAGAGAGTGCGCATGTCAATCCCGAAGGTGGTGTGGCTAGAAAGCAGCCGTGTTGAGGGGAGCTGAGTTGGGCCTCTTTCAATGCAGAGATCCAGGTGCACAGGTTGGACTTCTCCCAGCTTTGACCTTGTCTTCAGAAAGACGCAAGAATATTGCTATGGTCTTTGCTGCCACACGATTCCCTAGTAGTCACTGATGTTTTCTCAGCAGGACCTGTGGTTCTGGTATTCTGATGTTTCCTGGCTCTCAGGAATTAGGGGATGGGACAGAAATGGCTGCTGCCCTGAGTATACCTGGCCCCACACTCCAACCAAGACAGAGCAGTTGCCCCCTGGGAAGGAGATGGACTGGGGAGGGAAGACGTTGAGGCAAAACTGCAAAGGTGATTGTGGTGATTTGAAAGAAAATGACCCTCAAAGGGAGCGACACTATTAGTAGGTGTGGTCTTACTGGAGGAAGTATGTCACTGTGGAGGCGGGCTTTGAGGTCTCTTTTCTCAGGCTTCACTCAGTGTGACAGCCAGTTGACTTCCTGCTGCCTTCTGATCCAGATGTAGCCAGCACCACATCTGCCTGCATGCCGCCATGTTATCTTTCATGATGGACCTAACCTCTGAAACTGGATTCCACTGCCTCAATTGAATGCTTTCTTTGTTAGAGTTGCTGAGGTCATGGGGTTTCTTCACAGCAAGAAAAATTTAAGACAGTAGTCAAGTCAACTTGTTTTGCAAGCATACATTTCTTGATGCAATCAACCATGGAGTCGTATTCATGTCCCAGGGAATTCAAGGGCATGGATTAAAATAGGAAGGAGCAAGCGTAGCTGTCAGACTTGAGTGGCCTTGAGGGACCGTGTAGAGCGGCCATGACTTCCTCATTACCCACTGCAGGAATTTTCCCATCAGTCTTGTACTGCTTACCTGTCCCCATCTGGGTCTTAGCCAAGACAAAAATAAAACCAAAAAGCAGGACATGCAGTTGTAAGGGGGACATGAAGGAGGGGTGACCAGAGAGAGTTGGAGGGAGGAAATGGGGCTGTGGGTATGAGCACAAGACGCGTGTGTGTGTGTGTGTGTGTGTGTGTGTGTGTGTGTGTGTGTGTGTGATTGATCTTCAAAGAATATAGGGAAACAATAAGAGTAAATATGGAAAGTAGGGCAAACAGAGACAGAAGTGACTAGAACAGCCAGAGCTGTGGTTCTCAGCATGTGGGGTGTGACCCCTTCAGGAGTCACATATCAGATACCCTGCATATCAGATATTTGCACTGAGATTCATAACAGTAGCAAACTTACAGTTATAAAGTAGCAACAAAATTTTACAGTTGGGATCACCACAAACACGAGGAACTATATTAAAGGGTCACAGCATTAGGAGGGTTGAAAACCACAGAGTTAGGTTGCTGTTTGGCAGTTTTCGACCTCACTCTAAATTTCCCTGAAGATGCTTCTGCTCTGCCTCAGTATCTGGTGGGAAAAAGGATCATTTTGCTCTTTTTAAATTGAAGTCATTGGAGGGGCAGGGGAGATGAAAGTATATTTTGTTCTTGCAGAGGCCCTGAGGTCAGTTCCCAGCACCTATGTCAGGCAGCTCATAAACACCTGCAGCTCCAGCTCCAGGGACCTTTGAGGGCACCTGCACCTACGTGCACATGCCTACAGCACCTGCTGCCCTATTCTTGCCTTTGAGGGCAGCTGCATCAGCTGTGCACATGCCTGCAGCATGCACACTCTCTCAACACACATGCATATAACTAAACTGTGTTTTACTTCCTTTTTATTTATTCTAGTGTCTTCCACATCATGCCTCCTGATCCCTCCCATCTCTCCCCCCCACCCCAGAATAAAACAAAATTTAAGAGCAAAAACGGGGGAAAGGGAGAAAGGGAAAAACTCATCATACAGCGAGTCACACAGTAAACCCTTTGATCCATACATTTTTACATTCAGGCGCTCATTGCAAAGAATCACTGGTATGGTTCAAGGTCCCTGGTCTCTGTACACTATCAACACTGGGCCCTCACTGGGACTCTTCCTGGACACCCTGTGTAGTGGAGATCCTTTGTCATGGAGATCCTGCAGCCCTGGGTCCACTGGACTGACCCTCCCTCACCTCATCCCATGCTCCGGCAGATCACAGATGGGGTGAATGTCGGGGTGGGCTAACACATAACCCTGGTTCTGGGTCTGGGTAGTTGCTGGGTTAGTCATGCTGCCAGCTGTTCCCTGTCTTCACCACCAGGGGGAGCTCTCTGGTACATATAATGAAATTTTATTTAAAATATAGTAATATTATTTTACCCCTTTCCTCCTACCAATCCTTCCCTTGATTTTTCTGGAATTCGTGTCTTTTTCTTCACACACACACACACACGCACATATATATATGATACATTTATATCATATGGCCATCTTCATGGTTCACAGGCATTACAGCTTGGTAGGATTATCAGTTGCTCTCCTGGAAACTTGCATCGTACCTTTTAATACTAGGGAAGTTAGTCCTCAAGGAGATAAGAGGCTTTCAACACAGATCCAACTTGGGCATTCCAGGTCATGTGTCCAATGTGCAGGGTGTATCCAGCAATAAAAAACAGGAAGTACTGTTGCATGGAGAGAGAGTTGCTTGTTGGTTCCCAGCTAGCTTAGACCCGAAATAACCACACAGAAACTGTATTAATCAAATCACTGCTTGGCCCATTAGCTCTAGCTTCTTATTGGCTAACTACTACATATTAAGTTAATCATCTCCATTGATCTGTGCATCACCACGAGGTTATGGCCTACCAACAAAGTTTCAGCACGTCTATCTCTGGCAGCAGCTCCATGACTTCTCCCTGACTCACACTCAGGCACACCTGTACACATAAAATTAAATAAATACACATTCAATTAGAAAAATTAAAAATAAGATACCATAATGTCACCACTCAGGTGTGTGGAACTAAATTCAAATTTGAATAATTATGAATAATAACATTCAAGCAAAGCATAACAACATACTTATTTTAATGAAATATTGTGATGTGTAAAGTGTATCAACATTTAACATGTAAAGTCAACTAATAAATTCTGTTTATAACATCAAACTACGAGAGTCAGATTTCAGAAAATTGTTCTGAGTTTGTGCTTGCTTGTCTACATGCGTGAAGTTCTGGCGGAGACCAGAAGAGGGCAGCAGAACTCCAGTTCTAGCAGAATTTTAAACCACCATGGGAGTGCTGGGATCTGAATCCAGGCTCTCTGCTAGAGCGACAAGCGCTCTTAGCTACTGAACCATCTCTGTAGACTTTTGGCATGTTCTTGTTACCAAGTTGAACTGTCACCTTTGAACTGTTCCATTTTGCTCAGGGATGTTTTTCTTTGCTTTGCCTACAGCTATAAGTTGGGTTTCTAACCTTTAAAGGCCACACCATGATTTATGAAAAAAATTTCATCTTATAAGAAATGGTTTAAGCATAAATGCTGTCAGTGTTCTGGCCAGTGATGTCCTGGATCTGTTCCCCTGTGGCTGTCTTGCCAGGGTGACTGTTGGGTGGTACTGGCTGCTAGTTTACTTCAGTGAGAGATATCTTCCTTCCTTCCTTCCTTCCTTCCTTCCTTCCTTCCTTCCTTCCTTCCTTCCTTCCTTCCTTCCAGGACACTACACTAATCACTTTAAAAAAAGATTTATTATTTTGTTTTAAAAGCATTTGTTTTTCATTTTCATTTACATGCATGTGTATATGAGTGCATGCCATGTATCTGTAGGTGTCTGTGGAGGTCAGAGGAAGTTGTCAGATCCCCTGGAGCTAGAAGTACTGACAGTACTTCTGATCCATGTCTTCAGCCCTCACACAGTATTTACCCTTATAAAATGTGGCAGTGTGCACATAACTGAAGCTACCATTTTTCACCGTTTTGCAGGGTGGAGTTCGAGGCAATACAACCTTCCCCCTGTGTGCCATCCTCGCCACTGTCCTCCTCACTGTCCTTGCCACTGTCCTCCTGAACTAGAGCTACACACATGAAGCAGCACACACATACACTCTCCAACCCCAGTAGCCATTTTCTGTGCCCTTACGCCACACTAAGTGCCCGATCTTACTTGAATATGTGTGTGTGTGTGTGTGTGTGTGTGTGTGTGTGTGTGTGTGTATCATGCTTACCAGTGTGGCTTTTCATGAGTCTTTAAAGTGGAGACCGCCCCACAGCTGTTGTTAAGTGGTGCACTCTATACAAATTCTCACACATCCCAGGGTCCTTTTTTCCCCATTTGCCTGGTTTTCCTTTTCCTTTTTATACAGTAGTTCACTGTGTAGCCTAGGCTAGCATTACACTTGTGGTCCTTCTGTCTCAGCCTTTGAAGGCTTGTGACTATACAGATGAGCATTTGATGCGGACAGTATTTACTTGGGGAGGGTGTGTGTGTGTGTGTGTGTGTGTGTGTGTGTGTGTGTGTGTGTGAATGTCTGTTTTATATGGGGGGGTCCGTACCTGTGAGTGCAGTGCCTTTAGCAACCAGAAGAGGGCACTAGATCCTCTGGATGGTTGCGAGCGGCCCTCGTGAGTGCTGGTGTGATCTTAGGCACTTAGCCGCTGAGCCACCTTTCCAGCCCTGTCATATACTCTTCACAGGAATATATTCTCAGGAAAGAAGAAAGAAAAACCCTTATTTCCCTGACGACCCATCTGATGGAATAGTAACCGCTCATGCAGCCTAGACCCGCGACCACAGATCCCTTGGGAGCCTGCATCTGCTGCGTGTTGAGAGTGATGGGTCCCTTCACACAGCATCGTATATGACTGACATAGGCTGGTTAGTTATAACTAGGTAACCTCACAAGCAATGCAACTAACCCTGTCACTTCGAGGAAGAGTATCTGTGACCAATGATAATTTTTTTTTTTTTTTTTTT
>NC_022019.1:4974032-4981447 GCF_000317375.1 Microtus ochrogaster
ATATAATGTCTATATTATTATTATCATTGACAACACAATAACTGTTATAGTGTGGTTATGTGAAATGCAAAATAAACATAAATATTGTGCTAATAATAGATAGTAATCTATGTACATTTAACACATACATATATTTATTAGCATATAATAATACATGATGCATTTCTAGTAAAATCAGACTGGAATTCCTATGTCCACTGTGGGTTTTATACTCATAAGTACACAACCTTAATATTAGAACCTGATATAGCTAATATCTTTAAATAATTGACAAAATAATTCCGTTTAAGAAAACTCTTTTGCAAAAGTCCAGCCCTATAGAGAGTTTAAAAATGAACTGTATGCCTCGCTTTTCAGGAAAGCAGTCATCATGTCAAGGATGTGGGCTTGGATAAAAACCCCACGAAGTGTGTGATTACTTAAAAATGTGTGGGGAACTTTCTGCCTCATTAATGAATGCAAACTGTTCCTTCCGAGACAGGCAGCAGAATGAGACTGTTTCTGTGTGTAAACTCACAGATTCCGAGACGTGGGCAGCACCTCCCTCCCTGCAGATGCTGCGCTGAGATGTACACTCGTCAGAAGCAGAGTGCAGAGAGACCTGCCAAAGCCAGGCTACTTGGAGACCTGGATTTCAAATTTGTAACCTCATCTCCCAGTTGCAATCCTGTGTCCTGTGACTGTTAAGCTCTCAAATAGAAACCAAACAGTAAATGCAGTGTGGTGGCACTCCCCTTTAATCCCAGCGCTCATGAAGTAGAAGCAAGTGGATCTCTGTGACTGCCAAGCCAGCCTGATGTGGGAAGTCCTTCTGTCTACGTGTTTCTTTTATTGGTTAATGAATAACAAAAGCTGGCTTGAGCCTATAGCAAGGCAGAACAGAGGTAAGCGGGGAAAACTAAACTGAATGCTGGGAGAAAGGAGGAGGAGTCAGTGAGAAGCCATGGAGCCATCAGCAGAGACAGACATGCTGAAACTTTGCAGGTAAGCCACAACCACGTGGCAATACACAGACTAATAGAAATGGGTTAGATTAAGATGTAAGAGTTAGCCAATAAGAAGCCAGAGCTAATGAGCCAATCAGTGATTTAATTAATACAGTTTCTGTGTGATTATTTCGGGGCTGAGCAGCCAGATACTCCCACAACACAGAGCAAGCTCCCCACCAGTCAAAACTACAAAGTGAAACCCAATCTCAAA
The DNA here is from genome assembly GCF_000317375.1 of Microtus ochrogaster. Taxonomy (NCBI): domain Eukaryota; kingdom Metazoa; phylum Chordata; class Mammalia; order Rodentia; family Cricetidae; genus Microtus; species Microtus ochrogaster. The sequence continues at coordinate 4,975,233 of NC_022019.1, forward strand.
AATCAATAATAGGATCTGGAGGAATGGCTCAGCAATTAAGAACACCATCTGCTCTTCCAAGCTAGGAGTTAAGGAAGAAGCTGTCTGATCAATTCTCATTGGCCAGGCTGTGAAGCAGGCCCATGGTTTGCTCTCACTTTTCCTGACTGGGCTGAAGATGCTAAATGTTCAGCAAACACTGTGGGTAACAATGTGAAGAGCTCTTATAAGTTAGGGACTATTTCTTAGGTAATGCAAGGGGTCATCATTATGGATTCTTACTTTGCAGATATATCTTTTATTTGCTTTTAATGTATGTTTACATTTTTAGCTCTTTTTTTTTAAAAAAAAGAAAACAAAACAAAACAAAAACCCAACAGGGTTTACATTTTCAGGGCCCAGCAACTCTTGGAGCGTAAGAAAACAATTACCTCCCGCTTTTGACCCTCACCCAACCAGCTGTTCTCACCTCCACCTCTGTTTCTCGCTGTGTGTTAGTGATGGTTTCAGAGAGGAAAGACTGACTTAGGCTCAAGGTCTTAGATGTTTCAGCACATTCTCTACTGGCTGCCTTGTTTCTCAGCGTGTGGCAAGACAGAACACCATAGAAAGAAGCCACCTTTGCTTCCTGAGTCTATGAAGCAGAGCAGAATAACTGGAAGGGTAAAGGCATTTCTTGAAGGACAGCCCTCCTTCAGGGCCAGGTCCCACCTTCCACTGTGCCAGCATCTCCAAAAGTCCACTCAAAATTTGAGTAATCAGTTGATGATGCCACCACTTAGGTCAGCATCCTCACGATTTAATTGTCTTTAGAAACACTCCCACAGACATACCTATGCTTTTCTATGCTCAGTACAGTCAACTAGACAAAGATTAATAAGCACACATTGTCATAAATTTCTTTTTTATCTGCATTTTTAATTAAAAATTCTTCATACAATATATTCTGAGCATGCTTTTTCCCTCCCCCAACTCCTCGCACATCCTCCCTAATTCTACCCATACAATTCCATGCCCTTTCTTCAAAAAAGAAATAAATGAAAAGAAACACACAAAGCACAAAATTCTTTTTTTTTTTTTAATTTCTGGTTTTTTGAGACAGGGTTTCTCTGTGTAACCTTGGCTGTCCTGGCACTGTAGACCAGGCTGGCCTCAAACTCACAGAGATCCACCTGCCTCTGCCTCCCAAGTGCTGGGATTAAAGTCATGCACTACCACTGGCCAGCTAACACAAAATTCTTAACCAACAAGCAGATGACCAATAAGACAAACAAACAAAAAGCCCACACAGAACAATATGAGATATAAAAAGTCTGCAAAAATTACCTTTGAGGTCATTTTATGTTGCCTGAATTTGTGGACACAGGGCCTACTCTGAAATGTGGTTAATATGCCCAGTGGGACTCCATTGAAAAAAAACTATTTTTTTTTCTTTGAAAGCAGTTGTTAATTGGAGATAGCTTCTTGGTTGGGAATGGGACCCCATGTCTATTGGAGATTATAGCTTCTTGGTTGGGAATGGGACCTCATGCCAATGGGAGCCAGCTTCTTGGTTGGGAATGGGACCCCCTGTCTACTTCCCCTTTGCAGCACTGGGACCACAGTTACCGTGGATCTGTGCAGGTCTTGTGCATGCTCACACTTTTTGTGAATTCATGTCAGTCAATCCTGCTGTGTTTGGTAAACATTGTTCATGTGGAGTCATTCATCACTCTGGGCTCTTAAAATCTTCCCACCTTCTCTTCCTCATAGACCATTGAGCCCTGAGGGGAAGGGTTTGGTGAAAACATCGCATTTAGGACTGAGTGCTCCAAAATCTCTCCCTCTCTGCACACTGGCCAGTTGTGGGTCTCCATCCACCTCAAGAAGTGGCTCTGATGACGGTCGAGTGAGGCACTGATGTATGGGGACAGCGGAATGTCATTAGGAGTCATTTTACTGCTATGTCTTTTTCCAGAGGAACAATAGTGTTTGGTTTTCCCATAAGGCACTCAAGCAGTGTCAGACATGGGCGCCATCTCATGGAGTGGGACTTAAATCCAGTCCAAACGGTTGGTGTTGTGCCACTATGGCCGCAGCGAATCTTACAAGCGAGTCACCATTTTAGATCTCAGGGTTTACAACTGGGTTGGTGTTTGCCCTTTTTCTCTATCAGTGCACAGAGAACCTTTCATACCGTGGGCACGAATCAGTAGGAGTGGAGGCTCTAGCTAGGCATCAGCTCAGTTCTCCATGCTCAGTGTGTGTGTGTGTGTGTGTGTGTGTGTGTGTGTGTGTGTGTGTGTGAGCAATAAGGCCTCATCATCAATTTGTTGAGAACACCAATAGCCTTGGTGGTAACCGGAGATATTTAAGGGCTCCCACTGAGGCCCCTTTGGTTAACTACTCATGTAGCTATCTCATGTAACCCATTCCTGTGAATTTTATTTGGTGGCAAACGATGTCTAGTTGTCACTAATTACTCGCCTGTGCTTTGACCATTCCTCTTACCTATTCTATAATTACTTACATATTCTATAATACTTATGCATTCTGTAACTATACATTTCTACTTTTTTCTCACTTTGCACCACTTAACAACACGTCACATCAGTACTCAGAGCACAGCTTCGGCGTCTGTTTAGGGTACAAAGTACTGCACAGCACACTCATGCAAGATTGACCCTACCAGCCCTCATCGTTGGGTATTTTAATTGTTTCTAGCTTCCTATTCAGGAGGTTTTGCTTTTCCCTACACTGCAGCAGTGGAAATTCCATTCAGCACAACTTTGAACTTGCAAATATATTCATTTACAGGCTACACATCCAGGAGTAGAAGGACCCGATCCACCAGAGAAGCATCTGGAGTTTGGATACATGATGTCAGCAGTCGTCCTTGGAGCTGGTACAGTTGACAATCTGACCCGCTGTGAATGACCCAATCACGACCTCATTGGACGTCCTTATTATATGCCCAAGCCTCCCTTCTCCAGGTTATGAGACACGCTGAGTATCTTCTTCTACATTCAGAATTCCTTTGTGTTTCCTTTGCTGTAATCGGTCTATTCTTCTGGCCGTCTTTCTCTAGGATCGCTGGCCTTTGGCTTGCGTATTTCTATGTACACACGATTTTATCCCTGGTTTATCTTCGGCATCGCTCACAGTGCTTGTTGTGATACAGGCTTTCAATACTTCGTCACGGTTTGAATTACGGTTAGAGAGCTTCCCACTCTAAGGCTGCCACAGGTTCTTTCACATCTACTTCTGATCCTGTGTGTGGGCATGGTGCCGGGGTGGAACCCTGGACCTTGTGCGCGCTCAGCTGTGTTCCACCACTGTCTCTGCTCCCAGCCCTCGTGCTTTCGTGATTCACTTTTGTGTGCATTTCCGTCTTCAATCCATTTTGACCTTATCCTGCCGGGTGTTGTATGGCATGGATTCACCTCCACATCTGCTTTCAGACCGATTCCTGTTGCTCCCAAACCACTTGGTGAACAGTCAGAGAAAGACATTTCCCTGCTGATTTTAGAAGCATGTCTCTTAGACTTTCTCTCTGGATGTGTGCGACTCTCTCTCTCTTTCTCTCTCTCCTTCTCTTTGTGCGTGTCTCCCTCCCTTCTATCCCGCTCCTTCTCTAGCAGGGAGTCTAGGGTGAGAAGATACGCGTGTGTTCATGTGGGTAGGTACATATGTTCATCTAGGTGCACACACTTGGAGGCCAGAGATAGATGTCTTCCTCAATTGCTTTCCGCCTTTGTCTTATTTTTCTCCTTCCTTCCTTCCTTCCTTCCTTCCTTCCTTCCTTCCTTCCTTCCTTCCTTCCTTCCTTCTTCATCTTCCTCTTATTCTCCTTTTTTGTTTGTACTTTTTTTTTTTTTTTTGGTTTTTCGAGACAGGGTTTCTCTGTGGCTTTGGAGCCTGTCCTGGAACTAGCTCTGTAGACCAGGCTGGTCTCGAACTCACAGAGATCCGCCTGCCTCTGCCTCCCGAGTGCTGGGATTAAAGGCGTGCGCCACCATCGCCTTTTTTTAAGATGGAATTCCTCATTGAACCTGAAAGCCATTGATTTGGTTAGTCATTGAGCCTCAGGAATCTGCTGTCTCCACTGTACTGCCAAGGCCAGGATAACAGACAAGGGAATCGGAACCAAGAACTTCATGCTTGCATGGAAAACACATTACATACTGAGCTATCTCCAAGCCTCTCTTAGATACATTTTTTAAATTATAAATTCTTGTTTTGAGATATATTACTGGGCTTCTGCTTGATTTTATAAATATATGTATATATATATATTTCTACTCATACCTGTAGGAAACAAAACAATAAGAATAGAATACCTATTGATGTTACATCTGTTAATTAAGTTATGTTACATCTGTTAATTAATGGAGAATTGCCATTTCTTGGTGCCAAATTTTCTCATCCAAGTCACAGGTCTCTGCTAATTTCAGTGTATGCCTGTGTTTCTGTGTTTTCCTGTTTGGTGACTCTAACAGGTTTTCTGTTATCACTTCTGGAAGTGGACTATGCTCAGCCAACTTTCCAGAAGGAAACACATGACGCCATTTGATTGGATAACCGGAGATAAAGGTAGTGCTTATGGACATATAAATAAAATAGGAAAATTCGGGGAAGTGTGCAGCAATCAGCAGTGTAGGTCCCTTATCCTACCGCTGCAGAAATGATTGAGAAGTTACAGCGACAGAGGCCACCAGAAAGGAGCACGTTAGGGTGTTGTAGCCCCACCAGGGACCCCAGCCTGCAGGAGGACATGAATATGCTGCCTCCTGTTGTCTCGCTCTCAGATCTTCTACGGTGCTTCTCCCTGGTCAACCTCAGCAAGAGGCAAGAGCGTGAGAGAGTCCACTGTCAATACAACTGGGTCTTCCTGGGTACTCAGCAGATGGTGTTAGGCAAGAATAAATCTGGAGGATAAATGGTATGTTCAACTTGGTATCCCCTTTTTCCCATGAAAACTATGGATATATTTCATATTTAAAAGACATGTACTTTCATATTTTAAGGTGAAATTAGCATTCAATAAAACTCATAGATTTTAAGAGAATAGTTCAATGAGATTGAAAATGTACACAGCTATGAACACTCCGCAAAAATGGAAATTCGTCTGTGTTCCTTCAGACCATCTGTTTTCTCAACCTGGGTGTAAGAAAACTACTTTCCAGATTTTTTCACTATAATTTAGGCTTTTATAAAATTTCATATAAATGTCTTTGGGGTCTGGCTTCTTTCATCTTGCATGAGGTTTCTGAGTTTCAGCAAAGTTTGTTGCATGGCTGTGCTTGGTGGCACACACCTTGAATCTCAGTACTTGGGAGGTAGAGGCAGATGGGTTGCTGTGAGTTCAAGACCACCCTGGTCTAGGTGGGGAGTTCCAGACCAGTCAAGGCTACATAGTGAGATCTTGTTTCAATCATTCAAGCAAACAAAGATTGCTACGTGTACCAGCACTTTATCCCCACATTTTGCTAAGTATCTCCCAATATCTGGTGTGTGACTCCTGTACTCATGTAGTAAATAAGGTTAAGAATGGTGACACTGGATTATTTCCAGTTCGTAAGCACTAAAAGCAATGCCACAGAGTTCTGTCTCCAGTGTCTTTATGTGGATACATACATACTTGCTCTTGGCAGCAGAGCTAGTGATACTGAGCATTTTCCATTACTTATTCTTTTGTCCAGTTTTAGTTGAGTCATTTACCTTCTTATTGGCAAGTTGCTGTAGTTCTTTATATGTAGGACAAGGGTCCTTGTTGGAAGTATGCTTTACAGTTCTTTTTGCACTTGTTTATTTTTAAAAGAGAGTTGTCAATAAAATTCTAGAGGCAAATATTCCAGTAAGTGCTTTGCTCAGGAACGAACAAAAAAATAACATTGTGATCCATGTCACACACAGGCTAAGTTGGTTAAAGGTCATAGATTTTGTGTGTGGCAGTAATTTTTCCTTTTCTTAAAAACAGTCTTCAGTTATGGTTTATGTTTCCTCTTCTAATGAATTATTGAAGTGAGTTTAAACCACTTCCAGAGGTGGAAGGCGTAGCTCAGTGATAGAAGTCTTGTCTGAGCTTTGTCTGTCTGCACCTCTGGAAAAAAATCTGATGGAAAGATTATTTTTAGCTTTCTACTTTTGTCAGCAATTATTGGTTTTGTACTGTAACCAGAAAAAAATCTTGTTTTTTTTCTATTTAAGGGGATTTATTGATGTTTTCTTTGTAGTCTACTATATGAGCATTTTTT
>NC_022019.1:4983965-4995730 GCF_000317375.1 Microtus ochrogaster
AGGCAGAAATCCTCAATAAATAAATAAATTAAAGAAAAAAAATGTTATCATTTGTTTGGGTATTTTGCCTGTGTTTATGTCTGTGCACCCTGTGGGTGCAGTTCCCACTGAAGCCAGGAGAGGGCGTCAGGTCCCTGGGAGCTGGAGTTCCAGGGCGTTGTGAGCCACCGTGTAGACTGTAGGAACCAAACACTGTTCCTCCAGAGAGCAGAACCATTTCTCCAGCCCCTGGAATTTATTTGTTAATAATCTCCCTTATTGTTTTGTTTCTTTATCTCTTACCTGGGCTGGAAGGGTGTGAACAGTGAAAAGCTGCTATGTGACTGCGTGAGACTTGGAGTTCTAGAGACTTCTGCTTAATGTTATTGGAGCTCAATTGTCCGTTGGCCTGAATTATTCATTTCCTCTTTGTTCCTATGTCATATTTTTCACCTGAATTCTATCATGTCTGCTTCTAAATTTGTAGTTGGTTGGCCCTGAACAATTCTTTCTTTTTTCTTTTTCTTTTCCTGACCAGTTCTTTGACTTTCAGCCTTTTGGGGTCACATTTTTAGGCGGGTTTCCTGAGAGAGCCACAGCATGAAGTGGGCTTTGTGAGGGCTCTTACACACACTGCTGTGTGGAACATGTTGCATCTTAGACTGACTATGTCATTTTGGTTTATTTTTTAATTTTTACAAATTTTACAAGTCTTTCGTTGAGCCGTTGTCTCTGTTTTATACTCCAGGTGAGATGCACATAAAATGAAACCCAGAAGTGTCTGTGTTTTAGAAAGTACCTGTCACTGTAGGTAACACCCACTTCCTCGTGCCCCTTAGCGTGTTCCAGCTCCCCACTGCAGAAGTCTGGCTTCAGTGCTACTGTTCACTAATGAGTTTCCGTCGGTAGCGTCATTCTTGGTGCCATTATATTATCAGGTGTCTGCTAGAAACAAATGTCTGCTTATATGATCTACTAACTGACTTCCAAATCTGTGGTTCTTCATCCAGAATGTCCCCAAATCCATCATGATGTCAGGATACGTTTATTTGTTGGTTCTATGTACTTTTTGTTTTGTTTTCTTTATTTGGTCTTTTGAGACAGAGGTGTGTGTGTGTGTGTGTGTGTGTGTGTGTGTGTGTGTGTGTGTGTAGCCCTGGCTGTCCTGGAACTTGCTCTGTAGACCAGGCTGGCCTTGAACTCATTGACATCCTCTTCCGGGATTTAAGGCTTACGCTATCACCACCCAGCTGATTCTATGTGCTTTATTAGCACTTAAATTGACATGTTTAAAACTTTGTTGGTTACATTTCAATACTTAATAGCTCTTAAGTTCACACTTGAAAGTTGACTGGTAAGTTTCAGCACTGCTTTTCATGAATTGCTTTTTCACTGTTTGCGAAATTAAGCCCTTGGGGGAGCCACTGTTCCCAGGATGCTGCATAGGAGCAGTGCTGGCTAGCCTTCCAGGCTTCCCAGTCCAGCCTCGGTCCCTGTTGCCATGGGGACAGACTCCCTCCTGCAATATACTCGTGGGGGAATTCTTGAAGACTCTTGCCTACCCTGCTTCTCCTAGTCAAACTAGTCCCAGGACAGTTCTTGCGAGGAAAGCTGCTGAGACGGAGGTGACCGAACATCAAGAGAGAAGCCTTTTGTTGAGAATTCCCTGAGTCCTGTGGCCAGGGCCAGTCACCTTTCTAACGCTATTTTGTATGTGCCCCTCCCCCAGGATACTCAGTTCAATGGCAGCTGGTTTGGGCAGCCCTGATGTTCACAGAGAGTGCTGGATGGTTTAACTCTTCATTATTTTCGTCTTCAGTTTCTTTGGTGCGATTTTCAGAGGAGGGAAACCTTACTAAATCATGCAGCAAAGCTCACCTCAGACAGCTGAAATGCCGGGATTGGGTTTATGACGGAAACTTGACAGCCGCGCACGGCCCTCCATACTCCATGTCCCATTTTCTGTTTTTAGTGCTACACATTGCCAAGAAGCTTTGTAAGTTTCCTCCAAGGCTTCCCGGGAGTCGTCCTCCTGAGAGGAGTCTGCGTAGCACAGGAAGGGGGAGGTGCTTATTTACCTCCGTTCAAAATTGGTCTTCGGTCCAGATCCCGCCTTTGTCATCCTGGTGCTGTTCAGGAGCTTCAACGCACGTGGTCTCCGAGGACTTCCCCTTTCCGCAGACCCGCACGCTGCAGGTTTGCCTATCGTCTCGGGGATCACAACATCCTATTTAAATCTCTTTAAACTAGCTTCATATATACATTCGTTTTCAGAAATCCCGCCCTCCTTTTCCTGGAAGATGTTTCAGTTTTCCTCGGTGTGGAGCTGTCTTCATTTGCAGTTTCCGCCCCCCCCCCCCCCAACACATTCTCGCTTCCACAATCTGGTGTGACAGGCCAGGCTTACAGACGCAGCACCTTGTCGCTGGGATTTTGTTTCCCTCTCAAATGACAATTCACAGCAGACGGCCTTAATTATCAACAACGGGGGAACGGAACCCATCTATTAGAGCCAGCAATTCTGGCTTTGGGTATTGCTGGTATATTAGTGACCGGGCAAAGACCTTTTGTGACTCATTTCCATGACCTCTGTTGTAGAGAAGGAATTAAGATCGCTGCAAATATGACAGGGTAACATTGAAATATTTTACTCTCAGTTGAGATGATATGAATCACTGCACAGTAACGCCTGCTAAATACACCAGCCATCCATTTAAGGATGGTTACCGAGGATCAACAACGTACTGCGAATGGCTTACTGCACAAAGCGTGGAGGCATCGCCAAGGCACCCGAGCAGAAGAAAGCTGGCTCTATGGGGGCATTGCACCGGAAATGCTCCGGGGAGAGCAAACTTCTCCTGTAAGAGAACCTCATGCTTGACAGACCACCTGAAAAGGTGGTGGAAAGTAAGTCCGGAGGTCGACAAACTGGTTTTGACTAGGCTGTGTGAACTTGGCCAATCCATTTAATTTCATGAGGTTGTGGTAGTCTTTGACTAAACTTGAGGTTGCAAATGTTCTTGCTGGGTCCCTGTGTGAACTGGAGCTGGTGCACAGATCAAAGATACGGTTCTTGATCTACAGGTACAGCCCCTGATCTACAGGTATGGCCCCTGATCTTCAGGCACACCACTGATCTACAGGTATGGCCCCTGATCTACAGGTACGGCCTCTGATCTACAGGTACGGCCTCTGATCTACAGGTATGTCCCCTGATCTACAGATATGGCCCCTAATCTACAGGTACTCCATAGCCTGCTGTGGCAGCAGCTGGGTGAGGCAGAGACTCACAAGCACTGTGGTACCCCCCAGGGTGCTTTCTGTACACTGTTAAGGATGCTGCATCCTCCTCTTTGTGTGTGGATGCAGGAGGGATTTAGTCAAGGGTGAGAGTAGAGTATCCTGTCTATTTCAGAATGAACTGTCCTGATTCCACACTCATTCCTGCCAGGGGTTTACACAATGACCTGACTACTTCCCCACAAGGGCGCCAATTTTTTCTTTGAAAGCAGCATTATCCCTGCTACTCCCACGGCCTGCCTCAGAGTCCTGCAACCACCTAACCAGCTCAGCAGCTTAGATTGCTCTGAGGCAGAACCTGCCATTTCCTTGTTTGCCTCACTTCTGACTATACTCAACGTATTTTATGTTGTAAGGTTTTTGAGGCTTTTAAAAAATTGTATCACTGAAAACCTACTGAAAAGTGTCACCAGTATTCCATTCTCTAGCAAAGTTTGTGTGAACGCTTTCAGATCTTATGAAAAGATGGGCTGCGGATATGGCCCTAGGAGTTTGCTCCAATCTCTAGGCAGGTCACAAAATTCCTGAGGTTACTCATCGACCCCTGAGATGCTCCAGTAACAATCCTAGAATGCCTGGAATTCTGCCAAGGAACAGCTACTACAAATTCTCAACTTTCCCAACATTGCAACAGTCTTTCCCCACCCCACCTACAGGGAGACATAATTAAAGACCTTAGTGGATGCCTGAAACCATGGATGCTCCCAAACCCTTCATAGAAACTGCTTTTCCCTACATATGGCCTGCCACTAGAACAGTAGCTGAGAGCTTTATATCCTGCTTCATAAGCAGAAGAGAGAGAGAGAGAGAGAGAGAGAGAGAGAGAGAGAGAGAGAGAGAGAGAGAAGCTGGGCCTGGTATGAGGTTTAAAACCTCAAAGCCCACCCCTAGCAACACACCTTCTCCAGCAAGGAGGATCAACCTACTACAAGGTTAACACTCATCCAGGTGAGGCAAGAGCATGAGCTCAATTTTGCAGGGACCTGGGGCACTTTAAGAAAAGAGGCCCAAGGGAATCTTCTAGAGCTGGTAACTGTATCTGGCGGTGGCTGTAGAGTTTATATGTAAAACCTCTTTATATGTGACCTCAGATACATGCTCTGTTGTGTGTAAGTTATGTCAAGAACTAAAATTAGGACAGTCTGGAGATCTTTTGCTTTTGTTTGATTTTTTTTTTGTAACAGGGTTTTCTCGGGTAGCCCAGACTGGCTTTCAGGTTGATGTCCTTTGGCCTCCATCGGCAAGCAGCTGCGATTACAGTCATGAACTAGTCCAACCAGCTACTCTAGCAATCTCGGACTTTATATTCGCACAAAAATGTAACACTTTTCTATTAAATTTCATAAGATGGAAATATGATGAGCTGAGCAAAGTAGGTTGTACAGATAGAAAAAGTCTTGAAGGAAGGAGAAAGAGAAGACTCCAACAAAGTGATTCTTTAAAAGCTATAGGCCTGGATTAACTGCACAGGGGAGCACGAGGCTGTTGCCATTGGTTCAGGTCATATTGCTGATCGTGTTTACCCCATCTGGGTTGGTCACTGCATTACATTTCTAAGGTGGGGCAGAGACAGAACTATGCAGATAACTTACTGGTGACATCTGGACACCACGCATCACCTTTAGTGTGAGGATGAAGGCGACGTTGTCAATATCAGAGATGCACTGTTTGTCAGAGAAATTGAATCAATCTCTCCTCTCTCTCTCTCTCTCCCTCCCTCCTTCCCTCCCTCCTTTCCTCTCTCCTTCCCTCCCTCACTCCCTATCTCTCATCCTGTTCTCTCAAGTAAACAGTTCAGCTTTAGATTGTGACACGGTTTACCACGGGTAACTTCACTTCGATTTCCTGTGTGGCCCACTGGGGCACTATCCCGGAACTCAGTCCTCAAGGAATCGCCCACGTTAAGTTTTGCATACTGTCAGGACACATGGGATTTTTTTTTCAGCTTTACGGAAAGGAAAAGGAGGAAGAGGTATAGCTGAAGCCGCGCCCCATTGTGACAGCCATTAGCCAGCTGCCTGCCCTGGTCCCAGAGTTCCATCACGCTTGCCTAGGAGGGTGGGCAGGTTCTCTGCAGAGGGCATCCCGGTGTGCTGCTCCACCTGCTCCTGAGAACACGCTGCTCATCAGGCTGCCGGAGAGAAGAAAGAACACACGTCGCTCTCTTCCCCTCTTTCTGCAATGAGTAGTTTTGTTTTTAACATCTGTGTTCTGCTTCTGACTCAGTTTGCTTTGACTGGATGTATAAGGAGGTAGGTACAGCACAGGCTGGCTTAAATAACTGAGAAACTGGAGGACTCACAGGAGCTGTTTTAAGATCTTGATCCTCAGCGGGCTAACACGGCTGTACCATTGCTGCTCCGGGACCGATGCCTGCAGCCCACTCTGCAGCCCTTGGCGTGGGATTTAGTTTAAGCCTGATGCTCTTGTGGGGATAAGACACTTGCAGCCATTGCTACATCTGTCACATTCCGGGAGAGGCTCTAGATCATGCAGAGGAGTGGAGAGACTGTCTCCCCCAAATCTCAGCAAAACAACCTATGTCTTGTTTGTCCTGGTGCCAGCAGGACGTATCACTGTAGTTTGCTGTTTGTGTGTTTGGTTTATAGCAGAGGAGCCACTGCCCAATTCAAAGTAATTACTCATGGATTTTCCTCAGAGTTTCAGTTCTTACACGGAGGGTTGTGGTTCGTTTTTGTCTGCGGTGTGAGGTAGAACTCAAACTTGATTTGCTTCGTATGTGTAGCAAACTGTCCCAGGCATGGCTAGTGCAGCTCATTGGGGCTGTGCCAGCTGGGGACAGATGATCAGTTGACCTCCCCCCACACCTTCCAGGAGGGAACATTAACAGTCCTCCTGATCCTGCTCTGATTTCAGATAGCACCTTTGTGAAAAACCAACCAACCATAAACGCAGGGCTTTGTTTGTGACAGCCCCACTGATGTCTGTGTATACCTTTGTGTACCTCTCGCACTGCCGGGATTATGAGAGCTTAACATAAAGCTTTGAAATGAGAAATTTCGCATCTTCCGGCTTTCTTATCTCTTTGAAAACTTTTTTCACTATTCTTAACCCTGTGAATTTCTGTGAGTTTTAAGATGCAGGTGTCAATTTCTGTCAAAAAGGTGCTGGGATTTTTGACAGGAGTCATGTTAAACCTGTAGGTCAAGTCAGCAGCCTAGAAATGCTAAGTCATCCAACCCATGAAGCAGACAGCGTTCCTTTTATTTATATTTATTTTAAACGTAACAAAGCCACATGGTTTTTAGCATACAAATCCCGCTGGCTAGTTTTATAGCAACTTGGCACATACAGTAATCACTGGGGGAAACACCCAGATTGAGGCCTTCCTTCTATCAGATTGGCCTGTAGGCAAGAATGTGGGACATTTTGTAGATTAATGATTAATTTGGGAAGGCTCAGCTCACTGTGGTGGTGATTGTAAAGACAGCAAGCTGAACAAGCCAGAAGGAGCCCTCCTCCATGGCCTCTGCTTCAGTTCTTGCCTCCAGGTTACTGCCCTGGCTTCCATCAGTGGTGGACGCTAGCCTGTGAGATGTAATAATCCCTTCCTCCCACATCAGCTCGCTTGTTGTCTGATCATGGCAGCAGAAAGCATCCAGGACTCATGACTTGCACCTTATCTAAGGATATTTGTAAGTACTTTTATTACTTTTGATGCTGTCGTGGGTTACCTGCGTCCTTAATTCCATTTGCACATTTTTAGTTGCCAGCATATAAAGATGCAGTTGATACAGTGTGAGCATGCAGATATGTGTGTGTGCGCATGTGTGTGCGCGTGTGTGCATGGGTGTGCATGTGTGCATGTGTGTGTGTGTGTGTGTGTGTGTGTGTGTGTGTGTGTGTGTGCGCATGTGTATGCATGTATGTGTGCGTGCAGATTTGGAGACCAGCGGTTGACACAGAACGTCTTCCTCAACTGTTTTCCTCCTTTCATTGAGACAGGGTGTGTCACTGGACTTGAAGCTCACGAACTGGCTCTATTTGCTGGCCAGCCAGTACCAGGGATCCTTCGTCCTGACTCAGCTCCCTCCGTGCCGGGCATGCCGCCATGTGCTGCCACACCTGTATTTTTACTTGGGTTTTGTGGATTCAATCCCAAGTCTTCCTGTTTATACAGTGTGCTGTTAGTGATTAAAGGAACAGAATTGATTGTGTGTGTGTGTTCCTAGTTAGAGTTACTATTGTTAGATAACCATGACCAAAAGCAAGTTGGGGAGGAAGAGGGTTTATTTGGCTTACATTTCCACATTAATAGTTCATTATCGAAGGAAGTCAGGGCAGGAACCTGGGGACAGGGGCTGATGCAGAGACCATGGAAGGGTGCTCTCTGGTTTGTTCCTCATAGCTTGTTCAGCATGCTTTCTTAGAGAACCCAGGACCACCAGCCCAGGAGCCCAGGGATGCCCCCATCCGCACTTCGGCTGGGAGCTCCAGCCAAAAAGTTCCAATCTCTTACAACATTAGGGATATTTTCATGACAGTGTATTGCTAAATGGTGTGTGTGTGTGTGTGTGTGTGTGTGTGTGTGTGTGTGTGTGTGTGTGTATTAAAAGAAGATGCATTAGATTGGCTTACAGGATGGGGTCCTGGTAGCCCAACAATGCTTGTCTGCTCATAGAAAGGCCAAGAATCTCGTTGTTGCTTGGTCCATGAGACTGTCTCAGCTACCCATAGTCCCAATCTGGTGCTGAAGTGCTAGAAGCAGCATTACTAAATCTGTGGGCTGTGACCCCTTGGGTAGCATATCAGATCTCCTGCATACCAAAAATTTACATTATAATTCATAACAGTAGTATGACTTTTAGAATAAAAGGGCAGTTATGAAATAGCAGCTAAATAATGTGGTTGCGGGGTGACCACAACACGATGAACTATTCTAGAGGGTTGCAGTGTTAGGAAGGTTGAGAACCACGGGAGTAGAGGGTCTCCACCCACAGGAGAGATGAACTTGCCACAGAGATGGAGGACAATAAGACAAAAAGCAAAGTTTTTTTTTTTTTCAATTCCTTTTATCTGGGCAACCACAGAAAGATGCCACCGCACTTGTTACAGGTTTTCTGCTCCAAATAATCTGATCGTTGTCATAAAAATACCCCTAACAGTGTAAGGGACTGGAAGTTTTTGCTGGAGTTCACAGTCAAAGCTGATGATACAATGTTAAGGGTCACTTAAGACATGAGACTTCTGCCATACTGTGTACTCAGCCCATTTGTTTAAACTGCTTTTAAGGGAACAAATAACAACCAACTTCACTTGCCTTGGGTTTGCCATGCAATCAGCTTTTACAACCTATGCTAAGGCATGGCTGTTATCTTAGGTAATGTTCTCTTCCATGGCCCTGGGTCATGCACGTGTCTTTGTAAGTGTGTTATGTTAACCATATCCAAAGGCTGAAAACAGCATTCTTCTCTTGCTTGAGAGAAAGAGTCTCTCTCTCTCTCTCTCTCTCTCTCTCTCTCTCTCTCTCTCTCTCTCTCTCTCCCTCCCTCCCTCCCTCTGTGATCTGGGTGAGTTGGGGGTGAGTAACTTCAACCCTTATAAATTCTGCTCAAGGTTCCTGTAATGATCTCTCATTCCTCCCCCAGGGGATGGTATCTGTGATACTCAGTAAATATGGAACAAGGTCCTCTGTTAGAGACGGACACACAGACACAGGGACAGGCAGATTCGTAAGACAGCATTCAGACAGGCACAAATCCAGACTCACACAGCAGACAGACAGGAAAACACAGGGAGAGGGAGGGAAAGTAAAATTGCTCTAAGGGGAAGCGCTTTTTAATTTCCTTTCTCAAATGTGGCCGCAGCACTTTGGTGGTGACTGAGTTTTCACTAATATGTTCAAACCGATGCACCCTCGCTTTTGAAATATCTCACAGAGCTCCACACACTTGTTAAAATTCATAGGCTATTATGATTACAGCAATTTAACTGCATATAAAGTATACCTTGGCTAAAGAGATTAATGTGTGTTTTAAAACCCTGAAGAGGGCCAGTTATTTTAGAACGAGAGTTGTTATAATAACAGAAAAGACAGTGTTTACGTAATCGGACCAACTTGACAGTAAGGAAGGTCTCACCCCAGGGAGAAAGGAGAAGGGATGTTCATCAGAGCACAGCTAACAGCTGTGAATGGAAAAAGGCAGCCATTCAAGCTAACGCCCCCACTAAGAGTTAAGTTGCCTCTCTGTTGGTAACTATGGCGATGGAGGACAGCGTAGGCTATAACTCATAGTACACGGATATTGGCTTGTCAGAGCAATCTTGCAAACAGACGTTTGTTTCTCTTTTAAAAACAATACCATGTCTTTGCACATGCTTATTGAATTTACTTCCATCACAGTCAAAGAAGAGGCAAGGGCAGGACCCCAGGCTCAGCAGCGCTGTTCACATCTGGAGGCCTCTAAGAATGTATGCTATGCCATCCCAGCTGCGTCCCCAAAGCAGAGAGTGCTGTCCGACTTTTGCTACTGAAGAGATGCGGCTCTGTGTGTGCAGAACGTCTTGTGGACGCGCAGGTTTTCCAGGCCCCTCAAGCCCGAGTACACTGCCCATCTTCTAGAGAGCTCGTGATTGGAGGAAATCTAAAAAACACTTATTTAGTGTGTTGGTTAGATTTTGTCAATCTGACACATGTCAGAATCACCTGAAAAGAGGCAATCTCAATTAAGGAAATTGAGATCCATCAGATTGGCCTGTAAGTAACTTTGTGGGGCATTTTCTTGATTAATAATTCATGTGGGCTTGCTGTGCATGGTGTCATCCCTGAACAAGTGGTCCTGGGTTGTGCATGAAAGAAAATAGAGCAAGCCATGGGTAGTAAGTCAGTAATCAGCATCCCTCCATGGTCTCTGCTTCAGTTTCTGCCTCCAGATTCCTGCCTTGAGTTCCTGCCCTTCATGGTAGACTATAATCTTCAAGGTGAGATAAATCTTTTCTTCCCCATCTTGGTTACTTTTTTATTGTTGTGATAAGGCACTATGACCAAGGCAACTTATAAAGAGAGAGCTCATTGGGGGCTTAGTGTTCTGGCGGGTTAGAAGTGTGGCAGCGGATACGCAAGTAGAGCTTACATCTTGATCCACCAGCACGAGGCAGAGAGGTAACTGGGAATGGTGTGTGCTTTTAAAACCTCAAAGCCTGCCTCCAGTGACACACCTTCTCCAAGAAGGCCACACCTCCTAATTCTTCCCAAACAGTTCCACCAACTGGGGACCAAGTATTTAAATATATAAACCAACGGGAATCATTATCCCTCAAACCACCCCACTCCCCCAAGATGCTTTTGGTCATGGAGTTTATCAAAATAGGGAGCAAACCAAGAGCTACTTTGTACTTCTGAACACACAGGCCTTTGAGACTCTTTTATATGTGAAATGAAAGAAAAATAAGCCAGGTCTGCCTTCTCATGGGTAAGGTAGCTCCTCTTCAAAACTAGCAAGCTCATCAAACTTGGTCTATAACAACCCTAGACACAACCAACTGGCACTCACTGAAGGCAACTTGCCTGTTACATGAGCTGTCACTGGGAAAATAACACAGTTGTTTTTTGAGATTTATTGTGAATAAACACCCTTTGAGAACATGCTATTATAATGCTATTAACAATAGATGGGTGCTGGTGCCAGTGCCAGGCCCTGATGCTTTCACGTATGGGCTTCAGGTTAGCAATGAGCAGTAATACTACAGCAATAGCAATTATTTCAGTGAAGAATGCATCATCTTTTAAGTTACTTTTAATAAAACTTATTAAAATGATCCTCAGTGGTATAAACTAATCCTTGGAATAGTTTGATAATTTAATATATTAATCATAATAATTTATTAATTATATCAATAAAATATTGATATATTAACATATATTAATTTTTCGGAGACAGTCTTACCATGCAGTACTGGCTAGCCTGGAACTCTCTGTGTCTCTATGTAGATGAAGCTGGCTACTCCTCCTGAGTGGTACAGTTAAAGGTGTGTATCACTACACCTGGTCAGAAAAGTCTTTTAAGGCCATTTTATGGTTCACGTCTTTAATCTCAGCCCTTGGGAGGCAGAGGCAGGTGGGAATCTGTGAGTTTGAGGCCAGCCTGGTCTACATAATGAGTTCCAGGAGAGCTGAATATACACAATGAGACTGTCAAAAAAGTTTTTTATGGACCAGAGTGATGGCTCAGCAGGTACTTGCCACCAAGCCTGATGCACTGATCTGAGTCCCCAGAATCTACATGAAGGAGAGAACTGGTTCCCAAAGCTGTCCTCTGACCCCCACACATGTGCCCTGGCACATGCACAAAACAGATAAAGAAACATTTGTTAAAAGTTTTAAAAATCACTTAGCCTTCCAAACAAACTCAGTAAAGGTACATTCACCTAATAGACAAATACTATCAAGCGTATATGTATGTGCATCAATATATTTTTTTATTTATTTATTGAGGATTTCCGCCTCCTCCCCGCCACCGCCCCCC
>NC_022019.1:4996200-4999496 GCF_000317375.1 Microtus ochrogaster
CCTAGAGAAGCTAAATAAGAAGGTGAATCCAAAGACAAACATATAGGCATCCCCCTGAATATTAACCTTCATCAGGCGATGAAAGGAGACAGAGACCCAAATTGTGCATCAATATTTTATTCCATGAAATGGTTATGAACTTTCTGCTTTCAAAATAATGATAAGAATATCAAAATCCAGCACAAAGCTGAGCCTCGGGTTTTCCCGTCGAAGGATGCTCCTATCTGTCGTCTAGAATCTATTAAGAACTACTTTGGCTGAGCCCTGAAACTGAGCTGTCATGGATCAATTACCCAGGATCGAGCTGACATTTGCATCCTGCCAGCAACTGTGCAAACAGATCCCAAGAATTGCCTTTTTGACTACAGATGCAGAAAACATGATACTGACCTTTGTAGGAAGCAGGGGTTTAGGACGCTAGGACTAAAAGGTGTGTGCAAAAATAAGAGCTTTAGATCGGGGAGCCTGTGGCAGCCTTAGGTTCCCTCTGTGTGGCATGTGCAGGTATCCAGGTTGTACCAAAGCAAAGAGAAAGCTTTCTTTTCCTGCTAGAGTTGAGCAGAAGCCGGAGGTGGCAATAAGTCCCCAGTTCTCTCCTTAAACATACACAAAAAGAAAGACTGAAATGTTAAAACCAGAAGCCCCTACCAGCCATGTCTTCCAACAACTGTTTTACAGACCAGAAAACTGGGCCAAAGGTTCATTGACCCAGGTCCAAGCTTCTCCACTCCTTGGCATCTCTCCTCCTCTCCCATGTGACATTTAGAGACGATGTTCATCTAGGGAGGTTTTGCTGGGGGAATGAACTTGGGTACCCTGCCACTAAGTGACAGTTGAGGTGAAAATTATTTTCTGATGGCTGGTACACCCTAGCGCAGGTCATTCAGAGGGCTCCAAAGGACTCTTAGCACATGCAGAGGAACCAGAATTCTCTCCAGACCTCTCCCTCAGGACAAGTGGCTGACAGATGCTCTGGGCTTTAGCATTAGCTTTGCAGTGACAGCTACATACAGTTACAGGTAGCCTGGCTTGCTTCAAAAATTGCCACCTGCTGTCTTTTTAAATGAATTATTAGTTTTTAAAAATTTCATGTGCATTAGTGTTCTACCTACATTTATGTCTGTGTGAAGGTGTCAGATCCCCTGGAACTGGAGTTACAGAAAATTGTGAGCTGCCATGTGGGTTCTGGGGCTTGAACACAGCTCCTTTGGAAGAGCAGCCAGTGCGCTTAACCACTGAGCCATCTCTCTAACCCATAATGTGTAGCCCAAGCTTGCTTTGAACACATAATCTTTCTGCCTCTGCCTCTTTCAGCAAATCCTGTGTGCCTGCATGCGTGCATCTCCACGACTGGCACCTGCAGTCTTAATAGCAAGTGAGCTCAAAGAATCCGTGTACTATGCAGGATCTCTGACTCACATTAACACAGCAGGCACCTGTGCAAACACAGTCACTCACAGACCCCAGCACCCCCACAGGCACCCAGGTCTCTCCTAGAAGACCCGTTTGCCTGGAACCTCCTTGCACCCCCTGGAACCTCCGTGCACCCCCTGGAACCTCCGTGCACCCCCTGGAACCTCTGTGAACCCTTCAGCATGTTTTCCGTCACCCCTAGATGATGTGACACATGCATTAGGTGCCTACAGAGCACAGCATCTGAGTGGATTCAGAACAGGTGTCGGGGTGTGGCGGTCTCAAACGTTACTTTTGGGAGTTGTCTTAGTTTACTTTCTGTTGCAGCGATGAACACCATGGCTAAACGCAACTTGGGGAGAGGAAAATTTATTTCACTTCGAGGTTATGGGCCATCATCGAGGATAGTGGGAAAAGGAACTCCAGGCAGGAACCTGGAGGCAGGAGCTGATGCAGAGACCTGGGTGGAGTGTTGTTTACTGGCTTGCTCAGCCTGTTTTTTTATGCCACCCAGGACCACCTGCCCAGGGATGGCACTGTCCACAGGGGGCTGGGCCCTTCCATGTCAATCATTAATCATGAAGATCCACACAGGCTTGCCTATTTTCTCAACTCAGATTTCCTGTTCTCAGATGATGCTGTCCTGTGACAGGCTGGAAAAAATCCAACTGATACAGAAACATTTTGGATTTTTCCCCCATAATATTTTCGTCTGTGGTTGGTTGACTGTAAAAAAAAACCATAATTTATACGTTATCCTGTCTCAAATACTATATATTTAAGTACACATGTCTTAAGTATCTTTGAAATAGAAAAATATGCCAGACTATAAATGCCTGCACTTCATATATACGCATTTTTGTATAGTTATTAGGTTTGTACATTGGTCTATTTATATTAAGAAGAGCGTGTGTGAGATTCTATTGAATGGCAGTTCTAGAAATAAAATGAACTCTTGAGCTGCCAGTGGAGTATAAAGTAACTTTTCCTTGCCTGAGAAAAAGGCTGGTGTCATTTCTGAGGCACCCGAAATATCCAGAGACCGCCCCCTTTACCAGTAACCTGCCTTAGCACCCACCCCAGATTTCAGTTCCACAGGCCATTGTACTCCTAGAAGTCGAGGGATTGGGTAGTATTGGCTGCTTGGAAGCTTGGAAACTGGGTGTAAACACACAGCAGTTGAACGAGATCAAAGCTCAGGAAAGCTGTGGCATTCATATGTCCCCACATTCAACATTTAACCAGCACTCCCTCTGCCTTGACTACCCAAGAGGAACAGCTTTATTGGTTGTACAAAGTCACACCTGTCCCAGTAAGAGTCAGTCAGCCCCTTGCACATATTTCTGCCAGGTGACCACTTGGTGGCCAAGTCTTGCTGGTGCCATCTTCTGGAGCGCCCAGGCTCAGCAACACTGAGAAGGTGGTTTTAAAATCCCAATTACCTCCAGATAAAAACCTCAGGTTCTGACATGTGTTATGGTGGAAGGCTTGGCTCTCTGATGAGTCATTCTTGGAAGCTCTTGGTGACCTGGAATGACCATGGGAGGGATGAATAAGATCCAGCCTGAGATCTCAAGGCACTGTCCCCTAGGTCCTTTAAACTTTATTTATTTATTTATTAAAGATTTCTGTCTCTTCCCCATCGCCGCTTCCCATTTCCCTCCCCCTCCCCCAATCAAGTCCCCCTCCCTCATCAGCCCAAAGAGCAATCAGGGTTTCCTGCCCTGTGGGAAGTCCAACGACCACCCACCTCCATCCAGGTCTAGTAAGGTGAGCATCCAAACTGCCTAGGCTCCCACAAAGCCAGTACGTGCAGTAGGATCAAAAACCCACTGACATTGTTCTTGAGTTCTCAGTAATCCTCATTGTCCACTATGTTCAGT
>NC_022019.1:4999596-5003222 GCF_000317375.1 Microtus ochrogaster
TGAGCATCCAAACTGCCTAGGCTCCCACAAAGCCAGTACGTGCAGTAGGATCAAAAACCCACTGCCATTGTTCTTGAGTTCTCAGTAGTCCTCATTGTCCGCTATGTTCAGTGAGTCTGGTTTTAACCCATGCTTTTTCAGACCCAGGCCAGCTGGCCTTGGTGAGTTCCCATTGTGTGCAGTGGAGGTTTATGTGGCGGTTTGAGTCCACTTGCAGAAGTCAGTTCTTTCTTTCTTCCATGTAGGTTCTGGAGATTGGCAGCAAGCGCTCTGCCTGCTAGGTCCTCTCTGGCCCTCCCTTAGCCTGTCTTTAAAAAAAGAAATAAATGGAACACTCACACCATCACCTTGAGGCCGGGGTCTGCCTCTCCTGTCTCAAGCACAGTAGCTAAAATTAGTGACACCTTCTGTTTGGTCACAGTAGGCATGCGCTCACTGCCTTGGCCGGGTGTCTTTCTCAGCATGCCCCAAGTTCTCAGCTTCTCTAATACAGTTCTTTGGTCAAATAAATAAAATAATAATAAGTACTGCTACCAGGGCCAATTCCCTTTTTTTCTAATTGTGATGCTCAGAGATCCTCCCAAAGCACTCCCTGGGCAGAGATTTGGTGGCCTTCTGCAAGGGATGACCTTCCCTTCTCTCGTTCATTTTCTCTAACAGTGACAGCACCCTAGATGGAACCCTCAGAACCCTTGCCACTGCCCCAAACCCACGTGGCGAACCCCAGACAGAGTGATCAGAGAACAAACTTCCAAGTTAAATACTGAGTCCAAGCAGGGTGACGTTGCCTGGAAAGAACAGAAATGAATCTGTATCCACCACAATGTCACGCCCAAGGTTCAGGACAGTTGTGACCTGAATAAACTCTAAGGGGAAATAGGGCATAAGCAGGTATGGTACTCTACATCTAAAGAATGTGTGTGTGTGTATGTGTGTGTGTGTGCGCGCGCATATGCTTGCACAAGAATGTGTGCATGTTGTGTGTGTGAAAAACTGAATGCTTGCCTTCTTGAATGACACATAAATGATTTATTTAATAGAAAACAACATTTCAAACCTGAAGGTAGGAAATGGGCGTGAAAGTCAAACAGGCCAAATCAGCAGGGAAGGAAGACCCATCCCAAATGTGGGCTGCACCATCCCATGGACTAGGGTCCTGGGCTGAATAGACAGGAGAAGGCCAGCTGAGCGTGAGCGTTGATCTCTCTCTGACTCTCGCCTATAGATGCATCAAGACCAGTCACTTCATGTCTCTGTCACCAAGCCCCACCCCCACCTTAGACAGCATCCACTCAACCCATGGTTGTGTTTGCTTGGATATTTTACCAGAGCAGCATGCAAAGTGACTTACACACTGGAACACTGTGACAACTGAGCTCCCAGGAGGGGAACCTCGGACCTCTCCTGACACCCCAAAGCCTAGAGCAATTTTGCTTTCTCCATCCTCTCTTCCTGGGACCCCAGGGCCAGCCTCTCTTTCTGCTGGCGTTAGCAGTGGAGACGCCCTCACTGCAGAGGCTAGCGCAGCACCGCAAAAGTCAACAAATATCCACAAAGAGGACACATAGATTATGCTAAAATCAGAAGAACCTTTTCTATATCTTTATGGCGAAATCAAGCCTTTGAGGGATTTTTTTCTTTTATTCCTGTGCTTCTGGTTTGTTAGGGTCCCAATAAAGCCTGGTCTGCCTCCTGGGGAGCTCAGCTCTGCCTCTGAGCCAGGGAATTGTCTCTGTCCTGTGCCTGGCTCTCTCCTGTCGCCCCAGGCTGCCTCTCCAGTGCTCATTACTGGGCCAGACGTCCCAGATCTGTGCTCCTTTCCGAGGCAATCAGTGCCAGCTGAATGCCTGAGCGGCCCCAGCACGCAGGGTGTGGCGTTGCCGATGGCCTTCACATGTGACAAAGCTGCTGGAGTCCCCGTGATCCTGCTCGTGACCCTGCATTGCCCAACCCCCACCCACACTTTGGAATAGGTTTGGTGGAGCAGAGCAGACGCCTTGGTAACAACACGACCCTCAGTGTGGCCCTGCCCCAGTCCAGAACACAGCTGTCCCCGCGCTGACCCTGAACAAGGACTTCTTAGTCTAAAACTAATATAGACAATAGCCCCAAATCTACTGAGTTTATCTTAGTTTAAATACATATGGAAAACATTACAACTGTGCGGAACATGTATGGACTTTATTTTCCCTTATTGTAATACTCAAACAATACAGCACCCACATTGTGTAGATGCTGTAAGTTATCCAGTGGGGACTTGATGCCTATGAGAGAAGGCTCACAGGTTCTGTGTGCATGCTACATGATTTGTACATACTACATGCTTTGTACATACTAAATGTTTTGGGTTGTGTTGAGCAGCCGCAGGATCGATCGAGTACCTGAGGGGATCTGGGGACCAATAACCCTTGACTGACAGATGACCCGCTTTCTCCCAGGAAGGGTCTCCGCTTGCAAAGAAACCCAACAGATGAAGTCACCCAGCTATGCCATTCATGGTGGTGAATACACATTGTCTGCTTGACTGGATTTGTCACCAAGTGCATCCTCAGGGACCTTCCCAAAGAGCGTTAGCTAAGAAGAAAAGCCCCACCCTATATGTGGGCAGCACCATTGCATGAATTGCGGTCCTAGGCTGAATACAAAGGAGAAGATGGGCTGAGTGCCAGCGCTCACCTCTCTCTGCTTCCTGCACCGTTGGTGACATGTCACCAGCTGCTTTATTCTCTCACCATGCCTCCCCACCATGACAAGCTGCACCCCCTCGCCCTATGAGCCAGGGTAAACTTTTCCTTCCTTAGGACACTTGTATATTTTGTCATAGCGAGGAGAAAAGCAACGAATATAAAATCCTGAGTCACACTGAAGTCTTGTCCTGGAAGAATTTACTAAACAAATGTTTAAAACTGCAGCCTTGTGGGGACGTCTAGATCTATATTTAGAAATAATCAGACAGAAATTTTGCTTTCTGACACTTTCGGGAGAGGCAGGTACACAGCAGGAAGAAGCTGAGCAAGGCCCTCTGAGTCTTCTGACTGGTACCTGACTGGGGGCTGGCTGGTTTCTCCGTGCTGCAGCTTCCAATCTGAAGGCCAGAGTCGGTGGAGTTCCATCTCATTCCCTATTTCCCGTTGGCATTCGGATGCTAACAACAGAAACACAATTCCCCCCCTGGAACTCATTTGTGGGTCACCTGTGTCTGCGGAGATGTCAGAGCAGACCGCTCCTTGCTGGGGTGCATATGTGGCTTTGGCTCTTTTTGCAGGATCAGGACGCTTTGCGAACTTCTGTGGCCTCTTCATTTCACAGTTGTGAAATTCCGTTGGTACTGACTTCATGGTGGCTCATCTTCATTGCTGAGCAAGCTGCATTTCTCCCACACTCCTTCCTGGGAAGATAGGAAGATTCTAAAGGGAGTGCTCAGAAAGAATAGAGGACGCTCATCAAAGTAAGAGGGTGCTCAGGGCTGCTGAGCACAATGTGGATTCTCCCAGTGATGGAGGAAGGTCATTGGTTGATTAAATAAAGAAGCTGCTTGCCCTGATAGGTTAGAACGTAGGTGGGAGGAGCAGAATGCTGGGCGGAAGAGGAAGTGAGGTCAGACTCGACAGCTCTCCTCTCAGGGG
>NC_022019.1:5014222-5022838 GCF_000317375.1 Microtus ochrogaster
GAATGAGTTCTTATTAATAAAGAAACTGCCTAGGCCCATTTCATAGGCCAACCCTTAGGTAGGCGGAGAAAACAGAACAGGATGCTGGGAGAAAGAAGTTGAATCAGGGAGTCGCCATGATTGTCCCACGCCATGCAGATGCAGGTTAAGATCATTCCTGGTAAGGTGGCTCATGGGCCACACAGAATAATAGAAATGGGTTAGATCAATATGTAAGAGCTAGCCAAGAGGCTGGAACTAATGGGTCAGGCAGTGATTAAAAGAATACAGTTTCTGTGTAATTATTTCGGGTATAAAGCTAGCCGTGTGGGCGGCCGGGTGCTGGGGACGCAGCTCTGCCGCTCTTATTTCAACATTACACAAAGCCTGGCCTAGCAAGGCAGAGCCTGAAGGCTGACCTTGAGGGGTGAGCCGAGGGTTGCCGATGTCTACCCAGGGTCCAGAGCACATTTGCAGGGGACAGATTTCTGCCCTTGGGCCAGTGTATCACAGCTATGGAGTGTACTCCCTTGTGCCACACCCCAAAACATGGCAACAGTCAGACACTGTGAGCGGAGTTCCTGTCCCGTGCTCTGGTGATAACAGGAGACCCTTCTCAGGCCAACCTGAGCAGGACATGGAGTCTGCTTGTTTCCTGCTGATGGTAGCCGGGAAAACACACTGCTCTCCAGTCGGGTGAGCCACCACTCCTCAAAAGCGTTAGTTAAGAGCATTTCTGAGTTTCCAGGGAACAGGCGTCTTCTTCTGGGACCCACAATACTTACTGCCCTGTCACGTGGGTCCTGTTGCTTGCGGCTCACTCTCGGATTCCCCTGGCTAGTCAGTACACCACACCATGCTCCAATTCTACTCCAGGAGCACGGGTCCTGCACAGCTGCGAGGGAAGTTCCCAGAAAGAGGCTCCACCTGCAAATCGGAGCTCCTTTCTCCAAGGCTGACTCTGGAAAGGTTGGAATGTTGCAGTTCTGGAGCTGATTACACTTTACTGTGCTCATCTTTAGCTAAGTAGCCATCCCCTGACTGCCTCTGGGCTGGACCTGGGTTACCTGACTAACCAGTAAACATCTTTTATAAAGTATCAACAAGCCCTAGTTTCGACCAATCACAGGGCTGGAACACTATCAGGAAGCATCTTAGGCCTATACAGAGTTCTCTCTGTTTTGCTGTAACCCGCCCCTTTCACGCTTCTACCAATACATTTGAAAAGTATCTTGATTTATGGCTTTCTTTGCTCCGTTACTATAAAAACTTCATGAAATTGCTTCCACATTGGAACATGAGATTTAAGGTAACTTAAATCTGTGTTTTCAGGCTGTGAGTGCTCATATTTGGCTCCAGAATAAACTGGTTTTATTCCTCTTTGAAGTGAGAACTGGGTTTTTATGACATCATAGTGTAAGAAACATTAAATATGAGTCTTTTCTATCAAATACTATAAAACTTGTATTTAGGACAAGGACTTCGAACTTTTTTATCTTTCTGTGCAAGTGTTTTAATCCCCCCCCCACACACCTAATAAAACCTTTGTTTTCACAACCCCCTCCTTACATTCTTGGATTAAAATGGTTAACTACTTTTGCCTTCGCTTTCTTTGTCCCGATTCTTTTGAAAGTAGCCAACGATGAAAGACTAAGGTCAGACCCCAGCGAATGGGGAAAAGGCACAGTCACCTCCTGCGTTAGAGTAAAAACCAAGAGCACTTCCTGTCTCTGTGTGTTGGGTCTTCTGAGCACAGTCCCTTGATCAGGAGTAAAGCCTGCCTCTGCCAGACACATCAGATGGAGCGGTGGTCTCTTTCTTGTGACGGCGAGCTCATTTCTAATACTAGGCAAGCATAGACTCAGATGTACAGTACTTGGAGGTTTCTTGGTCGTTTGTAGAACCACGCAGCTCTGGGAGTTTTCCTGCGGAAGATGGAGCCAGGCATCCTTGTGGATCAGATAACTCAGCAGCATGTATGTGGAGCACTGTGTGCCCAGAGCCTGCAGCCCCTCGCTGGAGCTTTGGACTGAGTACCTCCTTGCGGAGTACGCTCCCTGACACCCAAGTGGTGGAGGAAGAGAAAGAACTCAAACAAGTTGTTCTTTGATGCCCCCAACCACACTGCAGTACACATGCCAAACCCGTGATAAATAAAGTCATAAGCAAATGCGAAAAGGTTTTAAGAGTGCACTGTGCTCGGGAAGTGAGAATGTTGCTTCCTACATTCCAGTCTGGTTAATATTTTACTGTGCTGAGTTTGTTAGCAAAACTGGGGGGAGGGGTTATTTTGCTTTCCAGTGACTATTTAATTTCAAAGACAACTTTACTGGGTGGAGACCAAATAAGTTCAAAGGCAGGAAGAACAGGAGGAGAAACTGAAAAGCAGGCAGTTGAGACCACACAGCACCTCACAAGAACGGTCCATCCGTTGCCGTCTTGGGCTGATTTTTCATGAGCGCTGCTGTGGCTGGCCTTTTTGCAAGCAGGAGGAGGCTTCGAGCTTCCATGGTTCTACCACTGCTTCAGTATCAGTAAATAATGCTGGGGGCTCTGCCTCGGCCAGCTACAGCCGTTCCCTAACTAATTACGTCCATTAAAACAGACACACACAGGAACTTGCATCAGCTCTGTGTATCGTCTGCTTCACCCGAGCTCAGGAATATTTTTAGTGACATGAAAGAGAAATTCAATTAAACTCAGGTAATCTAATTCGAGCCCTGCTCAAAAGAGAAAGGCCTCTGGGACCTCGTGCTAGTCACTTTTCTCCCTGCTGGGACCAAATGCCTGCCAGGAACTAAGGGGCGAAGGATTTACTTAAGGTTTTGGTTGGAGCACACAGTCTATGGAGACCAGGAAGCCTTGGCTGTGGCAGCAGGAGGCTAAGCTAAGGCCATTTATCACATCTGGGCGAATGAAAGCAGATCTTAGCTATAAACATTAGGACCTGAACCCAATGACCAACATTATTCAGCCAGGCTCTACCTCTTAAACCGACCCCCCAAAAAACTTTAACAGCCAAGGAACCAAGTATGTCAACACCTGAGACTATGGAAGACATTTTACATTTACTCATAGCAAACCCTTAAATGATGACGTCATTACAGATGATGCTGTTGCGGGAGAACAAAGCGCAAGGAAGTAGGAGACTTCTTTACATCTGACTCCAGAATGAGATGTGCTCGCCCAAGCCAAGGCTGCCAGTGTGGGATGTGCACTTTCACAGCCCAGCAAGGCTGGGGTGCGGGGAGCTGCCTGTACCTTCCCATGGCACCGGGTAAGAGCTGAGAGGGCTGGACATGTCCTCCAAGAGTTCACATGTTGGAACCTTAGTCCATCAGGGTCACGGTGCTGGGAGGACATGTGTGGGACATGTTGAGAAATGGGGGTGGGGCGCTCGTAAGTGTGGTGATGCTTTCTCCAGGGAGTTCTCCATCCTACAAGACTGAGCTGGTTATTGAGAGAGGTCACCAAAAAGTGGCCCGCCCCCTTGCTTTTTCCTCTTCTGCACACACTTTCTGGACCCACCCACTCTCTTTCATGAGTTGAAGCAGCCATGAGATCCAGCTCCAGAAACAAACATCAAAATAAATCTCTATTCTTTCTAAGTAACCCGGTCTTGTGTGCTCAATTATAGCAAAAGAAGCTGGGCTGAGAGGTACTGTGTGGGTGATGGGCTTTTACTAAATTGCTTCCTCCTCAAAGAGTAGGGTGCCATGAATGAGGAGGACCCTCAGCCCACAGGCTTCATAGGCAACACAGAGCCCTATCTCAGACATCCAAGGGAAGTATTATTCAGCCAGTCCTCTATCCTTCTCAGAGAACACAATGGAAGACTGGATGTTGAGGTGTCAAGAGATGAAGTACACATCTCTTGATGTGTTCATTATCAAAGGGTTCATTATGAATGAAGAGATCTCTCTCTCTCATGAAATATTTGTGATGGGGGAGAGTCTTCTGTTTTGTGTTAATTTCATTGGTTAAATAAAGAGACTGCCCTGGCCCTTAAATAGGACAGAAAATTAGGTAGGCGGAGTAAACAGAACAGAATGCTGGGAGAAAGAAACTGAGTCAGTGAGTCGCCATGATTCTCCCACTCCAGACAGACGCAGGTTAAGATCTTCCCTGGTAAGCCACCTCGTGGGCTACACAGATTATTAGAAATGGGTTAGATTAATATGTAAGAGCTAGCCAATAAGAGGCTGGAACTAATGGGCCAAGCAGTGTTTAAAAGAATACAGTTTCCGTGTAATTATTTCTGGGCATAAGCTAGCCGTGTGGGCAGCCGGGTGCTGGGGATGCAGCCCAGTCACCCCTATTACAACACATTTGTGTTTTACCTGTGAGCTAAGACATTTTTCAAATTCTGACCTCTCTAGAAAATGGTGGTTTGTGCTTTCCTGATGAGCACAGGGTGAAGGGTGTGGAAGAAGGGAGTCAGCGACAGTTGCAGGGCTTAGTGGGAGAGCCGAGTTCTGGCTTTGGTTCAACGCATGGGGGTGGGCTAAAGAGCAGGGAAGATTCATGAGTGAGGGACTAATTCTTTCACTCCTGGAGCCTATGGTTCTCCAACATGAGTGTGGTAATGTGCAAATTCCTCTCTGGCGATCACTTCAATGCTCACACCCACAAATATCAGACTGCATACTTGCTGTGATCAGGAGGGGGTGTTGGAGGAAATCTGATTCCAAATGAAATATACTGAGAAGTGGTAGGCCTTTGAGAAGTGGCAGGTCATTACAAGATTAATGCAACTGAACTTGGGGGCAAAGCACCTACAGTCTTAACATTTGAAAAAGTGTTGGTGGAGACTGTCCATTTTTGAAGGCTTCTCACCTCAGCCCAGATGATGCCTTTCCCTCAGCTGCATAGAAGGAGCCAGCCCCCCCTCCCCCAGTTACCACAGCTCTGTATCCAGCACCTCCTGAGACCTGCAAGGCCACCTGCAAGGGCAGGGAGGTGCAGGAGGGAGCCATGGGGATCTCAGGCAAGGGACAATAACCTCCCCCATGACCTCTCCACAGAACAGAGTGTCAACAGTCAACAAGCTGGGCTGGGAATCCCCTGAAAGCAGTTGCGGCTGTTCTGACCACAGCAGAGACAGCTGTCACACTCAGAGAGCAGCGGTCTACACCAGATGCCGAAGCTCTGGGTGAGAGTCACTTAGTGTGCCCCACGTGACCCAGAAGCAAGTGACCCATGAACCGTGATGTCAGGGAAGCTCTGAATGGCTCCTTGCACGTTAAATGAGAATAGTTTCTTTTGTGCGTTTTTCCAGGGGTGGGTGTGGACAACCGTTGGAAGCACAGACGGAATCGTTTTACCACGTGACGACCCCTCATGATACAGGATGGTCCTGTGAGCAAAACCTCCACCGTTCTCCTTAAAGCCTTTGTGATTTCCCACTAAAATGGTCCAGATTTCTTATGAGGATTTCTTATATAGAGCATTGGGGTAGAGTCTTTCTTTATGATGTCCTTTGGTTGGTTGGTTCTGCCACACTAGGGATGGAACCCAAGGCCAGTGCCCTGTTCCCTGAGCTCCATGAGCAGCCCAAGCCTTTCATCTCCCCATGCAGTGTAGTTTCCACTTACCTATGTGTTTCCCCCTCCAGTTGTCCCCAAAGCACAAGGCCTTCTCGAGTCTCCTGCTTTGTGTGCAGTCTGTCAGTCAACCTGAATTCAGCTGCATTTTGCTTGCAAGAGATTCTTTACAAGTCCCCGTGCTGTCAATCTGGTTGTGAAAATGTCACCCACACAGGGCTGTCACTAACACATGTTTGTGGCAGATCTGGGACATCACAGACATCTTCAGTGTCCTCTGGGACCACAGTCAGGCCCTGAAACTGGCTCCAGCGTTGGTCATTGTTGCTTTTCTTCCAGACTGCCCTCTCCTGTGTCCATTGCCCTGAACGATACCTTTGCTAACAGTCTCCCTTGGGACAAGGGGCTGCATCCACAGGCTGCCTTTTTAGAGTCACCGTCCCCACAGGGTGTCCGGGAAGAGGGAGTTACACAGTCCTCATCTTTTCCCCGCCTCAGGTTCCCTGACACACACCCACATTGTTCTTCCATCTTGTGGAAAGCAAATGGCTGTGTGACTCCATCTGCACCCACGTGGCACCCAGCAAACAGGCTGAAATGAATATGAAGCAGTAAGTGGCATGGGTAGGACAGGAAAGCCATTGGTGTGAAAGCCA
Source organism: Microtus ochrogaster (assembly GCF_000317375.1). Lineage (NCBI taxonomy): Eukaryota > Metazoa > Chordata > Mammalia > Rodentia > Cricetidae > Microtus > Microtus ochrogaster. The sequence continues at coordinate 5,020,401 of NC_022019.1, forward strand.
ATCCCTGACTGTGAAGGCAGGGCGATGATGGAGCCTCCTAAGGTGTCTCCAGGACTGCTGGACCCTAATATAAATGACACCACAAACCACTTACGTGGGATTCCTGCAATACTGTGTAACAGGTGCATGCTTTAAGTTCCTACCATTTTCCATTAAAAATGTATTCATAGCTGGCATGGTAGTGCACACCTTCAATCACAGTACTTGGGAGGCAGAGGCAGGTGGATCTTTGAATTTGAAGTCAACCTGGTTTACAGAGTGAGTTCCAGAACAGCCAGAGTTACACAGAGAAACCCTGTCTCAAAACAACAACAACAACAAAAATGTATATTCATAAGTTATTCTTGCTTTAGTAATGGAGTTCAAAGAAATTATGTCTCATGGTAGTCCAATTATCCTGATCTCACCGTTGCACATAGTGTACATGTGTTGGAATATCACACTTTACTCCACAATACGTAAGATTACTATGAATCAATTAAAATGTCTTCGGCTGGAAATGTAGTTCAGTTGTAGAACTTGCTTAGCATGGGGAAGGCATTGGATTTCATCCCCAACATTGAAAAAAATATATCATTAATTAACAACTATTATAAAAACATATAGGTGTTCCTTGGTATCCACAGGGATTGGTTCCAGGACCCATGTGGGTATCAAAATCTACAGATGAAGACCTTTATATGAAACGGTGTGGTATTTACCTATATAACCTACACATAGCCTCCTGTGTGGTTAAAGCATTCTCTAGATGAGCTATACACTGTACTGGTTCAGAAATAATCAAGATAAAAAGTTCCTTGGAGTTCAGCACCAGTGCAAAACCCTTGGCGTGGTGGGGAATGGTCTCACTGTGTAGCCAATGGTGGCATCCTCATACACTAAGGGGTTATGTGTGGCATGGACAAAGTGTGTATGGAATTGTGGGTGAATGGCTTGCGTGGCATGGGAAAACACTCATTTCCTCTGTCTACATCTCTTGAAGATCAGTTGCACATGGGCGTTTCAGAGAGCAAGGGTATAGGGAGCGGGACAATGGACAGTCATCTTTCCTTTGTGATACTATTGCCTCATAAGAGAAGCAGCAAGGCCGATACGCAGATCCAATATCCTGTACCCAGAGGTTCTGTCTTGTTGTTTATTCTGGGGAAAACGACTCTCGCTGAGTGCATCTGTGGTGTCGTTAGATTAGAAAAGAGCTTTGAGACATCTATTCACATCAGACACCTACTAGGACACGCCCAGCAGAGGAAGTATGTTCCCGAGTCACAGATGTGAGCAGGGAGTGGGGCTGAGAGCAAACAGAACATTCCATGAATGCCGGGCCCGTCTTCCATCACTGCCATATGAATGGGGCTTCTAATGGGCCTGGCCTGATGCTAACAGAGACACGAGACTCCAGAAAGCAAAAGCAAGATCTGGTGAATAGAACTTGCCTTGTAAAAGGATCCTGGGGAGCATACTCTTTAGCTCCTGATTCCTCACCATTGGTGAACCTGGGAGCTTTTAGAAGGGCTGAATCTGGGGTACCACATCAGACTTACAGAATCAGAATGTGTGTTACCTCTGTGAGACCTCCCTGTTCATAAGGATGGAAGTCTCAGCAGTGCTGGGCTAAAGAGAAAACACAGCTTAGGCTGAAGATAAGACACTGGGACACTGAGACCTTCAGCCCACAAAGATGTGCTTCAGGTCTTCATGGAGAATGAGGACGTCTATTCTGGATGTGGTGGTTTGAATGACAATGATCCCATAGGCTCGTGTATTTGAATACTTGGTCCCTAGTCAGTGAAAATGTTTGGGAAGGATTCAGAGGTGTGGCCTTGTTGGAGGTGTGTCACTGTAGAAGGGCTTTGAGATCCCAAAGCCCATGTCAGGCCCAGTAGCTTCTCTCTCTCTCTCTCTCTCTCTCTCTCTCTCTCTCTCTCTCTCTCTCTCTCTCTCTCTCTCTCTCTGCCTCCTGTTTGTGGATCAATATGTAAGCCCTCAACTATTGCTCCAGTTCCACGCTTGCCTACTTGCTGCCATGCTCCCTGCCATCCTGCCATGATGGCTGTAGACTCACACTCTGAAATGGTAAGCCCCGATAAACTCTTTCTTCTCTAAGTAGCCTTGGTCATGGTGTCTCATCACAGCATCAGAAAGTAACTAAGACACTGAGTTAGGCTGCTGCTGCTTTTCCTGGTATGTAGAAATAGGAGCGGCGGGCTGCTTCCCGCCACTCGGCTAGCTTTACCCGAGATAATTACACGGACACTGTATTCTTTTAAACACTGCTTGGCTCTTTAGCTCCAGCCCTTTTTCTTGGCTAACTCTCGCACCTGGACTAGCCCATTTCTAATCATCTGTGTCGCACTCCAAGGTGCGCTTACCGGGAAGATTCTAGCCTACGTCCATCCTGGGTCGGAGCTTCATCGCGTGTGCCTCAGAGAGCAGAGCTC
>NC_022019.1:5022938-5027147 GCF_000317375.1 Microtus ochrogaster
TCAGAGAGCAGAGCTCTCGCCTCTGCCCGCAAGAGTGAGGCGTCTGCCCCTGAGAGGAGAGCTGTCGAGTCTCTGAGCTCACTTCCTCTTCCTCCCAGCGTCTGCTCCTCCCACCTATGTTCTAACCTATCAGGTCAAGCAGCTTCTTTATTTAATCAACCAATGACCTTCCTCCATCACTGGTATGGTCTGAATGTGCTCCTCAAGCAAGGTTCACATATTCAGGGGGGACTTGGAGAGGTGATTGAGATTAGGTGTGGCCATACTGTCCCAATGGTGGCACTGATTACTTTATAAGAGGAGGTGCCCCAAGCTGGCTAGTGCTTGCCCTGTCTCTCCACAGGACGCCCTCCACCATGTTATAATGCTACTAAGGGTTCTCTCAGCGGCTGGCCCCTGTATACTGGACTCTTCAGCCTCCAGGAGAGTGAATCAAACGAACACTTACTGTTTAACATCTGCAGACTTGCAGTATTCTATTATGGGATCATGAAACAACCATGGCGTGTCTTACTAAATCCTGTAGCAGTCAACACCTGTACCATTCTGCTCTCTTCCAAAGGCCTTGCTTTTGGAATAACATCACATTATTATCCAATCAGTGACACAAAAAGTGGCTTTTAAAATTCTCTTAGTACCTGAGGTACTAAGGTGACTCCCACCAAAGCTCACAGAGATAGAAAGCATCAGTCAGGACTCCAGCTCAGGCACAGTTGCCCCAGCTCTGGCTGGGGTCTTTTCTACCCTGCTCTTGGGAATTGCAGGGTCTTGAGATGTTTGCACTTGTTTTTTGTTCTGGCTTTGCCTAGAGTGCTTGCCTTGCTGTTTCTTTGGTATTGTCCTTCCAACTCTGCTGTCCCCAAAGGAACAGGAGCCTGACATCTCCTGGGTTACCCAGGCTCCTGTCTTCTCACCTTTCATTGGATGACGCAAGCTGGAAACCCAGGGTCTACTTCAGCTCATGATGCATCTTACTTCTTTATTAGTGTCTTAAAGATGAAAACATTTACACAAAACCATAAAAATAAGAACTATCCCATGACCCAGCTCTCTAACTCTTGGTTATATTCCCAACATACCACAGAGCCACCTGTCTGTCCATATTTATTGCTGCATTAGTCAGCATCGCCATGATATGGAGTCAGTCTAGACGTACATGAATGGAGAAAGAAAATGTGGTGTGTATAAAAGTTGTACATATACACAATGGAATTTTACTCAGCTTTAAAGAAGAAAGAAATTATCACACACGCGCACACACACACACACACACACACACAGAGAGAGAGAGAGAGAGAGAGAGAGAGAGAGAGAGAGAGAGAGAGAGAGAGAGAGGACTGTGAGAAGGAGAAGAGGTGGAAAGAGAAGGGGAGTTGGGAACAAGAGAGAGGAAAGGGATATATGTGGCATGGTATAACAATTTTCTCCAAACTGCAACATTCTTTCTAGAGTGAGGGTAGTGGTGGGAGGCCCTCGGGACTCAAATTCAGGCAGTTACAAGTATCAAGGCCCCATCTCACAGTTATGAAGTTGGGGAGAAGAGACTCTGCTGGCTAGATGTGTGCAAGCTCCCACAAGCTCCGGGGATGCAGCTTGTGAGTCAGCACCCAGGTGGAGTGGGTTTCTAGTGATGCATCCACCTCTGGGTCAGCTAGTAAGCAACTTCTCACTCAGTTCCTGTAAGTTGCCCCAGTAAGCTCAGTGACTCCCCACGCTAGAGGTGGGTGACACTGAGCCTTCTGTCTGTTGTCTGTCCCCTGTCTGAGATGAACAGACATTTATTCAAATCCCTCCAGGAAAAGTCGCACAACAGACATGAAAACAGGAGGGGATCTATTGTGAAGATGGATGAGCAGAGAATGGCAAAGGGTAGGAAGTGGAGCGGGGAGAGGGACAAATCAAACTAAAGTATAATGAGTCATATGTATGAAAATCCCACGGTGAAGCCCATTCTTTTGTATATTAGCCAAAAAATTAATTTAAAAGCCTCTGCACAAAGGTCTAACGATTCACACTTGCTCTTTCTGGCTCACCGTAGTACCTGCCACTTTCCAAGGGCCTGATTTCTGGCTGTTACACGGGTTAGTTTGTCTTGTCACAAGATGACACCTTCCCCCATTTGTCTCCTCTCTTCTCCAGACTGCAGGAGAATGCATGTCTGCCATTACTCACCTGCGCCCCTCCAGCCCAACACCATGCCTGAATCATCAGCTAGATTGCTGAGCCATACTTATTACCCTCATTAAAATATAGAGTAGGAGTTAAAATGTCCAAAGTAAGGTGGAAGGCAATGCCTGGAGGAATGAGCACCCAAGGCAGGCGGGGGTGGGGTGTGTGTGAAGGGATGGGGGTCAGGGAGGGCAGCATAAGACATCTCCAGAGGGAGGGAGGCTTCTGGAAACCGCCAGGGCTCGCAGTGATTCAGAGACAAGCTGTTGGGAAATCCCTCGCCTCTTTGAATTGCACCCTGGTTCCAAGTTCCGTGAAAATGTGCCACGTTACATCAAGTAGCTGATTTCTTAATAAGCTAATTCATCTCCTGCTTCACTGCAGCCCTCTCTTGCCTCCGTTCACCATCTGTCCTTCTGAGTTTGTATTAATGGAGCCCAGCCAAGACGTACGCAGGTTCTGAGTGGGAAGCGTGTGTGAAGGCTCCGCCGCCAGTGGTACTGTTCCGCGGCTCAGAGCCAATGGAGATGCCTTCCTGGTCCTCTTTTCTCTGAGTGTAAGCGTTTGTCACTTGCAGAGACATGGAAATAGACTTTTTAAGGGAATGATGCCATTCTGTCTTAAAGACGATGCAAATAAAGCCGGTGGCTCTGTGGCTTTCTGTTGGAGAGACTTAGGGCTCCATGCTTCTACTAGGAGACTCAATTCGGGAATATAGTTACAACCACGAAGGAAGAAACATTTTGGTTATAGGAGTTTGCTTCAAAACCAAATCTCCATTTAAAGCAGGAGACTATTTTCGTCCACTCTCAGTAAGTAACAACTTTTTTTTTCCTACTTGGAAAATAGCCAAGAGGAAAATCAAAGCAGGGACTCATTTCTGGGAGGCAGAGAGGAGTCCTCAGAGCGTTCCTGAGTGTGAGATAGGAGTGCAAGGGCCCTTCTTTCTTCCTTTCTCATGTCCCCTTTCTCCCTCAAATGTGTTCAGCCATGATCTTTTTATTTGGTAACCATGATAGTTAATCATCACGCTCAATTTGATGGAATGTAGAATCATCACACAAACACACCTCTGAACTCTAAGAGTTTCCAGAGAGGTTTGACTGAGGTGATACACCCTGAATGGAGACAGCACCACACCATGGGAAGGGGGCCAGGACTCTGAGAAAAGGAGAAAGCAAGCTAAACACCGGCATTTTGCCCTCCCTCCCTCCCTCCTCCTCCTTCCTTCCCTCCCCCTCTCTCCCCCACCCTCCTGTCTGATTGTGGACCCAATTCCTACCACAGAATCTCCCCAAAGTGACTGACTGTCGCTTCTCTGCAGGCAAAAGCTAACCCTTCCTCCATGAATTTGCTACTATTGGCTACTTAGTCTCAGCAACAAGAAAGCAGCTAACAGTAATGCATATACCATAGAGTTTTAGCCTTTCCAAAGTTCCTCCACAGTGGCTTAGTTGAGAAGCAGCCTCACCTGCAGTTTGCTTTCTGTCATCCCAGTTGTGGGCTGCTAACCACAATCCAAACTCTTAGTATGGGAAATCCCAGGAATAAATATTTCACCAATTTTAAATGATACTATTTTGTATAGCACGATACCATCTAACTACTTGGGAGGGAAAGCAACCATTTATCCAGTCTGTCTACACCGTATGGACCATCTGCCCACTGTGGGGAGCTATCTTAGCTTTCAGACTATCTTCTGCGGTTTCAAAGGTGATGTTCAGAAAATCCTGTGTAGTGTCCTAAGGTTATCACACACTACCTTATCATTCACTTCTTCTCATTGTCTCGTACAGTACAATGTAATGTCATCACACGAAGAAGGGTGGGTAGGGCACAATGAGGTATTTTGAAGAAAAAACATCACATAACTTACTGCAGAAATTGCTATATTCTGTTTTATTTTGAAGTATTATCTTTTATGTATTTGTTTTGTTTTTAACTCTGTGTGTGTGTGAGAGAGAGAGAGAGAATGTGTGTGTGTGTGTGTGTGTGTGTGTGTGAGAGAGAGAGAGAGAGAGAGAGAGAGAGAGAGAGAGA
>NC_022019.1:5027247-5027832 GCF_000317375.1 Microtus ochrogaster
GCTGGAAGTGGGCAGAAGATGGCACTGGGTCCCCTGGAACTGGAGTTCCAAGTGGTTGCGAACTGCCCATTCCAGGGGATGAGAATCAAACTCAGGTCCTCTGCAATCCTGGCAAGCACTCTTAACTACTGAGCCATCTTTCTAGCCCTATTATTTTTAATGTATAGATTGTAAGTTAAGTTTTGTCATAGGTGTGCTTGTATAGAGGAAAACACAATAAAGTAGTTCCCTTCTTAGGGAAGGACATACACACCCTGAAACCAAAGATGGCGCCAAATCTTACCTATGCCCTCTTTTCCCCTATACCTGCATGCCCATGATAAATTCAATGTGTAAATTAGGCACAGGAAGGGATTAGCAACAACTACGCAATAAAGTAGACAATCATAACAATATGCTACAATGTAACTGCCACCATTATTAGAGATTTTTTTACAATTATGTATTATTTTGTGTCTTATATTATGGGGAGGAGAGCAATGCCCCAGCACTGGCGTGGGGAGCAGAGCGCAACTTCCAGGAGTCAGCTTCTCTCTTCCATCATGTGGGTTCCAGGGGTTGAATTCAAACCATCAAGTTTACATT
>NC_022019.1:5027932-5034190 GCF_000317375.1 Microtus ochrogaster
TATTATGTGGGCACACATGCTAACTCAGGCTCTTAGGCTTGGTGGCAATCATTTCTCTTTTATGGATTCACCTTGCCAACCTCTCACCATCATTAAGCAAGATAATACTTCTCATAAGGACTGTGGTAATGGTGTGAATTTAATTCAACGGAGCTTTTCCAGGCTCTTGGTGGACTTGACTTGGGGGACTAGGGTTCTGGAAACTCAACAGCCACCAAAGCCACTCTAGTCAGTGGCTTCCAAATTCATTGCCTCATATTGCAGAATAAGGACACACAGACAAGGAGTGAGCCAAGCAAATATGGATTTATTAAAGAGAAGTGAGAAACTCCTGAGCGAGCTCCAAGGGACACACAGTCTTCCCCGGTGTTCCTTTATGGGTCTTGTGGTACGGAGTGGATGGAGACTGAGGTGATCTTTATTGTGAATAGTCATTTTTTATTAGTACATTATGGGTCAAACCAGTAAAGGAGCCCAAATGTCTTGACCAGCTGGAGAGTTTTTGCCTGTTAGGGAGGGGTCATGAATGCCACATACACAGCTCATGATTCACCATCCCCCTCTCTTTACTGTCTGAGGGAACCTAGTTCTGGTCTCAGTTCTCCAGCAGTGGGTCTAGTAACTGAAATGGTCCAGTGTCACACACAGTATGGAGACACTAGAGAGGAACGATTCCTCCTCCTTTCCATGCAGGATCAGAAGGACAGTGTGTGGTTTCAAAATGCTATTCAGGCCACCATGCAATTTAAGATGCCGAGTTGCTTTTTTCTGGAATGTTCCATTTAATATTTTAGAGGCTAAGCTAATTCTTTTCCCATCTTATCCTAAATGCCAAGGTCTTGACTGTCATTGTCCTTGCCCTCGCTTACTCCCACAAGGGACTCACTTTGCTGACCAAGCTTTGTCTGTTTCAGTCTCTCTCTGGGCTGTTTAGAAAGCAATATAAAGACATTAATATCTGACTGCCTTTGGTTATGTATGTTCAAAACTTTGAAAAGAATTTTTGAATAGCAGTGTCGGAAGTGGGTACAGTGTGACACACCTGGGATCAAGCCCTCGGGAGGCAGAAGCAGCAGAATCAAGTCCAGTCTGGGCTATATGAGATATTGTCTCAAAAAAAAAAAAGAGCACAAATATGTCATTGCAAAATTCCTCAAAACAAACTGATGTCTCATAGTTGCTCTTAAACAAGGATTTTTAAATGTATAATCTAGTTAAAGATGAGTAATTTGTAATACATGAGTTCTTGACCACAGAATTCTGAGAAACACGAATAATTTTGTAATTGCTAATTTAATTTTCTGTAGAAATTGCTGTTCTGTTATTGTCCTGTCTTTCCAGAAACAGTTGTCGCTGCCATCTCTACACACTTACTCACTTAGCACATCAGAGTGTATATGAAGCTCACTGTGTGTGCAGCTCCTAATGTGGTCCTCCTGGGTTCCTGTGAAGCAGATGCTATAAGCTCATATGTTTGTTTGTTTGGTTGGTTGGTTGATTGGTTGGTTGGTTTTTCAAGATGGGGTTTTTCTGTGGCTTTGGAGCCTCTCCTGGAGCTCACTCTGTAGACCAGGCTGGCCTCAAACTCACAGAGATCCACCTATGTCTGCCTCCTGAGTGCTGGAATTAAAGGTGTGCTACACCACCACCCGGCTATATGTGCATCTTGTAATGTGGTCCTCCCAGGCTCTCTGTGAAGCAGGCGCTATAGGTTCATACGTGCATCTTCTAATGCAGTCCTCCCAGGCTCTCTGTGAAGCCGGTGCTATTTGAATGTAGGACAAAAAAGAAACATATAGGAGACGACTGACAGAAACCCCGGCTGATAGTGGAAACTGTGCCCTCAGGCTAGCAGATGGCTCTGCTGGTTAAGGCGCTCGCTGCCAAGCCAAACCGGATGACCTGGGTGATATCCCATGTTGGAAAGAGAGAACAAATTTCTACACATTGCTCTCTGAGGTCTACATGTACGGCATGTACCCACACACCTACAGTTCCCCAACCAAATAAAAAATTTTAAAGCAAATTTAAAAAAGTGTTAATGTTTTCGAAGAAAACAAACGAACAAACAAATCTTACCCTCCTTTGAGCTTTCTTCCACTGTAACACAGATTCCCCGGGTGAGAAGTCTGACTCTGTAGTTTACCCCCCAGGTAACCTTGGGTCCGTTACTTGGGTCTCTGTGTCTGTCTTCTCATCTGTGGGGTGGGAACAACTGCTATATCCTAGGGTCCTCAGAAGGCTGAAAGAAACGAGCACACTGCACACACTGACAGAGAAGGCACTTCCTGTGGGCATATCTACACGAGGATGTCCCTCGTGGTCCTGATCTCTATCTCTCTTCCCTAGCGTGCTGGCAGCCGCCGACTGGGCTCTTCTCCCACACACGTGGAGTGGCGTCCTTTACGCCAGGCTCTTATCTCCGTGAGACGCACAGGCTGAGTCTCTCGGCCTCATCATCAGATAGAGGATAGCCGTGACTTCATTCCCACTTCAGCCTTCCCACAAAATAAATAAAAATAAATAAATAAATTCGGTAAGACAGAATGCTAACACACTTCAAAGCTCCCGTCATATAATTCAAGAGGAGTTTAGAAGCTCGCTTTATTTATCTTAAATTATTCATAGCATAAATCTTTAAAATATTTAAACTCCTTTACCGTCAAAGGAAAATGCTGATGGAGTGTTTTCTGTGGAGAGAAGAAAGAGGCACTAGCGATGCCGGGGCTAGAACGGCATATGGCGGAACAGCCGGGCAGGCTTCAAAGGGACGTTCCTTCATGCTCCACTTTCTGGACCAAGGAATGCTTTCCTTCGGGGAGTCAAGGTTTTGCCAAGTGGGATTAATTTTTTTAAATGTTGCTCCCAAGGAGGAGCCTTTAACAAAACATGCGAAGACGTGAAGAAGTGGAAACGTCCTTCCTTCCCCCGTTAATGAAACCGCTCATTAGCGGAACACCAGGGGGCCACTAGCGAGACAGTCATGCAGCTGGCACTCATTCTGAGAAGGATGATTCATTGCCATGGTTACTGATGCTGGAAATATTGCCTCCTGCAATCAGCACGCACACAGATCCTTTGAGGGAGTGTAAAAATTAGAGCAATTCTCCAATTTTTGTAAACAATTCGTGAAAATCATCAGCTGCCCCCCAGGCTGAGCTTACACAGTGCAACCTTTAGGGCATAAAATCAGAGAGGGGCAGTGACTGGACCCAGTGGATTTTCCAGCCGCAAGACAGAAACACAGGGAGTGAGCTCTAGGTTCCACCCGCCCCTCCCCCACCGTGTGTGTGTGTGTGTGTGTGTGTGTGTGTGTGTGTGTGTATGTGTAAGGAACCTGGTAGAGTGACATCTGCCTGCCTGATTAGTGTCTTTATGAGCGAATTCTGGTTTGCCAAATGCACAGTCAGGGCATACAGCTTTGCAAAGTCTTGGAAAATGACTGCAGGCCGCGGTGAAGTACCGGCTGAAGTCCAACTTGGTTCCTTAGAAACAAGGCAGGGTAAAGAACTTCAGGAGAGAATCTGAAGGTGCCTCCGGGTTGGAGGGCTTGCCTCTTCATGGATTTGATTCCCAGTACACACAGAACAGAGTAAAAATGATGGGACCCCTACGACCTCAGAAAAAGTAAACAAGTTTTTAAAAGAGACAACAGGGAAGAAGGAAGGAGGACGGGAAGGGGGGGGTGTGGGGAATTGGGAGGAGTAGGGGTGGTGGGATGGGATGGGAAGGAAGAGTGGAAAACTAGTTTTAAGGAAAAGAGGCATATTAAGTGCATGCATATTTTGGTCTCAGTTTCTCTGATTTGTGTCTTAAGTTTGGGAACAGGAAGATAGACAATCCATCTCTGAGAAATCTTTGACTGTGAGTGAATTGCTCCTGTATATCTTTGGCTTTATTGCAGGAATGCCAGCACCTTAAGGCACTCCTTGCTATAGAGGAACCTGCCTGACTCCATTTTGAAGGCAGGAGCTGTTATACTGAATTGTTAAAAAATAAGTTTCTACTTACTGAATTGTTCTCTGTTTCCTGAAGCCTGACCTTCTCCAACCCATGACCTTGACTTGTTTTTGAAAATACCCTAACCCTCCCTGAACCCTTCCTAATCACATGGTAACCACATGATAATTTTTTAAATATTTTTTCTATATTTCCTTATTGCTCCCTTGTCTCTGTTTTATAAAACTATTCGTGATTTTATTTCTTAAAATGGGCCCAGGATTCACTACTGCTCTCCCACTTAGGAGGCAGTCTCTGGCCAGTTCTTAGGTGTACCCCAATAAAAAACATCAAGCTTGCTTCAAATTTGGCTCAAACTGTGGTAATGGTCTTATTCTCACTGTTGGGATTAGCATTTTCTGGAGCTCCAGGAAAATTCAGACCACCTATCCAAATTCTAAACCCAGACTTTCCCTCTAGAAACGTGGGGTTGAGGGGAGCTGGGGGAGCTGCCTTAGGAGACACGTACCTTGAGAGGTTCCAAGGCTCAGAGACTGCCTTTGGTGTGCTGGGAAAAGCAGCAAGCATCTTTGTGGGCCTCCTGGTGAGTTATAGTGGGCTTCCATTTTGTGGGATCCCTAGATGGGATGTGGATGGGGTGTTCCTGTCCAGGACAAAAAGTGGAATGCTGTACTGCCCACCTGAGGTTATTGGTGTGTTTTTATGTCCTGTTTGTCTGGTACATCTTGTCTTTGAACTATTTTGTTTCTGTTCTCTTTCTGTCTTTTATACTTTCTGTGTTAACTGATTTATTTTGGACTTGGGAAAACCGAACTGATCAACAGTAAAGGTAACAAGACTAGCGAGCCTAACCACCCTCTAACCTGTGTTCTGAAGAATTCTGATAAACTTGATCTCCCTAGAGTTAAGGAGGATTATGATTATCCTATTACCAAGTGTCACCTCTGAACATTCTGTGAAACTGAGTGGCCCACATTCAGGGGTGGCTGGCACCCTGGGGGACTTAGATTCTCAGATATCCTGGGCAATGGTTAATGCCACCCTCAGTGAGCCCAGACACCCAGATCAGATTGAATACCTCTTGCCTTGGGCTAAAGCAGCTTCCATTCTGACCCCTTGAATGATGGTCTGTGCAGTCTGCAAGAGGCAAGGTGGCCAAACCCTGGCTGTTGGCAGATGGAACCTTCGAGGGCCTGCAGCAGAAACCAAGAGACCCCCCGCCCCACTGTCTACCTAAGTTCTGCCCTATCAAAAGGCCAAGGCAGTTTCTTTATTCTTTAACCAATGAAAACAACACACAAACAGAAGGAACTCCTACACCCTAGATGATTTATTATTGACTGCTAAAGATGAGGAGGATTGTTTGAGAGCCACCAAGGACTTTGGGAAACTCTAACCCAGTTAGGCTATAGAGTTTCTAAAAAAAAAAAAAAAAAGAAAGAAAGGCCAAATTTATTCACCCCAGGTTACTGACTTGGGGTATGGTCTGAGAGAAGGGAAAAGACTGTTGTCCTGGGCCTGCATGGCAGCCCATACTGCAAATCCCAACTCCAACCACCCAGAAACAAGTTAGGGAATGTCTGGGAGCTGTTGGATATAGCCATCTTTGAATACCTGGGTTTGCTGAAATTCTCAAACCCCCGTACTCTGCTATAACGTCCCATTGGAATGAACTGAGGACCGTGAACAGCACAGTTAAGAACTTAAAAGAGGCCCTGGTACAGGTCCATGCATTAACTCTCCCTGTTATCTCCAAGCCCTTTCATCTTTACATCCATGAAAGAAAGAGCATTGCCAAGGGAGTCCTGACTCAGACCCTGGGTCCCTGGAAAAGGTTGATAGTTTCCATCTTAAAGAGATTGGATCCTGTAAGCCTTCGGCTGCCCCCCCCTTTTTAAATTTAATTCAATGTTATTTTTTTATTAAAAATTTCTGCCTCCTCCCCGCCTCCCTTTTCCCTGCCCCTTCCCCCACTCCCCACTCCCCTCCCCTCCCTCTCCAGTCCAAAGAGCAGTCAGGGTTCCCTGCCCTGTGGGCAGTCCAAGGTCCTCCCCCCTCCATCCAGGTCTAGGAAGGTGAGCTTCCAAACAGGCTAGGCTCCCACAAAGCCACTACATGCAGTAGGATCAAAACCCAGTGCCATTGTCCTTGGCTTCTCAGCAGCCCACATTGTTTGCCACGTTCAGAGAGTCTGGTTTTATCCCCTGCTTTTTCAGTCCCAGTCCAGCTGGCCTTGGTGAGCTCCCAATAGATCAGCCCCACTGTCTCCGTGGGTGGGTGCACCCCTCTTGGTCCTGA
>NC_022019.1:5034420-5071892 GCF_000317375.1 Microtus ochrogaster
AAAAAAAAAAAAAAAATTTCTGTCTCTTCCCCACCACCGCCTCCCATTTCCCTCCCCCTCGCCCAATCAACTCCCCCTCCCTTATCAGCCCAAAGAGCAATCAGGGTTCTCTGCCCTGTGGGAAGTCCAAGGACCACCCACCTCCATCCAGGTCTACTAAGGTGAGCATCCAAACTGCCTAGGCTCCCACAAAGCCAGTACATGCAGTAAAATAGATGGAAATAGAAAACACTATCCTGAGTGAGATAAGCCAGACCCAAAAAGAGGAACGTTGGATGTACTCACTCATATTTGGCTTCTAGCCATAAATAAAGGACATCGAGCCTATAATTCGTGATCCTAGAGAAGCTAAATAAGAAGGAGAACCCAAAGAAAAACATATAGGCATCTTCCTGAATATTAGCCACTGCGATTCTTATAAAAGAAGCTGACAAGGTCACGTTGGGACAGATTCTAACTATAACAACTACACACACTGTGGAAGCCCTGCTGAGAGATAGATGCCATCAAATGCCCATCTGGCACAGTACAAAGCCCTTCTTTTAGGTTAGGACAGACTGACTTTTGATAAATCTTTGGCCATTAATTCCACCATCTTGCTACTGGATGATGACCCTGAGGAGCCCTTCCAGGACTGTCCGGAGATGCTGGACGTCAACCTGACCTGACAGACATTCCTCTCACTACCAGAGATGCAGATCTCTATATGGGTGGCAGCAGCTTTATTCAAGAAGGAACCAGGTCTGCAGGGTGGCAGTGGTCGTAGGCCAGAAGGAGGTCATTTGGGTACAAGCCTTGCCGAGGAGCACATCTGCCCAGAGGGCAGAAATAATTGCTCTGACACCGGCTTTAAGATGGACTGAGGAAAAGAAGGTGAACATCTACACAGACAGCCAATATGTGTTCGCCATGGCTCATGTTCACGGACAGATATATAAACAGAGGGGCTTACTCGCCTCAGAGGGAAAGACTATTAAAAATCAGTATGAAATTGTCCAGTTCCTGGAGGCCGCCTAACTATTACCTGAATGGGTCATTATTCATTAGCCAGGACCCCAAAAAGACAAAAGCCCCCACACTCAAGATAACAACCAGGCAGATTGCCAAAGAGGTTGCTCTCGGGAACCCAAACCCCAGATGGTTCTGGAACTATTCGCTACCCCTGAGCCCTGACTCTGCCTCAGTGAACATGTTCCAGAGTTCGATGCCACAGAGATCAAGTCATCTTGTGACATGGGGGCTCAGCAGAGCTGCAATGCATGGTGCACCTTGCCTGATAGAAGAAGTTAGCAAAGCTGACTAACTGCCTTGTGTCACACCATGCGTTTGTCAACTGAAGATCTCAGAACTCATTTCTCATGTCTGGCCACCTGGACACCTAGAAAAACTCCAGAGCATTTCCTGTGCCCAGGTAAAGGTGAAGAATGACATACTTCATCCAGGTCAATGGAGTCAGGCACAGAACCCTGTGAACTTTGGGAAATAAAGTTTACTAAACTCAAGCCCAACTGGATGGTTACAAATATCAGCTGGTCTTGTCAATACTGTCACAGGTTGGGTAGAGGCCTTTCCATCCTGAATGGAAATGACCCAAGTGGTAGCTAAGAAACTAAGAAAGGAAATTATGCCCAGATTTGGCCTCCCCATATCTCTGGGATCCAACAGTGCTCAGGCCTTCATGGCCAGGTTATCTCAAACACACTCTAAGGCTCTTAACATAAATTGGAAACTTCGTTGTGTGTGTCATCCTCAGAGTTCAGGAAAGGTAGAGAGGATGAATAGAACTTTAGAGATTTGAACTAGATACACTCTTGAGACTGGTGCTAATGGGGTTGACTCTGATGTACCCCTATCAAGAAAAATTCAACCCATATAAAATAGACTCTGGGCGACCACTTCCCATGATCTCTCTGGTACATGCTAGACTGTTATCAGATTGCCCCACTCCAATATCTGGGTCCTTCTAAGGATTGCAACTAACTTTGGGTAAGATTCTCCCTAAGGTCCAGGCTGCTTGACCTGTTGGGTACCACCCACCTGATCTCCCATTCTAGCCGGGAGATGCTGTATTAGTCTGCTGCTTCAAAACTGACTGGCTTGAACCTAGATGGAAAGGACCTTATGTTGTGTTTCTCCGGACTCCTACTACTGTTAAAGTCACTGGTATTTCTGCCTGGTTCATCACTGACATCTCAAGAAGGCAATTAAGGAATCCAAACAAGAGGAGCCCAGTCCCCAGAGGTGGAAAGTGATTGAAAAATGACCATTAAAAATCAAACCATCTGAGGTTTGACTGTCTAATGTAACTTTGTTCTTGCTGTTAGAATTTGCATCATGATTGTCCTACGGGTAACAGTATTGTTTTCAGCCTATGCAAACAGAACCTAAACGCATCTTGACAGGGGAAATAAGAGGCACCCCTATCATAGGAAACACCCTGATATTGTCTTTCCATGCAAAAGATCACTTTTATCCACCAGGGCCCATAGTTCGGACAAATAATCTTTAGCCAGGAGGATACTTGGGATGGACTAATCTAAATGTCCAATCTCCACATAATAACACAGACTTCAGCAAAACCAAATATTCTTTAAAGGGTTCTGATAATGGAAATCACAGGTGTTCTAAGATAAGAAGGGGGAGGGAAGACTCATTAATCACTTCAATTGAATTTAACATGCCCAGAGTAATCCTGTCTGTAACTAATAATGTGGAATATAATGCCTGGATCCATCTAGCACTAAAAAGTCAACAAGAAATTTGTATGTAATTGGAGTTTCTTATGAAAATTATACAAGATAACAGGGGACAAAATGGAACAATGCCCCACTAATATTTTAAAAGCTGCAGCTGATAAACTGTGGCTGATGTTCCTGTTGATCATATCTTTTTCCTCCACTGTCTCTGTTTTGATTGCACAAGTGCCCTTCTTATTGTGATTCCACTTCTTATCACGCCCTCCCCTTTGGTAATTTGGTATTTTCTGTGAAAATAATACTTATTCTGCACTCCCAGCAGGATGTAAGCGCTTGTGCGGCATAGGATGTGTTACACCCATTTTACTCAGCCAATCTTTATAATCTCTTAGTAGAATTACAAGAGCTCTCCTGAGAAGTCCTTAAAATCTGTCAAATTCCACTATAGTTGCTGCTACCACAGCCTTTCTGCTACTAATATCACAGCAAAAAATATTAGCTGTAATTAATCAAGAAATGGGAGAACTGAGAGCAACTGTTCTTCAGAATAGAGCTACTTAGATTATCTATTACTTAAACATAATCTTGGTTGTCAGCAATTTACTGGAAGATGCTGTTTTAGTATCTCTGATTTTTCTCATATTATTGACAACCAAACTGATGATCTACGTAAAGAAACAGACAAAGTATCTCAAATAAATTTAGACTGGCCAGTATGGCTAAAATGTTCCCCCCCCCTCACTGGCCCTTCAATATTATTCCCAAAATTGGGCCCGCCCTGTGCCTGCCAATGTGTCCCTAACGTGATCACCCACCAGATAATTCCAGAATCATCACTGCTCAATGATATTATTAAGACATCTCCCTATCAAAGATTTGACAGGGAAACATAAGTCAAGGGGGGCGGGGGATGAGGAACTTGCCTGGCTCCATTTTGAAGGCAGGAGCCGTTAGGCTGTTGTGTTGAAATTAAGTTACTGTTTACTGAGTTGTTCTTTGTTTCCTGGAACCTGACTTTCCCTAACCCATGCCCTTGACTTGTTTTTGAGAATATCCTAACCCTCCCTGCCCCTCCCTGAACCTTCCTAATCATATGGTGATCACATGATTTTTTTTTTAGGTTGTTTTTTTTTTTCTGTATTCCCTTTTCTGTAATTCTCCCACTGTCCCTCTTCTGTAAAACTATTTGGGCTTTTACTATAAAAAGGGGGCCCAAGAAATGGATTCACTGCTGCTCTCTTTAACCTGAGTTAGGAGGCAGTCTCTGGACAGCGCTTGGGTGCACCCAACTTTAAAAAAACAAAATCAAGCCTGCTTCAAGTTTGGCTCAAATTGTGGTAATGGTCTTATTCTTACCGTTGGGGCTAACAGTATTTCATAAAGTCTTATCCAAACTGAAAAGATCCTTCCATTCAGAACCATCTTGTTTTTAAGTCACCCTCCTTTGAACACACTCTAGAGTGAAGCCCCTGCAGCAAAATCGCCCATAAACATCAATCACTGTGCTGGCTAGTTTATGTCAACTTGACACAAACTAAAGTCATCTGAGAGGAGGGAGTCTCAATTGAGTAAATATCTCCATAATGTCCAGCTGTAGGGTGTTTTCTTAATTAGTGATTGATGGGGGAAGGCCCAGCCCATTGTGGGTGGTGCTATCCCTGGGCTGGTGGGCCTGGGTTTTATAAAAAAAAAAAAAAAAAAAAGCAGAATGAGCAATCCAGTAAGCAGTACTCCTCCATGACTTATGGAGGTTCCTGCCCTGTTTGAGTTTCTGTCCTGAATTCCTTTAAAAATGAGCAGTGATATGTAAGTGTAAATCAAACAAACCTTTTCCTCTATAATTGCATTTTTCTCATGGCTTTTGCAGCAATAGAAACCCCAACTAACACAATCACTAAGTCAGTCAGTGGTCCAAACAAGAGCACAGCAGAGGATAGCTCCTCTAATTAGAACAAAGTGTTTTCGTGCCTTGCACAAGTTCATAAGACCAAAGAGAATGCTTTAGATCTCACACTTACCACCATTATCATTATCATCACCACCATCAACATCATCATCATTATCACCATCAACAACATCATCATCACCATCAACATCATCATCAATACCATCAACAGCATCATCATCACCACCCCCAACATCATCACCATCACCACCATCAACAGCATCATCATCACCACCATCAACATCATTATCATCAATACCATCAACATCATCACCATCATCAACATCATCACCATCATCAACATCATCACCATCACCACCATCAACATCATTATCATCAATACCGTCAATATATCATCATCACCACAGTCAAGATCATCACTATTATCCTCACCATAATCATCATTCTGTAACCTAGGCTCCCTTGGAACCCATTACATCACCTACAATGACCTCAAACTTGCAGCAATCCTTCCTCCTCAGAGTCCTGATCCTGAAATAACAGTTGTGAGGTAACACATCTGACTAATAATACTAATCACATATTATTTGAAGAATAGCAGTTTACCAGTACTTTATTAGCTATCAGGATGAGGTCAAACAGAGCCAATCTGATAGATATGTACATCTTCACATCCACATTCATATAACACCACCATAAAGACATATTCTCCATTGAGCAAGGATTTGTTTATAGTTGTCATGGGAGCCTAAGTATAGAGGAAAATGCTAGTACATGTTCTAATACCTTTACACATGTGTGTGTGCACGCATAACACGCATACATACACATATATGTGCACACACACTTGAATCAATATCAGACTCTTTTCTTTGAGTACAAATTGTTGCTGATTAATCTTTGATTCTCCCTTTTCGGAGTACACAGTCACTAGTGCCTGGTCATACTTCTTAATGGCACATAGAGAGTGTGTGCCATATGCTTGTTCTTGGCTCTTCAACTTGACTCCTGCTTAGAGACTCATGGTCTGCCTGGTGCAGGGGATGGGTGTCACTTTCTGTTTCTGCCCCAGGACTTGAGTGTCCAAGACCAGACTGGAGCCAGCCTTTGATACTTCTTTACTTTATATGTTTTGAACTTTAGTAGCCGAGAATGACAACACTCTTCTGAGCTCTTCTGAACGTGACCCCTCTGGGCCTCTTTGAACATGATACTTGACCTCGAACTTTTCCTTAGTGCCAATGGTTGACACTGGAGCCCAAATGGTCTCTGATTTGCTGAGGTCCAATCTACAGCTCTTTATATGCTGGTGGGAAGAAATACTTGTTCAGTCATGGCCACTCAGGTTTTTAAAAATTACATCCTTGTTTATTTTGTGTGGGGGAAAGCACATGCATCTCATGACACACCTGTGGAGGTCAGAGGGGAGCTTTTTGGGATTCGGTTCTCTCCTTCCACCGTGTGGGTCCCAGGGATTGAACTCAGGCCATCTGGTTTGGCACCAAGCCCCCTGCATTTGGAATTTTGAATGTGGTTCTTTTCCTGAACAGTCTGATCCTCTCTTGATGCCAGGCGGTGGCAGCAGCAACAGCAGCAGCCGCAGCTCCCGGCCAGAGCCGCATTCACAAGCACACAACTGCTGTTTAGAATCCACTGTGTGGCTGAGATAGGTAGGACGCTCCACAGGTTTTGAAAATTCAATGCAATTTTGACTTGTGATACTTCTATCCTAGAGTGGGTTTGCAGGATGTAGCCTCCACTGTAAGTCAAAGAGTTTGCCTCAGAACGTACTCAGTTGCATGTCTGAACATGGCAGTAGAGCCAGGGACAGGCTACATAATATGTTCTTTTAGTAGCCCCAAGTAAACTTCATCTGAAGTGATAGGCACAGCAGCGCTCATGTGTCCTGCTTTTCTTTCTTCTGAAGAATTCCATACCCTTCTGAGAACACGCCTTAGCCAATGTTGTGTCTTCTCAGACACCAGAGGAATCCTGGGGAACTGCATAAGATCCAGGCATATAGAGGAGCTCACTTCTCCTAGGGCCTGGCTTTGGAAGAGTGGGGGGACTTTACAGACTCTCATTGCTCCCCCGCATGTGACATCCCCATGTTCAGTGGAGACCCTGAGGACAGAGACTGTCCAGACTGGCTCCTCTTCTTTGGTAGGGACTGTGACAGAGGGAGTAGACGCCGTTGCTCGTCAAGCATGCCTAGTGGACTGTGAGCTCCCCTCTGCTGCTAACTCCTTTCTGGGTCATGGGAAAGCTGTGTCTCTTCTCTGAACTTTGGTCCCTGGCAGAGGAAATCACCTACCCAGCATTAAGAGGAGGAGGTGGGTCACTGAGATAGACACTGAAAGTTTCAAACAGCCTGCCTTCCCAGGACACCCTGGTCAGCCACCTAGAGGTGAGGAGCCCTGCCACATAGTCCCACCACACAGCTTCCCCATCCGTGTGGACCACACCCTCTAGGTCTGTGAGCCCCAGTGTCCATCCTCTCTCAAGCTACTGGTTGGGGAAGTCAGTTGCAATGATGAGGTAAGTACCTGACAAGGGGTGATGATGGGAAATGAATATTTCACTCGATGTTTCATGAGGAGTCAATACGGAGGACTCCCAGCACCCAACACTCAGAAGAAGCTGTGTGTTCTTCTGACACCTTAGTTCTTCCAGGGTTTTCCTCACCATGATCAACCTCATGTCTTCTGCTTCCCTTGCAGTGGAAAATTTAAAGATCTCACTGGATGCACCCTCCAGAAATCAAGTCCCTGCCCTTAGCTTTGTGCCCGGCACAGACATGGACTGAAAATGCACAGTCAGCTTGGACCTAAAGCTTTTCAGTTTGTTCTGACTACGTCTCTCTGGTACTTTCCTCAGAGATAAAGAAAAACAGACAGATAAACGAAACAAGATAGTCCCCCAAGTAAAAAGGAAGAAGTCCCTCTTATTTCTAGATCTCTGGGGCCTCTGATTCTAAGGTCTGACTCGTTCAGTCCCCTCTATACGCTACTCCTGGTCTGTAAGAGATGGTTGGTGTTTCTATCCCATCATGCCTTGGGAGGAGGTTAACAGGAACAATGGAAGTGTGTGGTCAGCAGCTCCCAGCTGCCATAGGAAGTGAGCCAGAGCATGTAGGCTGGGCAGTCCTCTGAGCAATCAAAAAAGTGCCCTGGCTTCCTCACGGAATAAAACCCTCCACCACAGACTCCATTCCCACCTAAAGTGTGTCTCCTTCTCCAGAACTGTGCCTGCCGCCATGCTCCCCACTACGCTGGGTATGGACTCACCCTCTGAAACTGTAAGCATCTCCCAGTTAATACTTTCTTCTGTAAGTTGCCTTGGTCATGGTGTCTCTTCACAGCAACAGAAAAGTAACTGACCCAATGCATGTTTCCATCCTCAGTGGACTGTGGTTGGGACCCAGAACCTGACATAGCAGAGTAACAACCTCCTCTTGGTTGCTCTGGACCAGCTGAGGGTGAGGTTCCAGTCCCCACCAGATTGACATCATTATGAGGGTTAGCCACGTGTCTTCCTCAGAAGTTGGCTCCTCTTTCCTGCTGGGATCTCCAACCATCATTGTTTTTCTCAGGTAAGAGAGAACAAGCCAGTGCTCATCACCTGGGAGCCTTTTGCTAAGCTTCCAACTCCCATGGGAGGCTTGGGGATGCCTACAGACAATTTCGGCTTTTACAGTTGGGTGGAGGTGCTAATGGACAGAGGTCAAGGATGCTGGCTGAACTCCCACGGTGACCAGGACAGACCACCATGGCTGAGGATCCCCACTTTGAAATCATGACAGGATGGAGTTGAAACCCCTCAACTGAACCTAGTGGGTCTTTGGATTTCATCTATGTCTTGAATGTATATGTTCATGGATAAACAATATGTCTTTATTAAATGGGTAAAGCTGTCAGAGGTATGCTGTAGGAAGTCTTACAGCCGGGTTACCCGCCCACTGGGGCGTGGCCTCTTATACTATATATGCCGATATAGAGCATGCCTCTGGCCTCTTTTCCGGCTGCGGGATTCGGCTTCTCATCTCCGTTCAAGTAGAGGATTCTGATTTGTGAGTCTACCCCTAAATAAATAACCATTTATTTCTCGGTTCTGAGCTAGTGTGGGATTTCTTCTAAGCGCCCTTCTTCAGAGGCAGCCACGTGAAGGGTATCCTCAAGGACAAATTCTCTGGGGGAAAATACCAGTCGTTATCAAGGTAGTAGGTTCTGAGATGATCGTCCATATGTTTACTGGTTGTCTGTCTGTGGTGGTGGGGAAGGAACCCAGGGTCTTGGGGACATTAGGGAAGCACATTACACTGAGCTACATTCCTAGCCTTGGATTTTTTTTCTTTCTTTTCCTTCCTTCCTCCCTCCCTTTCTCCCCCCTCCCTCTCTGTCTTTCTCTCTTTTTTCTTTTCTTTTTCTTTTTTTTTCTTTTTCTTTGACATTATTTCTCTGTGTAGCTTCTACCTCCTCTCCTCAAGTCCTGGGATTACAGATGTGTCCCACCACACTGGAAGGTTCCCTCATCTTTTAAATCCTGCAATGTGATTTGGGCAGTAAGGATAAACACCAGGCTGGGAGTGTAAACCCACAGGCCTATTCCTGCAGAACCCAGTGACCTCCAGTCTCTGTCCACCAGCTGAGCCATCTGCCCATTCCCAGTATACTTTGAAAATGCATGAGATGAAATCATACTGAGAGTGACCAGAATTTGGAGGGCAAGAAAATCTATACATTCAAAAACAACTTAAGTAGGGTTTTTTAAATTCATTTCGTTTTTTAACTTTGGCATTCAACAAGCCAGAAATCGGCAGCGGTAATAGCCATGCATAGTGTTAGATCACTCGAGAAAAATTTCTAGTTGGCTCATTTTTTTTTCCTTTAAACATCTTTTTCAAGAATCAATTTTACTCTGTCAAGTCATGAAATAATTGCGAGAGCAATTTGTGTATAAACAGAGTCTTGGTAGAACAGGAGAGCATGGGTGAAAATCACTTACGATACCTCCTGCATTGTAGGACATGGAGCTTTCTTAATAGTGAAAGAAAAAAATGACATTTATAATGAAGTGAAGTTGTGATTAAAGTGAAGAGGGAAAAGACGCCAATGGAACACAAAAGGTTCATCGGTACAAGACACTTAAAAGTCCTATTCATTCAAAGCCATTGAGAGACTTAGATCCCAAAATACCACTAAAGGACTAGTCACTCCCGCAATTCTTAGCTGAGCATGTGGGATACAATAAGTGCTGTTCGTCACTGTCAGCAGTGGGGGTAATTCGCATACGATTTACATACAATCTTTCAGCGGGCAGATTAAGGCATTCACAAGTCTAATCTTTTCTCTAACAGGGGATCCATTGACAAGTGGCTGGTTTTCACTGTGTCCCACTGACATCAGCTCTTGCCCCTGCCTCTAACCACTGGATATTAGCGAGCTCAGAGATTGTCCTTTGGAGCTGTGTATTACGATTCTGATCAGGAACAGGAGGCTTGCCAGTATTTGATCTTGATCACCGCACTTTGCAGTGGTCAGAGAAGAGAGGGCTGGGTTTGGTTCTTCACTGGGAAATGCCAATGTTAAGAAACTATAACGCACATTATTTACGAAAGAGAACCATGCCCCGCCATGAATTAATGTCAGTGTAGAATTCTCTAATGGACACAATTGATTTAATGAGCTTATCTTACCCCATATATTCTTGCTATAATCATCTACTTATGTACTCCTTGATTCATTTATTCTGCTTCCCACAAATGATTCTGGGAGGAACTCATGCACATCCAATATATTAGCTGCTGGGCCAGTCCTTTTCGGGTCAATCTCTTGTGCTTGTAGGGAGTAGAAGAGAGAGAGAGAGAGAGAGAGAGAGAGAGAGAGAGAGAGAGAGAGAAAACAGCTGCCTCTTTACATGACTGGCAGTGCACCTGCAAAGTTGTGTTTGTTTCAAGTAAGATCTCCAAAACAGCTGTGCTGAGAGAGCCGCTAGAGGCATCGATACGCTGCCTATTTCCATCGTGTTGGAATTCACTGGAAGACAAGAAATCACTCTAAGTTGGTTTTTTTTCATCTCTCGCTCACCATGTATTCATTATTCCCTTGAAACTTGTAGCCACTGACACACACACACACACACACACACACACACACACACACACACACACAAAGTCCTTTTAACCTAGTTGCCAAACCAACTACCATCACATTGAGTTTCACACAATTCACAGCTGCAGAACAGCTAAGGAGGGGTTAAAGCGTTTCACAATTCAAAGGGGTTGATACATAGTATACTCTGTACTAGACTGTGGCAAAAGTCAGGGCATAGACTGGACGCATCTTGCTCACATTGGGGAGTCTCAAAATCAAGCACCAAGAAGGAATTGGCATGTGGTACATACAGAGGACTGGATTGGGGAAGACGTTTATGCTCCAGTACATTCATTGCTGGCAGATGCATTACTGGTAGATTCGTTGCTGGCAGATACACTGTTAAAGGGCAGCATTACAACCACTCTACCTTTATAGATCTTAAAGACTTTGATCTGTGATTCTACAACTGGGCAGCTCTCAGAACCCAAACAGGGCTGGGAAGCTGCTGTCGACTTGGCGGTTTGAAGGCAATTATGAACATAAGGCAGACATAAGAAAGAGGAACCTGGTTTGCAGCTCAGCTTTTGCCTTATTTGATTGCTGTTTAAATATTTGCCAGCCTGAACTTGACTAAGTCTGAGCTGCTGTGATTGGCTGAGACTTGGACATTTGTTACAAGAGTCTACTCCTAAACCAGGCTGTTGGTTAAGGCTCATACAAAGTAAGATTAGAGTACAACTAAGGCTCTAAATTCGGAAGCATCCTCAGGCCTAAACTCAGCGAGACTCAGCAATGTCATTTTAAAATATATGTAGCACACATACATGAACACATGTACTTACCTGTATGTTCAGATGACTCATTTTGGTTGTCAGCTGGACTACATCTAAAATCAATTCAAACCCATGCACCTGGCACACCTGTGAGGGGTTTTCTTCATTGGATGGTTTGATGTGGGAAGACTCCTAACGCTGGTGTCAGCCCACATTAAAGGTCACAGAAGAAGGAAGCTCTTGCCTGCTTGACCTCCCTCTCACTGTATTGTATCTACAGTGTTTCTGTGATGTGGGAGTCTTCTGTTTTGTGTTGATTTCATTGGTTAAATAAAGAAACTGCCTTGGCCCTTTAATAGGACAGATAATTAGGTAGGTGGAGTAGACAGAACAGAATGCTGGGAGAAAGAAGCCGAGTCAGTCAGTCGCCATGATTCTCCCACTCCAGACAGATGCAGGTTAAGATCGTTCCTGGTAAGCCAGCTCATGGTGCTACACAGAATATTAGAAATGGGTTAGATCAATATGTAAGAGCTAGCCAATAAGAGATTAAAACTAATGGGCCAAGCAGTGTTTAAAGGAATACAGTTTCCGTGTAATTATTTCGGGTAAAGCTAGCCGGGTGGCGGGACACAGCCCCGCAGCTCCCACTACTAACTACATTTCTGTAGTGCTGCTAAGGCATTTCTTGACTGGTATTAGAGCCTACTTGTTCTGGATTCCAACATATGCTGAAAACCAGCTGAGCCATCCAGCACTGTGCACTGAACAACTACTTGATTCTTGGCCTATCATTCGGGAGACAGCCATTATTGGACCAACCAGACTGTAACCTATAATCCAATAAGCCATCTACTTAAACCACCTTGAAATATGCTTTTTCTGTCTATTGCATCCTCTAGAGGACCCTCACTAACACAATGCACAGATGGAAAGGATGCATGACTTCAGGACAGGGTCTCCATGGAGTGCAGTAAAGACAGGGACATGGTGGCCGTGACATTGAACTCTAGAAGGGTATGCTAGGCACTGGATCTCTAAGACTCTCCTCAACAGAGCTTAGAAACAAGTATGAGAACCAACTCACATTCTAGTCTTGAGCACGGGAGCCAGATACCTATTATATCCTTCTACAAACTTTTCAGTGTATGGAAGAACTATTTAAAGTTTAAATATGAAAACTTAAAGTAATACAAAAGGAAGCTTGAGGACTGATTTGTTTTTGTCCTCTTGATTCGATAAACCAGCGGTTCTCAACTTTATTAACACTCTTCGTGTTGTGGTGTCCCCCCCCCCCGCCCCCGCAACTGTAAAATTATTTCATTGCTACTTTATAACTGTGACCTTGCTACTGTTATGAATTGTAATGTAAATATTTTCTATGCAGGATATCTGATATGCGACCCCCCCAGAGGGGTCATGACCCACAAGTTGAAAGCGGCTGCATAAGAATGTGGAGCAAGCTGCTGCTCTTGTAGAAAAATTGCTCTCCTAGCCACATAGGGAAGAGCCTGTCCTAGGAAACTGCAACCAAACCTCTTCTGAGATAGATGCTACAATCTACTGCACATTTTAGAACACACGCAAATACTGGCTTTCAGAATATAAGCTAAAGTGTTGCTCTTCATGTTACTGTAACACACAGCTGACCCCGTCGTCACTCTCAGAGGGTATGTTCCTAGATGCTGTTCTGTGGGTTTACTGGACACTGCTGACCTGTTTCTCCAGGTTCAGGGGTCCCTCCGACTCAAATACAGATTTGTAAAGAAGAGCTTGGCCTTACTGCAGAAAATGAACACCAAAAACAGAGGCTGGGAGGAGGGGAGATGGAGATCAGAAACCAAGGGACACCGCTGCTGTTATTAAGAATGTCCGTGGGCACTTAAGGTCATGCTCAACTTCCTTAGCGATCAGGGAAATGCAAATCAAGACAACTTTAAGATACCATCTCACACCTGTCAGAACGGCTAAAATGAAAAACACCAATGATAGCCTTTGCTGGAGAGGGTGTGGAGAAAGGGGTACACTCATCCATTGCTGGTGGGAATGCAAACTTGTGCAACCACTTTGGAAAGCAGTGTGGCGGTTCCTCAGGAAATTCGGGATCAACCTACCCCTGGACCCAGCAATACCGCTCTTGGGAATATACCCAAGAGAGGCCCTATCATACAACAAAAGTATATGCTCAACTATGTTCATAGCAGCATTGTTTGTAATAGCCAGAACCTGGAAACAACCTAGATGCCCTTCAATGGAAGAATGGATGAAGAAAGTATGGAATATATACATATTAGAGTATTACTCAGCAATAAAAAACAAGGAATTCTTGAAGTTTGCGTACAAATGGATGGAAATAGAAAACACTATCCTGAGTGAGGTAAGCCAGAACCAAAAAGAGGAACATGGGATGTACTCACTCATATTTGGTTTCTAGCCATAAATAAAGGACAGTGAGCTTATAATCACGAACCTAGAGAAGCTAAATTAGAAGGTGAATCCAAAGACAAACATATAGGCATCCTCCTGAATATTAACCTTCATCAGGCGATGAAAGGAGACAGAGACCCACATTGGAGCACCGGACAGAAATCTCAAGGTCCAAATAAGGAGCAGAAGGAGGGGGAGCATGAGCAAGGAACTCAGGACCACGAGGGGTACACCCACACACTGAGACAATGGGGATGATCTTTCGGGAATTCACCAAGACCAGCTAGCCTGGGTCTGAAAAAGCATGGGATAAAACCGGACTTACATAGCAGACAAGGAGGACTACTGAGAACTCAAGAACAATGACACTGGGTTTTGATCCTACTGCACATACTGGCTTTGGGGGAGCCTAGGCAGTTTGGATGCTCAACTTACTAAACCTGGATGGAGGTGGGAGGTCCTTGGACTTCCCACAGGTCAGGGAACCCTGATTGCTCTTCAAGCTGATGAGGGAGAGGGACTTGATCGGGGGAGGGGGAGGAAAATGGGAGGCGGTGGCAGGGAGGAGGCAGAAATCCTTAATAAATAAATAAATTTAAAAAAAAAGAATGTCCTTGGGGAGCAACATAAAATTAAAATAGAGAGAGGATTTGGGGCAGATCATGTGCCAGCCCCCACAGCCATCTCTTTCAAAGGCTGGCTCAGTTGAATATGATTAACCCGAACGCACCAAATCCGAGAAGGGTTTGGACTCTCGCTCTCCCATTAAGGCCCTGGCCACACTAAGTGATCCTTCCAAGGGACTCTTTGGAGTCCATTCACCTGTGTGAGAAGCTGCAGGTGGTGTCTGCTTTGCTCGCCACTAGTTCAGGCTCTCCTATTGAACCTTCCCTTCTAGTTAGACTTTGGAGGGCAGTGGGTCTATTTCTACTATCGTTTCTGCTCTCTCCACTCACACCCCAGGGCTGGCTACTGAGTGCTTTTAAAAATAAAAATTAAAAAGTCTCCAAAATGGTGCTGATGAACTCAACCACGTGTCTGTGCTATCTACTCTGAAGGCCCTCCAGCTGTATTTAAGCATCTCCTCCTCCTGTAGGTCTTCCTGGGGCCTTTTCAAACTGTGTGGCATCCTAAGTTCTCCCACACACACTAAGAACCCAGGCATCCCTTGTTCAGATGCTGGCATCTTGCATTATTCCCTTGCCTTCTCCACATCTTCTTGGGGTTCTAGGAAAATGGTTAGTGTGTGACCTAGCACGGGACTGAGGGGTGGAACTTGTAAACAGGTCTTGCTCAGTCACTGAGGGAAATCCCAGCCCAGACTGACTCAAAGGCTGTCTCATAAAAATAATAAAAATCCCTGCTTTCCACTTTGATGTAGTATAGGTCTTTGCCTGATTCCTAAGACAAAATCTTATTTCTAACTGTTCTATAGTCTCCCCTTATCCACAGATCCTTGAAACCACAAGTAGTAATGGACACTGTATAAAGTTTAATTTAAAATTTAAGAAGGGTGTGTTGGAATAAGTCAGTAACAAGCCCAGCAACTCAGGAGGCTGAGGCAGGAGGATTGCCACTGTTAGAGGTCATCCTGGACTGCATAATAAGAACCTGTCTCAAGCCAAACTGTCAAATAAGTAGATAAAAAATAAAATTTAGGCGCAGTAAAGAATTAGCAAAAACTAGCAACATAAAAATAATTATTATAATATGTTATATTAAAGTTTAATGAAAGTGTTGAATTGTTTCTGGGACATACTGTTTGATATTTTCAAACTGAAGCTTTGGAAAGCTACACTACAGGGGAGAAGGGACTGCTGTACTTGATCTTCAAAGGTTGAGTTAGTGGTGGCCAGGGACTGGGCAGTAGGCCTGACAGCTAAAGCCAATGCCAACAGGGACAAGGTCCGGAAGCATTATTGCCTCGGTGGGGCACCATGCTGAAGTAGCCCTGGCCTCTTCTGCCATGCAGAAAGCAGTGACTTCCCATCCAGCTAGTCAAGCAGCTCGCTCTACAGGGAAAATGGAAACCCCCCCGGGACCAGGTCCTCAGCCTCCCTCTGCTGCTGCCCCCACCTACCTACGCCCTCAATGACTGGGATATCATAAAAACTTCCCTTTCTTCTACCAGCAGAGACCTCACTACCTCTGCCCTGGATCTTGCATCCTGCCCTTCCCTGGAGCTTGGCCTTGTCAGTCATCGCTCTTCCTTTAACTTGATTCTTTCCTGCTCAAGAATGTATCTTTATCCTCAACATACAAAAGGAGGGGAGGAAAAGAGGAAGGCGGGGAAGGCTTCCCTTCTTCCAGAAAACCAGTCCCCTCCTCCCCAACCTCCTATGCCCTCCAGAATGCTGCTCTGTGCAAACGCAGTCTCTGCTTGTTCTTTCTCGCCATCCGCTCAACTCCCCAGCCTGCTGCAATTAGGATTCAGCCTCTCCGTTTTGTCCAAATCTGCCAAGTGCAATAGCCTACTTTCAGCGCTGTCCTGTCTTTCACAGTTGGCCTGGCAGGCAGCCCCCTCCCGGATCTCACCCCTCCAGCTCAGTGGCTCTTCCTTTGCTTTCCTTCCCTCCAGCCTCTTTCAGATCACAAAGCCTGTTGACATGCTGGCAGAATCCACCCTTGGTTTCCCTAGAAACAACCAGTTTGTATGGGGCTGGTCCAGATCCACAGCAACAGACTGCAGCATCCCGGAAAGAAAGGAGGTTTGTATAGTAGTAAGCAGGGTGGAATTATCCGAAATCCAACCCACACAGCAGAACTGGCCAGCATCCACCCAGGGAGAAAGCTTCTGAAGCAGAAACTGCCACCCAGCTGTTGACATAGAAAAGCTGTCTCTCTGGAGTTTGTGGGTCCGTATCCATCAACTCCACATGTAAGAGGTTTCCTGATTTTCTTAAGTAGCCATCTACCTGAAACCTCCTTAGTCTCAACCCCGAGGCCCAGCTTCAAAAGAGCGTAGAGAGATGTTTCAACCTTTCCAACCCCTTCTGTTAGCTTGTGCCTCCATGCGATCAAATTTCTTGTTATACACAATGTACAGGAAGAAGCATTTATTTGGGCTCATAGTTTCAGAGGTTTCTTTTCAGTTCATTGTGGCAAAACAGCCCAGTTTGTGTTGCAGGGGAGTGTAGGGGACGCTGTTCACATCATGGAGAACTAAAAAGTAGAAAGCAAGGCAGGAAGTAGTCAGATAATATAACCCCCCAAGGACTCACCCCCGAGTGCCCTCCTCAATAGTCTCAGAATGTCCAAAGTCGGGTTCACCAGTTAGTAATCAGCCGTCTGAACAGAAGCCCGAAGAGGAGGCACGTTTCAAATGTGAACCCTAACACTTTGCCCCATGAAGGGTTGTAAACATCCGTTGGCTGTACAGCCTCATGCGTGGCTTAGTTACGTTATCCTGGCAAGCCCAGCTTCAGGGAAGAAGGTTTATTACCTGAGGTAGAGTTCACCATGACCCGGAAGTCCTGGCAGCAGGAGTGCAAGAGAGCCAGTCACAGCGTGCCCACAGTCCAGCTGCAGAGAACCACATCTGGCATTCAGTAGCTCTTCTCCTTCGTGCAGAGATGAGGGCCCGAGCTAGGGAATAGTGCTGCCCGCCGCCAGGGTGGGTCTTCCCCCTTCATTTAACCCAGTCCAGACAGTTCCTCCACGTTGTGAACAGAGCCTAGAGGTGTGTCTCCTGGGTGATTTCAGATCCCATTGGCCATCAAAAGTGACCATCGTATTTGTAGACAAAATTCAGAGACCAAGGCTCAAGAACTAAGTTTCAAATGCTAATGTCCCAAGGGCATGAGGAAGGAGGGTTTATATAAGTACCGGAAAGCACATGTGAGATCGCCTTTTCTTTCTTTCTCTTTAAGAAAGGTTTAATTTTATTGTGTATTGTTTGTATGTTTTGCCTACATGCAGGTCTATGTACCATGTGTGTGACTGGTGCCCTCGGAGGCCAAAAGAGGGCATGAGATCCCATAGAACTGGAATTATAAATGGCTGTGAGCCGCCCTGTGTGTGTTGGGAAAGGAACCCAGGCCCTCCAGAAGAGCACCCAGTGCTCTTAGAGCCTGAGCTATCTCCCCAGCCCTGAGATCATTTACAGCAGGGAAGTTAGTCATTGGCCCAGACAGGCAGAAACTCTGAGAATGATGCCGGCTTTAGGAAGGTTGAGTGTGTGAGCTCACTAGTTTTGCTGTCTAGACCCTCTTTTCCCTTCCCAGGCCTGCTCACCTGCTTTCCCTCCGCGTCCCACTCCCACTGCAAGACTAGGATAGCAGTTCCCAGTTATATTCTGGTCAGCCCACAACACCAGCAAGCATAGGTCCCTTCCCCCAAATATTCCTTGCACAGAGGGATGTCTCCCTGGACCAGCATCTCAAGTGGGCTCGGTGGGTTGCTCAGTGGAGATTCTCAATGCTGTAAGACATTGGTAAAAGATGCCGCCTCCTGTCTACAGGAAGCTTTACTCTTTAGAGGCAGAAGGTGAGAGCCTTGAAACACAGCAAAAAGTGTACGCAGCAAACGCACATCCAGCTGCAGTCATGGCTGTTCTACTCACAACTGCGCTTGTGGTGGGCACTGCAGTAGGTCTGTGTCCATTGCTGTCACCACGTGGACTTTGCCACAGCCTTCCGAGGACTATGGCAGATCCATTCAGTTCCATTGCAGTCTTGTAATGAGTCGCCTAGTTGGTCACTTTTTATTTCTGAGAAAGTTAATTGTGAGGTGGCCTGTGGCTAGACATGTGACTTAGCAAGTGTCATCGCATGTTCTTTAGGTTGTGTCCCGTAATTTAGGAAGAACAAATACCAGACAGACATTGTGGTTAACGCCTCTAACCCTAGTACTCGGGAGGCTGAGGCAGGATTGTGGTGAGTTAGAGACTACACTACAGAGTGACATTCTGTCTCAAAACAAAGAAAATCCCCAAAGGAAGAACAGAATAGGAAGTCCCCGGGAAGAATGTAATGTGTCCTACCTATAAAGTTTAAGGAGGAAACAGGTTCACACAAATGGATGATAAAATATGGAAAACCACTTTGCAAACCTTTCGAATATTTGTTAACAGTTGAAATCAGGCTTAAAGAACCAAGCGGATCTTTTCTTTCCTTCTTCATGGAAGTTCTAAGGAGGGCAATGAGTTTTGAACTCAGCTGGATTCTTTGATGCTGAGCTTTTACAGTGGAGCACTCTGCTCTGTGCTTCTCAGACATTTCAGAGTACCGGCCACACGCCAGCAGAGTGATGCCGAGTGTGGTCCAGACCCCAGACGTCAGAGACTAGGTGAGGCTGCCACATCTCCATCGACAAACCAAGCCCTCTCCATCTCAGTGCTGGCTCAATGCTAGCTGCAGAGACCCCCTCCTTGGATGTCTCCAATACAGACACCTCCCTGTCCTGGCTAGAAGCAGAAGAAGGATTTCAAGCATTGCCCTTCCCAGGCTTGAAGGCAGCCCCAAGTGTTTCCTTCCTAGCCCTGCAGGAAGTCCCGGGTGTTCCCTTCCCAGCCCGCTGGCAGCCCAAGATGCTCCTTTCTTTCCCAACCCACAGGAAATATCAGATGCTCCTTCCCCAGCCCTGCAGGTAGTTCGAGATGTTTATTTCACTGCTTTGCTAGCCTCAGGGTACCCTGCATAAAATGGGATTAGATAGCTCTCTAGCCCCTTGGCAGTCCATCTCTGTAGCTGTCCGGCTGAGTGCTGTGTAACCGCTTCTAGAGTCAGTTCCCGGGACACACCCTTGAGAAATCTCCAGTTAATGCAGTAAATAGGAAGTGGAGAGATGGCTCTACACCCCCCTTGGTTTGTCTGTTCTTACATCCAGACCAAATTTCCCCTCCCTCCTCTCCTCCCATTCCTTCCTCCCACCTCCACTCCCCACCCAATACTAGTCCACTTCTCTTCAGGAAAGGCAGGATTCCCATGTCTCTCAACCAGATGGCTACACATCTAAGAGCACTTGTTGACCTGGAGGAGGACCTGGAGAACCCCAGTTTGTCTCCCATGGAGCCATCTTTGGGCCCCAGCACCCACACCAGCTAGCTCGCCACTGTTTGTGATTCTAGTTCCGGGGGATCTTACATCCACTTCTGGTCTTCTCAGGCACCTGCACACACATGGTGCACACACATGGTGCACACACATGGTGCACACACATGGTGCACACACATGCAAGCAGGCACACACACATACACATGAAAAAGAATACATAAATCTTTTTCAAAAGCTGTACATTTGAATTAGAAATAAAATTCTTTAAGGGTTCAGAGAGATTCCAGCCTCACAGGATAGCCAGGAAACAAGCATCACTGCAGAGCAGTTGGGCATGCAATCTATGAGAAAATGACATCTATTCTTATTTATATTACGACAAAAATAAAAATGGTGCTGCTGCCTATGGGTCTGATAAAGTTAAGCTTTTCTGTGTCCTTAAATGCTGCAGTCCAACCCTGGCGTTAGTATTAATTCTCTGACCAACTGGCTGCAGGTTTGGGGCTTCTCAGACCCTCTGTCCAGCCTTGGAAATTCCCCAGAATGACTGAGAGAGCTCTAAGGGAACGACATATGCTATTGCACTTCCTGTAAAGAACATGTGTGGTACAGCCAGATGAAGAGACGCATGGGGGAGTCCCCCCTGGGCACTCTCAGGGAGGATGGCACATAAGCCCGGGATGCTGGAACGCTCCCCAAGCTCAGGTGAGGTTTTATGGAGATTTTGGTGAGCGGGCAAGGGGCATTACGTCACCTACCATGTATTCGGTGGTATTTCACTTTCCGTTACTGTAACAAATACTGGAGATACATCAGCTTATGATGAGAAGGAGGTGAGATCTGGCTTATAGTTCTATAGGCTTCAGGCCATGACTGGGTGACCCCACTGCTTTGGGGTCTGTGGGGTGGCAGCTCATGGTAGCAGAGCATGGCTGAGAAATCTACAGAGAGGCAAATAGGGGCACAGTCCCAATTTCCCCTCAAGGCCTGCCTCCCCATGATCTCATCCCTTCCCACTATGCCCTCCTACCTGTTAAAGGCCCCACCTCCTAGCTGTGGCATCATGGTTGAGGCCAATGCCTAACACAAGGGCCTTTGGGAGACACCGAACTCAATCCATACCTTCTTCTCTCCCCTGGAGTTTGGAGGTCAAGAGGTCAAGCTGACGATGTTTGGCCCAAGCCCCACCCTCTGATCCCACAGACAGCCTTTCCGGCCATAACCAGCTTTATCCTAAATCGCCACTTGTGAACTCAGTGTGACTTCAGGGCACACCAGAAGCATGGAGATGCTCCCAAGACATTCTAAAGGCTTGCAGACTCTCGCTCAGAAAGCAGAAACAAAGACCAGACAAACACTTTATTCTGCCAAAATCCCCAAGAGAGTATCAGTTTATAACCATAAGACAAAAAGGCAGATAAAGCTGCAATGGTAATATGAAGCAAATGGTCGATTAAAATGTGCCAGCCCTTGAGCAGGGAGCTCTCAGGCCTTTTATTGTCACTTAAAGATCTACAGGCTGGCAAGTACCACTATCCGAAGGCCAGTTTATTCTTGAACCAAACACTGAACTCATACTTGCTGGCCAGTAGGACGGTACACCTGTTATAGAAAAGCAGAAATCCCTTCGTACCCCACAAAGGCACCTAACGGTGGACATGGTCAACACGTCGGGCCTCTGGCATATCCGAGAGGCTAAGAAAGCAAGATGAGACACCGGGCTTCTGAAATTCAGTCCCTCGGGTCAGATCAGGAGCTGGGAGCTTGTTAAAAACACTTCGCTGCCTTTTTGTCTTAGTGACAGTGTCCTTTGCTTTACAGAAGCTTCTCAGTCTCAGGAGGTCCCATTTATTCAATGAGGCCCTTAATGTCTGTGCTGCTGGGGTTGTACCTAGGAAGCGATCTCCTGTGCCCATCTGTTGTAGGGTACTTCCCACTTTCTCTTCTATCAGGTTCAGTGTGTTCAGACTGATATTGAGGTCTTTAATCCATTTGGATTTGATTTTTGTGCATGGTTTGTTTTGGCTATCCTGGGTTTTTTGTTTTTCCATATGAAGTTGATTATTGTCTTCTCCAGATCTGTGAAGAATTTTGATGGGATTTTGATGGGGATTGCATTGAATCTATAGATTGCTTTAGGTAGAATTGCCATTTTTACTATGTTGATTCTCCCAATCCAAGAGCAAGGGAGGTCCTTCCATTTTCTGGTGTCCTCTTCAATTTCTTTCTTCAAAGACTTAAAGTTCTTGTCAAATAGATCTTTCACTTCCTTGGTCAGAGTTACCCCAAGATATTTTATGCTATTTGTGGCTATCGTGAAAGGTGACGCTTCTCTGATTTCCCTCTCTGCTTCCTTATCCTTAGTGTATAGGAAGGCAACTGATTTTTTGGAGTTGATCTTGTATCCTGCCACATTACTAAGGAGGGGGAGCACGAGCAAAAAACTCAGGACTGCGAGGGGTACACCCACATTCTGAGACAATGGGGATGTTCTTTCGGGAATTCACCAAGGCCAGCTGGCCTGAGTCTGAAAAAGCATGGGATAAAACCGGACTTGCTGAACATAGCGGACAATGAGGACTACAGAGAACTCAAGAACAATGGCAATGGGTTTTTTATCCTACTGCACGTGCTGGCTTTGGGGGGGCCTGGGCGGTTTGGATGCTCAACTTACTAAACCTGGATGGAGGTGGGCGGTCCTTGGACTTCCCACAGGTCAGGGAGCCCTGATGGCTCTTCGGGCTGATGGGGGAGAGGGACTTGATCGGGGGGGGGGGGGGGGTGGGAGGCAGTGGCGGGGAGGAGGCGGAAATCCTCAATAAATAAATAAATTAAGAAAAAAAAAAAACACTTCGCTGTCTGGGAAGGTGCACAAGACTTGGGACTAGGAGAAACTGGTGTATCCTGGGAAACACTGAGGTGCCAGCAGCTGACAGAGAAAGGTGACAAGGCGGTCGCTATAAGCTCGCCTGCCCACTTGGGAAGGCCAGGTGTCCAGCATGTGGACCATTTGCTTGGAAGTACTTCCATGTAAAATAACCACATGTGCCTTCCTGTTTCTGCCTGGCTGTGTCCAGACAGATGTGCAGTGCCAGACGAGAAGTAGACCACAACTTTCCTGAATGCTTGTGCTAAATTTATGTTGTTCCGAATGTCTGACCGCTTAGTATGCAAGAATAGCTACCTTTTCCTACGGAAACCTTACTCTCCAGATACAGAAGAGCATCCTCACTAAACTTACAACAAATGGGGCTAGGAAAATAGCTCCGTCAGCAATGTTCTGGCCTTATAAACACGAGGACCTCAGTTTAATCCCAAGGACCCACATTTTAAAAAGAAGAAAAGAAAGAGAGAGAGAGAAAAGAAAAGAGAAGAAAAGAAAAGAAAAGAAAAGAAAAGAAAAGGAAAGAAAAGAAAAGAAAAGGCGTGGTGGTCGGCACTGGGAAGGTGGAGACAGGCAGATCCCTGGGGCTCACTGACCAGTCAGTCTGACCTGCTTGGCAATCTCTTGGCCAGTGAGACACCTATCTCAAAACAAACAAACAAAAGGTAGACACTGTACGAGGAATAACACCCTCCTCTAGGCTCCATGTACACTTTCACATGCATGTGCTTCCACACACACACGTGCACACACACACACGAATACGCACAGTTTTGAAGAAATGCACCCTTCTAAGTCACATACTTTACAATTCTGTCTTCAAAATTGTGTGACTCTTTCAGCCAATGGAATCTTACTGTTGTAGTGACAGTATTTTCCTTTCCTTACGCTAAACAACAGTGTAGCCTTTTAGATTTAGATGAAATTGAAGCAACTGCTGCTTAGAAATGCTATGAGACAAAGCATTTCATGTTTAAAGCGACTGACTGTCCTGAGAGGGCGTGCCTGTCAGAACACGGGAAGAACAAGGCAGCCGGCGGAGCTCTTTAAGGTGAATTCCAATAGGGTTTTAAAATGGAAAGTCATCTTTCCATTCCTGGAGTTAGCCCAACCTGGTTATGATGCAGTGTTAGCTTTACAGACAGTTCAGTTCCATTTTTTTCTTTTCTTTTTAAATCTTCTTGTGTGTGTGTGTGTGTGTGTGTGTGTGCGCGTGCGCGCGCGTGTGCACAGACCATCATGCATACATTCATGTTCAGGTGTGTGGGTAAGGTGCACGCGCCTGCCACAGAGTGCATATAGAGTTCAGACACACTTTGGGTGTCAGCCCTTCCTTTCCACTGTGAGCCTCTTGTTTAGTGGTTTGTGTCACAGGGTACCGTGGCCCTCTGGCCTCCAGGCATCCCCAGTCTCCACCTCCTGTTTCACCATAGCAGCACTGGGATGATGGACATGTACCAGCATGTCCGGCTTTGTATGTGCATGTGTGCAAGTGCATGCATTTGGAAATTTTTTATCTAATCTTATTTTAAAATCTATTTACATAACTATGACCAACCTCCATTAGTCTTTATCTCCCCACAGCCATCTCATTCTGAATTCTGTATCTTTCCTTTTTCTTTCTTTAAAAAAAAATGCTTTTTTTTTTCCAAGACTGATCCACATATGAACTCACAGAGACTGTGACAGCATGCACAGGGCCTGCAAGGGTCTGCACCAGATGGGGTCTCAGCTGAGAGTGAAGGGGACACATGGCCCTACCCCTAACCCGGAACTGTCTCTAATTGATAACCATTTGCAAAGGGAAAACTGGTTTTCTCCAATGGCATCTCACTGGGTATATTAGCCACACTAAGGGGGGGGGGGTCCCGGGCACTGCAGAAAATGACCAGAACAAAAAAACCCTCAACAGTAGTTTTGTAGAGTTTTTCTCTTATATGATTTGTTTGGTCATTTTTTTTTGTTTTTTTTTTACTGGCCTTTGCTTGTGTATTATGGTTTCAGATTCTATTGGTATTTTTTTTAACAGATTTTGTTTTGTGTTGTGTGTTTCTTTGTCCCTTTGTATGTTTTTCTGCTTTTTATTTCTTTTGTTTGCCTGTTTGTTTTCTAAAGAGAGAGAGAGAAAGGGTGTAGAGGGTCTGGGAGGAGTTGGGGAGGGCAAAGAGTGATCAGAATATATTATATGACAAAATTGTTTCAATTAAAAATAATTTGTGGCAAAATTTCTTTTCAAAGACTGATTTATTTTTATTTTATGGGCATTTTTCCTGCATGTATGTTTGGGCACCATGAGCCTGCCTGTGCCTTCGGAGCCAGAAGACAGTGTCAGATTCTCTGGAACTGGACTTACAGATGGCAGTGAGCTGCTGCGTGAGTGCTGGGAACTGAATTCAGGTCCTTTAGATGTCAGTGCTCTTAACCGTGAGACGTCTCCAGCTGCTCTTTTCTTGATCAACGTTGTTAGGTGTTTTTGTCATTTTGACTAAAGTATCTGTTTTTGTTTTATTATTTTCTGTTGTTATAAATAGCTTGACCCTAAAACTTTTATTCACTTTCTGTCTGTGTGCGTGTGCTTGAATGTATGCATTACTGCACATGCATGTGGGTTCTGAAGAGAATATTGGCTTCCCCCAGAGCTTGAGTTACAGGCAGTTGTACTCTGCCTGGTGTGAAAGCTGGGAACTGAACCCAGGTTCTCTGAAACAGTAGCAAGGGCATCTAACCAATGAACCTTCTCGCCAGTTTCGCCTTGGCATTTCTCATATGCCTATGAGTTTACGCTGTCATTCTTTCTCTAGCTGGTCTGCCAGGCTGGCCTTGAACTCTGGTGATCCTCCTGCCTCAGTACCCTGAGTGCTGGGGTGACAATGTGAGTTAATGGGCCCAGCCTGAATCTGTCTCCTGCCTGCTCCGAGCTGTCATGAAATATTACTTTAACTATGTACAGGTGTGTTGCATTTGTTTATGCTGCATTTGTTTAATTATGTCAAGATGTGTTGCTGTTTCACCTTGTCTGCTAAGGCATCTGATTGGTCTAATAAAAAACTGAACATCCAATAGGTAGGCAGGAGAATAGATAGTACTGGCAGGCAGAGAAAATAAGACTGAGGAGGAATCTAGGCTCCAGAGGGGAGAGAGGGGGGGGGGGGAGGGAGAGAGAGAGACAGACAGACAGACAGACAGACAGACAGACAGACACCCAGGGCCAGTCAGGCAGGCAGCTGCCAGCCAGTCAGACACTGAAGAAGCAGGAAAAGCAGGACATACAGAGTGAAAGACAGGTAAAAAGCCCCGAGGCAAAATGTAGATGAAGAGAAACAGGTTCAAATAAGTTTTAAGAGCTAGTGGGACAAGCATCAGATAAGGCTGAACATTCATAATTGTAATAAATATCCGGGTCTTGGTTTGGGAGCTGGTTGGCAGTCCAAGAAAGACTGCTACACTGAGCAACACTCCTGCACACACTACTGTCCTGGGAGGCTGTTCACCAGGAAGCTCTCACAGAGTAGATGTTGGCCATGCTCATAGATCCCTAGACATGCGAGCTAAGTGAACTTCTCTATAAACTGCCCAGCTCTAGACATCTCGTTACAACAACAGACACCGGATGGAGAGATTTGTATCGCTGACTTCACTGCTGGTTTCAGCACTTGCAAGTCTAACCTTAGCTTTAGATTCCTCACTGTCCTATCGAAGGGACCAAGGGACGTGCCTTCCAAATTAGAAAAAAAGGCTGAGAAGGAAGACAATGGGCTGAGAGGAAGGGGAGGGGCTGAAGGAAGGCCTGGGATGCTCATAAACCTGCTGTCCACTATTATTGCTCTTCCGTGATATCTGCACTGCGAGCAATCAGATTCGCCTTGCAGATTACTTCTGCATCACGTTCTGCAGATAAGC
Source organism: Microtus ochrogaster (assembly GCF_000317375.1). Lineage (NCBI taxonomy): Eukaryota > Metazoa > Chordata > Mammalia > Rodentia > Cricetidae > Microtus > Microtus ochrogaster. The sequence continues at coordinate 5,061,095 of NC_022019.1, forward strand.
ATGAACTTTTCTTGTCCTTTAAGAAATTATAAGACTCCCTGGTCCAAAAAAGCTTTTTTTAAAGGAGATATACTTCAAAACAACATTCATGGCCTTCCATTTTTATTTTCCAAACACGAAACGCTACAACTCCATTTTTCTTCACTCAGCTTCTGTGAACTTGAACGTGTAATACACAGGAACTGGAAATCTGCCACCAAACACGACGTACACAGAAAACAACTCCGGAAAGACACCTGTGACCTTAATTTGACTGTTACCTAAGAGTCGCACAGATTAGCTGGTCTCACAGGGGATTACAGGCAGGGAGAGTTCCCCAGCAAAGGGCTCGGGAGCCAGGGCCAAATAACAAGCGTACTTTCAAAAGGCAGCTGCCTAAAGCAAACACTCTTCAGTTGTTTACAAAGTGTGAGAAGACACGTGGGTCTCCTATTGGTCTTTACACTTCAGTAACACATACAAAACATACATTACACACACACCATACATTTCACCGCAAATCACACATCACCACACATACCACAGGCATATGACACACACAGAGGTACATTATAGATGTGCACACGCATACACAGATCACACATATGTGTGATCACTCACGTGCCCTCATGTAAACGCACACACACATTCCTCAGTATACAAGTCTAGGGGAAAGAAAAAAAATGATCCTGGAAAAATAACAGCCAACAGATTTTGCTTTAACTGCAAAGGAGCAACAGAATTTATTGACGGGATTTAAACACAACAGTTAACATGACAACGTTGTATTTTCAGTGTAAGGTGAATGGAAGCAGAGAGTGCGTTAGTCCAACCTGTTTACATTTGTTAAAAGAGTGGCTATCAAAACCAGCAACATGCACAATAGTACATATGCACAAAATGGAAGTATATCAACAAATATACAAAATATTCAAAATAAAAATATTTACAGGTTTAAAAATATAAACATCGATTCATCTATCCCATTAGACTGCTGCAGTAGCAAAGGATAAAGGACCCTACCGGTGTTTAGAACCCTTCTTTGAAGTGGGTTTAGAAAGCATAGAGTTCTTTCTAGGAGACTAACTTTTTTGATGTTTTTCAGAGGATTAACATTCTATTATAAAAATAATATATATAAGCCTACCAATTCCTAGCCATTTTCCTCCTGTACACAAAAGTGATGCAGCCAAGCCCTGTCCTCAGAGGCTCTCCCGCCAGGAAGGCCCTTCCATGAGGAAGGCTGTTCTGCCGGGAGTTTCTGCTTGGATTTCCGTAGTCACCGTTGCCCAACAGCCTGCACTTCCTTACATCACACTGAGATGCTGCCTGGGGATCAGACAATCTGAAGCTCATCAGGGGCATGCTGGGCCGCTGATGACAAATGACAACCACAGGGCTTCTACGTCAGAGTCATTCTCTCCGACATTCTGCCGGAATCCACAGCTAGCTATCAATCAGATGAGCTCCGCTAAATTTATTCTGGAAGCGGTGGAAACAGTCAGCAGTTCTTTACTAGGCAGTTAAGAGCTCTCGTTAATGCCACCTGGCTTCCGAGGCCGTGTCACAGATACCAGCGTTGTACACGCCGTACACAGTGACGATGCTGCTTTTGCCCCCCGTGCCCCTGTGCTTTGGGGCCACATATGTTCTAGTATTTCTACTTTAGTTTATTAAATGATCCAGATATGAAGATCTCTGAGAAGGTTGGATGCATCTCAAAGACTCAGGCACCACAACTGCATACGAAATGTGTGTTCTCATATCCAGCAGAAAGTTAATTATTACATACAACTCCTGACTCCTCCTAGCTTACAGTTCAACAGGGTCAGAAGGACCAGCATCGATTTTCCCACTGACCAAAGGCAGGTAGCATATATACGAGTAAAATAATCTTTTTAGTTGTGATATTGATGCAATTTCAAACTGATTTCCCCTAAACACTGAGAAAGGCATCCCCCCTGGGATCAGAGAGAAAGAAATCAAGGCTTATGGATTCCCCACTGAAATTGCTTTTCTGCCTATATTATTGGCAAAACAGAGATAAGATTATACAGCCCATAAGTACAATCTAAATAACTGGGGGCTGTGACCCCCAGTTTTAACTGACCTTCATAGGAAAACGTTTGCTCGTCCCTGAATCAACTTTTTGGACACTAACATAGATTTTTATGAAGGCCATCAATGGCTATTTAAAAAAAACAAGTCCGGTTTTACATGAAAGAATCATTTAAATGACTTCCACCATCATAAAAATGGAGTTTGAATCTTATAGTTGAGAACATCGATCAGTTTCTAACTTAAAATGAGTAATTCGAAAGGGGTGTCACTGCCAAACAAAGATCTCGAATTAAAGCCAGAGCTGTGGGGTCAGGTTCAAAGGCTACCCATTACTCCATGTGTGACTCAGGCTTCAGTGATCCTCAACCTCCTCAAGAATCAGTTTCTTCGTCTGGAAAATGGAGCCCAAACAAGTATTACATAGTTCTTGTGAGCTATCGAGACAAGGGTGTAAAGCAAAGTAGAGACTTTCCTTTCTAACACTATAGGAAGCCCAGCCTATGGACGATCGTAGAATTAACCACAAAATGATCGGATGTGCTCAGTAAGTACCAGTTGAGCGAATTAATGAGTCTGGAAAGGTAGATCAAGATTCCAGGGCTACCGGGGAAACAGAATGGATGACTTGTGATGGCAGGTGCTTGCATCTAGAATACAGATTTTAACTGGGGCAAAGGGGCATTCAGCTGCTTCCCATTTAAGAAGACAACAGACAGGCAGTGGATGGTGGAGAAGCTGGGCCCTTGTGTGCTGACGTTAGAGGTGTAAAACACCGCACCTGCCATGGGAAACACACCATGAGGGAAGTCCTCAGAGGCTTCAAATTAAAATTACTGTGTGGTCCATCAATTCCACTTTGGGGGTACTTATCTGAAAGGCTTGAGGTGAAGATCTTGAAAACCTATTTCCATTCTCATGTACAGTGGGACATTATCCACAGTCGCCAAGACATAGTATCATGTCCATTGACAGGTGACTGGAAAAATAAAAGACAGTATCCAGGCAGCACAACGGGATCAGCATCCAGAGAGAAGCCCTGAACATAAGACAAGGTGGGCATGATGTCTGGGAGACGTTACACTCAGTGAAGCCGTGAATCACACAAGCATCAAATCTACCAGATCCTACTGCTCTGAGGTATTGAAAACAGTCCGATTCCTAGAATCAGAGAGCAGAATGGTGGTTAGCAGGGTTGGAGGAGGGGGCATGGCTGATCAGTGAGCAAGAAAAAGCTCCTTATTCCTGCGTGTGGAAACTCTAGAGGCCTGCTCCAAGTGGTGTGCCTGTAGTCACGTGTACTGGATTGTACACGTAAAAACTTCATGTTGAATGTTCTTACTACACAGAAAGGAACACAGATTACTCAAGGCAAAGCTACTTTAGGCTTAAGGTAGGAAAGCAAGTGAGGCGTGTCTGGAATGGCCAAAATCTTATTGGGGAGGGGGGAAGAGGTGTTGCCATGACAACAGAAGAGACTTGTGTCTGTACTTTCCATGCTAATCCCTGGAAGGAGAGGGTGCTCCAAAGAGAAGGAAGCCAGTTGTTTGTTTTTGGAGCGCAGAGGAACAAGGAGCTTCAGGCTCCCCTGTATGTGACCCAAGCACCAATGTCTTAGACACAAAGCTAATTTTATGAGCTTGGATGTGAGCTAGCTTTTCCTGTTAGAAGTGAAATGAGGTCAGTAACGTCAGCAGCTCTTAGCCTCTTAGCTCCTGTGTTACTACATAGGACACTAACCTCCTGTGTTACTACATAGGACACTAAACAGTTACAGCCCTGCCTCAGAGACTAGGGAAAGAGAAGAGGAGAGAGAGAGAGAGAGAGAGAGAGAGAGAGAGAGAGAGAGAGAGAGAGCGCAATGAAAGGGTCAGAATGTCTGAATCAAAGTCTCATCAGGGAGACAATGTCACTTCATACAGCTGTTAAGAAAGTGGAGTTACTCAGTGCTCCCAGGAGCACTGGCACACAGAGGCAAGGGCTGGGCCACTAGAAGCTTTCGTATGACTTGATTTACCACCATTCTGCTCCAACATACAAACTATAAGCAACAAGTACAAATGCAAAACATGCAAAGATGAGATGGGTCAAATGAAAGTGTTTTAAAGAATATGGAAGAAAATCCAATAACAGCACAGCAACATGTAAGCCCCCAACTGGACTGGATTTTTTAAATTGTTAGATACGGTGACTATCCTGGAAATATGCTTTGGATTGTATTCAGGTCAATATCATAAAAGCTGCTGTCTGTCAGAGGCTTTGTGATGCTTTAACCTTCCCTGTTTCCATTCAGGAAAGAACTCCTCTCCCTAATTCAATTCCAAACCACCTCTCTAAGGCTTCATCTCTCTGCAGGCAGAGCAATCGCTTCTTTTATAAGTGGCTTTTGTTGCAGCAAACTGTTTCTCTTGAACCATCACCAGAATAGAAGGGCCAGAGAAGCGCTCTAGAACTGACAGCCACCTAAAGTCTTGAGAGCAAAGACCCAAGTGACACAATCAACGACCACTCTGAGGACACACTAAGCACCCTGAGGTCCTCCTGAGCAGGCCCACTTATGCCACACAACAACTAAGGGACACTCTGCTAAGACCTTGTTCGTCCCTCGCTGGTTCATCAATGTTTTTGTATAGTGAGTCAAAATGTCTAAGGTTGAATTTACACAGATAATTGAGTTCTTTTTTAGTGGGCCCCGAAAGGGTAAGACCAAGGTTAGCTGGGGTGTTTGGATTCTCTTATGCAGAGCCTTCTTACTGGCCATCCTGGTGACAAGGAGAGGCAACGGGAAAATTCTTGTGTTAATTTTTTTTGACACTCATGAGGGAAGCAGAGTGTAGATGACTCTTTATGTCTTAGTAGGGGCCCAGCACAGAGAGCCCAGTCCTCACACTCCCAGTGAAAGGAAGACATTGACAATGACTGAAAAAGCAAGGATCAAAACATGCTAACATGGTCCAGAAGGCCAACAACATATGATAGTCTCATGATCCCAAACATGCTAACATGGCCCAGAAGGCCAACAACATATGATAGTCTCATGATCCCAAACATGCTAACATGGCCCAGAAGGTCAACAACATGTTATAGTCTCACGATCCCAAACATGCTAACATGGCCCAGAAGGCCAACAACATGGGGAGTGTGATATTGTCACCACCCCAGGGTGGCAGATAACTATGATGAAAACAGGAGAAATAAAGTCACTTGAGTCAAACTCTTTAGGTAACGCTCTCAATAAAGACCTCCCTAGACAGATCAGAGAGGGGAAGAGGGAAAAGTCTTAGAAAGTTTGGCCAAAGAAATCTTAACCCTGATAGAGCCTTTGACTTCGACAACTGAGTCATCAAAGGGCTCTTTGTATATTAATTTCAATAAGTGAAGAACTGAGGCGAGAGAGCAAGCCCTCTAAGCTGGGCAAGGTGTCAGCTGCACGGATGAAACACTGAATTTGCACGACAGTAGGCAGGTAAGTTTTGTGCAAAAATGCATCTCAAGGGAGTCCTGATGGTCTGCCTTGCATTGTTGGTACTTGAAGTCATAAAAATTCCTTTCCTCTAGTGATTATTGGAGATGCTGTGGTAAATGAAATGTCTCCCACTCTGTGATGGAGGAGAATAAGAGCCTCCACTGCCAGCAGAGCCATGGCAGGACTAAATTGGCTTTAAGTAGTGTGTGCGTGGTGTGTGTGTGTGTGTGTGTGTGTGTGTGTGTGTGTGTGTATGTGTGTGTGTGTGTGTGTAGATACTTGTGCAGAGCCATTAAACAGACAAATTCCTGCCCCACAATTGATTTGGCTGATTTGGGGCACTCTTTACTAAAGAGTGCCAACCCAATAGACCTTAGAACTGTACATACCAAGAAATCCCCATGTGCTCATGTCTGACCTTTCTCTAAAAAAGTAAGCAAAGAAATCTGTCAAATTCTCAGAAGACTATTAGATTACACATTTACAAACAGTCGCATGTAAATCTAGAAATTTCTTTCAAACACAGATAAGACAAAGTAACCCTTGGCCCAAGAAAGCAACTCTGACTCCTACTCTGAGTTTGGAGAAAGCTGACCACTGTGCTACCTGCTAATGACTGAGAACATTTAGTTCACTGTCAAGTCCTTTACTGGACTGGCAGAGTGTTGGTCTTAAATGTACAGGATAAAGGGGAAAAATCAGGGGCTGGGGGAAGTGTGGCAAAAAGAATTTTTTTTTTCGAGACAGGGTTTCTCTGTGGCTTTGGAGCCTGTCCTGGATCTAGCTCTTGTAGACCAGGCTGGTCTCGAACTCACAAAGATCTGCCTGCCTCTGCCTCCCAAGTGCTGGGATTAAAGGCGTGCGCCACCACCGCCCTGCTGGCAAAAAGAATTTTATAAATAAAGCCTTTTAGGTCTTTTGTAACTGGTCAATTGCCAGGGGAAATTAAGGTAAATATTGATAAACTTTTCCTTCACTTCTAAAGCGAGGATGCCGTAGAGGGTGATTGCAGATAAACCCCCAAGCTGGGAACGCTTGAAGGAGTGGCTTCCGGGGCCTCAGCAACCACCTGCCATTCCTCTGACAACCGCTGAGCCCACTCTTCCCACGCTACCTTTCCTGCACAGCTGAACAAGCGCAAACAAAACCCAGCCATGGAGAGTGTAAAGGTGAACTTAATCTTTAAGTGTAAAGGGAAAAGCACAAGGAGAAAGTTCCTTTGTTTTCCCGCATGAAGTATAATTTATATCCTCTCTGGTTCTAGGGGGAAACAAACGTATTTTGGAGGCTATATATTTCTATCAATACTAATCAAATTTAAAGTTTTTTTTTTCTCAAGGGCAAGGTGACTTTCAAAATATTGTCAAATCCCCAACTATTCTGAGATGTCTTCTGTGTGGTAGCTTTTATCCAGATGGATTCCTGAGCCAACACCGAGAGTGATGTGCACGTGGAGGGTCTCATCTCTAGACACAGGGACATTAAAACTTAACACATTGCTTGGCGATAGCATCAAGGACCTGAGACAACACAGTAAAAGTCAGTAATCTAACTCAGGGGTGCAGCAGACCTCTGCCCCCTCTTCTAAGGGAGTCGCCACAAACTGAAAACGGGAACAGGTTCCTTTACGCCTCATCAAGTCTTCCTTGATGTCCACTTACGTTTGCTTCCTTCATACTATTAAAATAAGTTCTCATATATTTAGCTTCTTTTCTTCTTTTACAAAATAGAACTAAAATCTTAAAACACAAAATAGCAGACCTTTCCTTAGGCATCTCTCTGGAACTCGAGTTACACTGTGCTCATCTCGTTCACACACATGCAGGGTCACTGGGCTATGTGCCATCTTCCTGATGGACCGCAGCACCTCTGGGAGAAGCTCCAGCCCTTTGAGTCAAATGCATCTCCAGAGGACATCAGTTTAATCATCAGACACTAAGAGCATTCGAGGAACCCTTTCACTATATTGTTCAAACTGCCAACGCATTGGCGTTTCAGCCTAAATATTAGAAAGCACATATTGAATCAAACCACTTCTCAAAAATAATTTAGTAGAATTACTTAGGCCTGGCAGTGTCACAGGAAGCACACAGCTGTCTCAGGCACAGGTTTATACAGCAGAAGCCAAATGAATAGTTTCAAACTTGTATTTTCTATTACTTCTTCATATGTTCATTGTGCACTTCCTAACCTTGGGGAAATGGTTGGATTCAACATTTTATAAGTAAGGTAAAATCTATGGTTTGGGTTGAGAAATGGACTGTTAACCAAGGCCAGGCAATGCATTGTTCAAGGGCATCAGTAACATACATACATACATGTATATATATGTATATATATAGCATATCTATATAGATATATATGCAAATAACCCTCCTAAATCAGAAGTATCCCTGCCCCAGGCTACAGTGCATAAAGAATCACAATGGTGTGTCATCATATCCCAGCTATAAGACCAGACTCTAAATTCTACATCATTGACGAGTTGTAAAATGTTAACCATGAGGCAAACTGTTAAAATATGCATTACCTACACGTAAGAAGGTTGAAGTTCACACATGACAAAATACTGGATATTTAGCATTTAGTGAGATCATTCCCTGATCCTCATTTTTGCACCAAGAGGAAGGAGTAAATCCAAAAATCAAAAGCAAGCAAACAAACAAAAATCCAGATAAACTAATCATTAGCCTTTTATTTCTCCTCAGACAAGTGACCTGAACCAGCCAAACTAGAATCTTTCGGCTTTCGTAGAGACAGATCTTTACCTATTTGTGTATCTGGCAACTGGACGTTGTGAGGTTCTCTGCAGCCAGCATGCCCCTCTTTCCATCACATAACTACAGGGATCTTTGAGCTTTGCAGGTGTTTCCCACACAGTGATAAGCAAAGGTTTTTTTTTTTTTTTTTCCTTTTTTCCTGGAAAGAGAGGCAAGAATCCTGTTGTTAAGTGATTCCTCAAGGCCCTCTTGACTAGAACAACCTGATATCCTGGTGTGATATATTCACTAGATTTGGTTAAATCTGATTTTCTGCACTTCTGAGTGATCCACGAGTTAAAAAGAAAAGAAGGAAAAAAACATTTTTTTTAAGTTTAAAAGAGAAAGGAAAGTGCTAGAAAAGAATCCTCAGAAACTTATCTGAACTCCAGGTGTAATATTCCCTTTCCAGGGTGTCCTACCCCTGTCTCCAACAAAGACTGCTAGGCCACATAGAGAAGGGTGGGTCCTAAATTGTTTGCTTTGGGCAAAGCGAGCTTCCTTCAGTGGTTTCCGAGGGAGTGCTGTATTCCTTAACACGTGGCCCATCCATCCTCCTTGGCCTTGGAGACCTCACAACTTTTTGGCACTGTCATGGCATGCTGCTGCCCTGATGGTGGTCCCAGCCAAACCCCGGTTGCTGACCCTGCGGACCAGCACTTTGGAAACGGGGATTTTTGTTCTGGGCATCTCACTCCTGGCTGGTTGCTGGTGCACCACAGGATGGCTGGACGGAAGGTTGGAGAGATGTTTGATGCTAATAGGGATTTTAGAGTCCTTCAGCAAGCTGCCTGGTGTTCTCAGTGGACAGGTGATGGTGCCTGGAGACACCGGCTTTAGCCGGGACAAGCAGGGTGGGTCCTCCGTGGCAGGAACAACAGCCGAGCTTCCTTCGGGTTCAGTGTAGAGATCATAGAGAGCATCACCACTGTCGCTATCCCTGGGAATGACGGCCTTCTTACTGCTGCTGGCGCTATCTTCTTCTGGACCAGGAGTGGTGGAGTCCCAGTAGCCCTCGTCGCTGTTAGGGACGCCTTCTTGATGCTCCTTCTCGGGGTGCTTGGGCTCCTCCTTCTGCTGAGGATCAATGGGGATCTTGTGGAGCCTCCTGCGCTTGACAGAGGACACGTCCTTGGCTACTTCCCCGCACCGAACATCATTGGAGGTCTCAGGGGCCAGCTTGGTGTCTGAAGCAGTGGCCGCCTTCGCGGTGCCCTCTTGGGGCCCTTGTCCTTGGTCCTCGGTCTGGGATAACATGTCCCAGAATTCCGGGAGATAGGTGTCGTCCACCTCATCTGGACTGGCCATCTCCTCCCCTCCTCCTTGGTAGGCCACCTCGCTGGGGTTCTTTTTAGAGAGCACTGGCTTGCCTGGCCCGGGGGCATGCTTGTCACAGCTGGGACCTGCCTCTTCTTCTGGGTCTGCAATAATATCTCCACAGCCTGTAAGAGAGTCAAAGCTTTTCAGTGAAGTCACGTCAGAAAACATCAAACAAATACGATCTGCCGACGGGTCTGAGGGTGGATCAACAGAGGAAGGGTCAGGGACGGCAGACGCCCGGCCGCTGCCACCTTCGGAGTCGACAAGGGGGACGGTCTTTATCGGAACGTCACCTGTCCTGGACGCATCCTCGGCCGCCTGGACCTCACCAGCTCCCGACTCGAGGGCTGCCCCGGGCTTCTCCGCGCGCCAATGCCCCTCGGCGTCCTCTCCCCGGGCGCTTTGGTCGCCAAGGCCGGCGGGGCTCGCTGCCTCGAGGCAGGTCCGCGCCGGGGCGCGCTCGGCGGACGCGGGCGCCTGCTCTCCCCCTTCGGGCTCACCTGCTGCGTGTCGCGGGGCGTCCTGGCCCGGGCTGTCCGGGCGGCGCGCGGTTCGGGGCGGCTCCTCCTTGACGCACTCCAGGCTGGCGGTGAGCGAGCCGGGCAGGACTAGGCTGCCCGGGCCCGCCGCGCGCGCCGCCTTCTCCTCCTCCTCCTTGCCGCGCTTGTCCCTCCGGTGCCAGCGCATGCTGCTGAAGATCCCTTTCAGCCCCCTCTTTTGTTTGCCGCCAGCCTTGCTCGCCTCGGCAGGGTCCCCCTTGCCGGTCTCCGATCGCCCGTTCTTTTTCAGCAGGGAGAAGAAGCTGTGGGACTTGGCCACCGAGCTGCTGGCCAGGGAGCCCAGGCCAGGCCCGGCGGCTTTGGGGGGTCCGGGGTTTGGCCGGGCCCCACCGTGATCGCCCCCGCCGGGCGGCTCCTCCTTCTTGCTGCCCTCCAGCACCAGTACCTCCGCTAGTCCGTCGTGGGTCCTGCTTCTCACCATCCCCGTCGGCCCCGCGCTCTTCCCATCCCCTTTGTTTTTGACCCCAAAAATGCTGGGCATGGTGCCCCCCGATTTCCTCTTCTTGAATAACTTGAACGCAGCCTTATTGATCTTCCCCGACGGCGGCTCTGCGGCGGGCGTCTCCGCGGCGCACTCACAATGCGAGTCCATGTCTGCGGCGAGGGCCCCGGCCTGCTCCTGCCTCCTGCAGACCCCCGCGCGCGCGCCGCCGCCG
>NC_022019.1:5071992-5091751 GCF_000317375.1 Microtus ochrogaster
CTTAGGAGGCAGAGGCAGGTGGATCTCTGTGAGTTCGAGGCCAGCCTGGTCTACAAGAGCTAGTTCCAGGACAGTTAGGACTATTACACAGAGAAACCCTGTCTCAAAAAAAAAAAAAAAGCAAATGGAGATTTGTTAAGCTCACTTTTGAAGACCACAAATACAAGATCAGTTGTCTTATTTGTTCATCTGATTGTGAGAGATGCCACCTCCACAAACGAGTCGTCACACATGATGGCGTCATAGTTGAGAGCATATAGTACATTAAGGAGGAAACAACAATAAGGGGAGACAGGAAGCCAGACAGCAGGTAAAGAGAAGTCAGCTTTGCTATTTCTGTAACATCTTCCTCTTCAAAGAACTTCTCAAGACCAGCACTCATCCATTCGTCCAAGCCTCCAATAACTCAATGACTTGCTACTAAGCCCCACCTCCCAGCTCTTGGGAGGCATAGGTGGGGAGACCTCTGTGAGTTCAAGGCCAGCCTAGTCTACACTTCTAGGATACCAGGTTAGAGAGTGAGAGCCAGTCTCAAAACAACAACAACTTCTGCTGTTTGTCAGCTGGCAAGAGGCTTCAGTGGGTAGGAGCTGTCTGCTGCCAAGCTTGATGGCCTCAGATTGATTTCCAGAATCCCACACGGTGAACTGATTTCTTCCAGCAAATTGTCCTCTTGCCTTGGGTGCTATGGCACATGTGTGTATCCACATAAACACATGCCTGCACACTACCATTTCTAAATATTGCCCTAGGGAGGACTAAATCTTACAGGAATTATTGGGAGATACATTCAAATCATAACAAACACAAGCATTAGGACACTGATGACCTTAGGAACCATGAATAAAGGCAGTTTATTTTGGGAGGAAGCACCATGGAAAAAAAAACCAATGGAGGTGGCAGAAGTCATAGGGTGTGTGTGTGTGTGTGTGTGTGTGTGTGATGTATACTAGAAGCCAGGAGATGTAGAAGGGAGATTTGAGTACTGGATATTGTCAGTTTGTAAAACCTGACAATGGAAAGAATGTGCTCACTGTGGACGCATGAGAAGGCAGCTTCGGTCTGAGGCCTAGAATGGGAAGGAAAGTCAAACATGAGTTTTGCATACGCTGGTACTGACTTTGTACTGAAGCAGGGACCTTGAAGCTATTGTGCACCAATCACATCACAGCTCATTAACCTCTCCTGCTGCCCCCACTTGAACACCCAGATAATCACCATGCATTCACTCAGCTCGCCAGACATCCTGCTTGCTGCCTGAGCTCTGCAGTCACCCCAGTTGTTCATTCTTGCAGCAAAAATCTACCGAGTAGATGTCCTGTGCCAGTTGCTACACTTGGCTCCGGTGATGCAAGCGGTGACCAAGAACATCCCTTCCTCAAAATATTTGCATTTTAGTGAAGGAGGTAGACACACACCTATGATTAGACATAGTAGGAGGGGGGCGGGGACAAGCCAAGTAGAGGGGTGTAAAGTGAGGGCTGATTGTATTGTAAAATCATCTCAGGGAGGCTTTGAGCAGAGGGTAACGAATTGTGAAAACTCTGGGTAAAGAAGGTATGCTTGGAACAGTACGGAGTTGTGTAACAAGAAGCTAAATCCACGTCCTATACAGTCTGTTTTTCGTTTTGTGTAACGTAATCTGTGGAGAGTATTGGAAAGGAGAGATGTCATCTGACTTGATTTGAACGAGAGTCCACCATCTCTTGCTACCTGGACATGATGCCCCGGCTACTGTGCTAGAAAAACCTACTAGGAATAAGGGAAGTAGATTATTCTTAGGAGACTACTGCAAATAATTCTGGCCAGAGTAATAGAGGCTTCTTGTAGAGTTGTATGGAGATGATCAAAACTGAACAGACAGGATTTACAGTTAGGATAGACGTGGCGGTGAAGAAGTCAATCCAGGGTTAGGGTCTTCGTGGCTAAGTAAACCGTTCCAGTGCCTGGTTACCTCAGAGAACAACTCTAGAGGGACGAGTTTGGAGTAAAACCGAGCACAGCTACAGCTTTGGACACCGTCTTAAGATGTCAATTTGGCATCCGAACGGAGAGACAGACGATCGTAGTTCAGAAACTGGAGTTGACATAAGAAATCAAAGCTGTAGAGAGAACAACTGGACCTGATAGTGTCCAGTGGCATCTTGAAAACTAAGAACCTGGATCAAGCCATTTGAAAAGAGTTGGACCCGGCAGGAAGGAGAAACAAGTTTTCGGGACACAGTCCCAGCGCTTCCTGGAGCAGCAGCCTTGGGGGTGTGACACTCGGTAGGCGATGCTGCTGCTCTGGCATGACAGCGAGAGCTCCGTGACCCGCGGATGACCGGCAGCTGGCCATGAGCTAGCAGGCGACCGCTTACAAAGACACCGGGCTCGTGACAAAGTACTGGCCGCCTAGAAATGGCGGAGGCCGCAGTCAGCGTCACCAGGCGGGATGAGAGCTCGCCACGCGGCGTCTGGGTGCCATGAAGAAACTTCCGTCTCTCCGAAACTCCACCGGAGCGAAAGCCGGCGAGCACCCTTCGTCTACCGGACCCACAGCCACCGCGGAGAAAGCCACGGACGGTCCGGTACTCGCCGAGTCTCGCGAGAGAGCACGCGGCCTCGCCCTCCCAGCGTGAGCCGCGCCGCCGCCGCTGCCGCCGCCGCCGCCGCGGCTCCTGCCCGTTTCCATGGAAACCGAGCGGGATCAGCGGCTGTCGTCAGCCGTAGGCTCGAGCCAGGCCACTGTCACCCGCGTTCTAAATCAACCTGAGCGGCTCTCGCTGCTGCTGCTGCTGCTGCGCCATGGCTGCTGCGCCTGCTGCGGTCGAAGCGCACAGACCCGACTATCTCCCCTCCTGCCGAGGGCTTATATAATACCCTGGGCGCCGCATAGGTTTTTTTGTAGCAAGAGCCCTCGTCAGAGACTTGAGCTGAAAAGAAAAACAAAATGAAATTCGCAGTTATGGGGCTTCGGATCCCAGTGCCTCGACTCTCAGGTTCCTGCTCTAGCCTAGCTTTTTCTGGGAGCCCAGTTTCAGACATCAAGACATGTTCACCCACGCCCCCAAAAGAACAAGGCCGTTTGCTTTTATCATCTATCTCAGAATTCATGCAGCCTCCTGTCTCTCTCGGGTCCTTCACATAGGTCTTAGCGTGTGATCTTTAAGCCCAGAAAGAACCATGCCAATCTGTCCACGCCTGTGTCGGATCCTGTGCTAAGTGTGTCCTTCGGGTTGATGCTGCATTCGGATCCTGTGGATCTGATTCCTGTTACAGAAGCAACAGTCAGATGGCGATTAGCAGCTCTCAGTAACGAAAGTGTAGTAACAGTCCCTGGTCTTTGGGAAATCCTGAAGCTTTTATCCCACACTCCAGTGACATAGGGCTGAAGTCACAGAAGTCACTGTCCAGCCTACAATTGGTCACAATAGAATAAGCAGACTGAGAGCTGAACTTGGAAGGCTCTGGTTTCCCTACAAGTGGGCCTTGGAGGCCTGGGTTCCACCTTCCTCTTCCATTCAGGGGTGTGGTAAGTATGTCTGTCCCTGCTGTGCCCACCCTTGCCCTGGATCCAAACACCCCGGGACCCACTTGCCATCCTCCCCAATGGGACAAGAAAAAAAACAAAACAGACAGGCGTCTAGAATCAAAGAAAACTCCATTGCAGAGAACAACCCTGTCTGGGGAACTTTCCTGTGTTCTGACTTTGAAGATGTCAGATAATATTGAAACTTTTCTTAATCAAGGGCTTATCAGCAAAATAGGGAGGGATTTGGAAAAATTTTTTATAATGTTTAATAACATTATTCTTAAATGTTATTTGCTTATAAATACTATTTACATATGTATACAAACGCCAGTCTTTTCTACTTCTCTTATACTTATTTTCTACGGGTTATTTATATTAAGCAGATTCTGTTGTCGGCCATGGCAGCTTCCGTGGTTCACGTTTAGGCTGTGGAGTTCAGAGCCCTTCCTCATTTTGGTAAAAATGCTTGAAACTGAGATTGGGTTCAATGGAGCTTTCTGCTCTGAGTTCTAACCCTGCCAGCTCTCTCCACTTGGTAACAGAACCTTCCATGAACAGGGATGTGAGACAGACTTTTCTCAGTATCACTTTTTAAAATATGATATTTCTTTTCAAAATACTTCTTTTATAGTGTGTTTGGGCACACATGTGCCACAGCAAAGGACAACGTACAGGAGTTGTCATCTTCTACCTGGTGGGTCCCAACAATCAGCTTGCCTGGCATGGTGGAAAGGACCTTACCTACTGAGTTATCTCACTGACCCATTTCCTGATATTCTAACTGCCCATGTGACAAGATAGAAAAGAGCCCTATTTGCCATGCAAAAGATGAGGTATATTATAAAGAGAAAGCCATTTGTTATTTCTTTTGTTAAAGCTTTTGCAGGACAATTGGAAGTCTGTCTCAGTTCTTTACACACACACATACACACACATCATGCTGGCTAGATATATGGGTTACTATATAGGTAACTATGTCAGTCTGAAACTGTTTCAGATCACGACTGGGAAGAACAAGCAGTCTAGAAAAATCACAGGTCTCTGAGCCTAAGAGTTGGAGTAGGTGGCCTGCTTATTCAGTGGAGCGCTGTCCACTACCCAGACAGGCCAAATGTAACTCATCTACATAAGAATTCTTCAATCCTCAGGGAGAAAACTGACCAAGGACACTGGGACAGCTACTGTTCCTTTGGGAGGTAGATACTTAAAGAGAAAGGGACAAAGCAGCCTTCAGTGCAGGGAAGGCGTCTTGGTGCCAAGTCATCTACCTGTGGAGGAAGGAAACTGGGCACTCAGAGCCATCTGCTAGCCCCGTGCAGCCAACAGGCAAGGCGAGCTCCAGACTGACTGAGGGCGACCCAGGTGGGAGAGAGCAGCTTACAAGGCATTCATGAAAACCACCACACAGGTTGGACAGAGGGCAGGGGCAGCAGGATGGCCTGGGGGTTAGGGTTAGAGGCATACTGTTGAGTGGCAGAATAAAGAACCAGGGCTAGGAATCTAGGCAAAGATTTCTACAGACCGGAAACTGCACTTTGCTCTTCATAGCCAAGAGATGGGCAACAGCTAGGTCTGGTGGTGCAGGCCTAGAAACTCAGAGTCTGAGTCTAAGGCAGGAGCACTGAAGGTTGAAGGCCTGACTGGGCTATAGAGAGGGGTCAAGACCAGCCCTGGGCAATGTAATGAGACCCCGTCTCTACATGAAAAGTCAGAAGAGGCTCAGGATATAACTAGGAGAGTTTTCTAGTTTGCGCAAGGCCCTAAAAATCAATCCCTAGGCTCACCACCTTCACAAAGTGGGGCCAGAGACCATATTTGTACAAAACAGAAGTATTTTTCAAAAGACAAACAAGAGATTCAAGATGATTTTACCAGAAGCACCCCAGATTTTTTTTCTAAATCGTATCTCTTTTCATTACTTCCCTCCGTGGAGATTCGATTTCGAGAGGGAAGTTGGAGAGGACGAAGAGAGGACTGAGGGAGACGGCCGAGCAGCAAAGCTGCTCCAAAACAAGGAGGGTCTCCACAAATGGACGAGCCGCAGACTTTACCGGAAAACCAGTGTGAACGGGACACGGGAGGATTCAAATTGAGTTGGGACTTTTCTCTTTGAAGGGGGGCACTCAGAACAAGAAAAAAAAGTTGAGAGAAACAACCTTAGCCATCTCGCATCATCACGGTTGCTATCATTATTTCCTTATGGAGTATTGTCTACACAGCCGAGGCCCTGTCCCTGTCCTAAGCTTGCCAAGTGGAATTTTCTGTCCGGTGAACCCCAAAGAGCACCACATGTAAAGGGCTGGCTGAAGGTTCCCCTCAAAGTCCCTGTGGATGACGCTGGGGGACACTGCAGGTCAGAATTTAGGATGGAAGAGCTCACTGGTTCTATGTTCAACAGGCCTCGAGTCTTTAAAGTATTTAACCAAGGAGGTTTGGGAATGATTCCTAGATTAGAACCAGCACTGGCCACCTGAAGACCAGTTGGCCAGTCTGGATCCCACCCTAGGTGGAAATGCCCAGCTTCTGTTCTTGTTGGTTCTTGCCTGTGATGCTTCTCCAAGGTGTGCTCTTGAAGTAGTCATCTCGATGAGAATCAAAGGTCCAGCCTAAAGTATTTGTGTGGGACAGTATCAACAGTGTCCATATGCCCAAGGCCAGAATGTCACCTGGATCCAGTCCTCATGGTTTTGTACCTGAATCAACAGTATAAGTGAGCCAATACAAATAGAAGCTCTTCTCTACAGTTCTAGTGGGCACCCAGGGGACACAGGCCAGGCATCCGATGACAGGTCTGGCTTTTCTAGCAGCTGCAGTCTGTTTCCAGGGGCTACCATAGCAGATGACCACAAGCCTAGAGACTTAAAGACATCAGGGCTGTATCATCCTATAGTTCTAGAGGTCAGCAGTACAAACTCAAGGTGGCAGTAGGGTTAGCTGTGACTGTCGATCCCAGAAGAGACCGTCCTATGCCTATATCCTGGCCCTGGTTATTGTTCAAATCCTTGTGATCCCTTGGTAAATTCACACTGGGCTCCTCCAGTATAAAGTTCCCCTGGAAGATACCTGGTCTGTGGATGGCCTTTCTAAATATGTCAGCAATGTGTCACCATGGCCAGCCCGAGTAAACACAAAGAAAATGGTGATGACTAAGAGGAGCAGGTGTTTCTGTACACCGTGAGAGCCATAAGGTGCCCCAGGACTATCCAGGGGAACCATAAGTGGGTATGAGAGCTCCCACACGGTGGGGAGACTAGAACAAGGGACATACTGATGGGAGGAGCTCTGACAGGTGTTCTGTTCATGCGCCTAAGCCTGAAAAAGACCTCACAGAATCCCCAGCAGTCTGTTCTTCCCTTTGCTCCTGCTCTGTTTCGTCAGAGACGCTCTCAGAAAAGATTCCATCTTAGAACGCAGGGTGGGATGGGGTCCCTTCAGCTGTCAGCTCCAAGGCGAGGCCAAAATCCGAGCAAATGAGGTCAGATAGCAGAGGGTGTGCGGACAGGACGCCAGGTCTCTGGCTGCAAGCAACAGCGGTAGAAGGCAGTCACGCGGACTGCGGAAGTCAAGAAGTCAGGTGATCCCGATGGAGGCAAGGAGAAAGCCTGACAGGAGAGTCCGCCATCAGCCAGGAGCTGGGGAGCGAGGCTGGAGGGGGCCGCAGAGCTAGGCTCTATACAGTGGAGTCTATGCCCTTGCTCCGTGGGGTGCATCGGCTCATTTCAGGAAAACTCTCTCCTCTAGCCCCACTTCTGACAAAGCCAGCATTACCCAGAGGCTCGATTCAACCCACTCAGCAGATATTCAAGCGTGGACCACTCAGAGGGAATAGAGGAGGCTCTCTGTTCAGGCTCCTCATCTTCCACCATGGAATCCAGCCATTACAGCAAGTGGCTCTGACATCCCAATGACAATCCTGAGAGTCTTCTGCAGTTCCTGCCCCCTTTCTCAGTCAGTGGCAGAACCCCCCTGCTCTGGAGTCTCCAAGGAGAGAGAGAGAGAGAGAGAGAGAGAGAGAGAGAGAGAGAGAGAGAGAGCATCTCCCTCATCTTTTGGAGCTCACCAGGGCGGAGGATGCAGAACAGAGCCCTTCTTAAGGACCCTCAGCTGGGCTCTTACTATCTTCCTATGAAGCAGGTTCACAGCATACAGGAATGAAGTTGTATGTGGCAGGGGGCAGGGGGGATTCTGAACACTCAGCCAATACCGCATACCAGCTTCCTTCCATTTACAACTGCTCAGAGAAGCAGACCTAATGCCACAGTTAAGTGAAGCAACCACATGTGTGCACATGTGTGCACCTGCTCCAGACACTTGCACCTCACACATACAAAGAACACACCACACACACACACACACACACACACACACACACACACACACACACACCTCCAAAAGCTAAGTTTATCTTTTTCCTGCACCTCTGTCTACTTGCTCCAGTGAATCCCCCAGTCCTGGTCCATCACCGAACCCCAACATACAACAATAGCATAGGTCCCAACTACTATAAGCATGTTCCCTGAATACGTTCTTGTTTTGCTTTTGTGTACTCTGCATCCGACTCCTGGAACACGTCATCTCACCTCTGAAACTAGCGATTTTCTAATGGACCCCACGTGGCAGTTGGGACAACAGTTATCCTGTGTCCCTCCCAAGTCTTGCAAATTTCTGTGATAGGTCACATATGGAGAGAACATTTTCTGCATAGTGCCAGTCAGCTTGGTCACTTCCCGCAAACTGATTCTGGACTGAGCTGGTGGCTGGCAGGGCTGCTGTCAAATGGCCCTATCACTTCCATTAGGGGCTGATGAATAATCTTCAGGGTAGTGAGCACTACCAGTCTTGTCACATGGGAGGTGGGTTACTTCCCTTAGTCATTTAATATGTTATGTAGGGTTTCGGTAGCTTGTGTGTCAGATACAGCCCCAAGTCACAGGCATCAACCCAGCAGAGGCCCGTTTCTTACTTTTTTGGTTCATGCATATTAATATAGCAAAATACTGCAGACTGAATTGTTGGCCATTGCATTTATGATCTTATTTATATTTATTTATATCTCCTCTCTTTTAATAATATTTTATAGTATTAGGTCATGACTGAATCACCCCCAAGGGCCATCACCTCGGGGTCTAGCATTTAAGCCCCCGAGTTTGAGGACTATACAAACATTCAGACCACAACGCTCACCTCCCTGTTCTAGACAGGGCTACAAGAGAGGGAGGGAAATGCGTTCTGACCCAGTCATATACCAAAGCCCAGGGAGGGAGCACATAAGACCAGACCCTGGCAGACCATCCCACTCTCCCTCTCCTCAACAGACATCCTTTCTTTTATTCTTCATGGGCCTCCAAACCTATTCAGTCTCTACCACCTGCTGAAAGCAAAGGAAACACCCCCCGAAAAAACACATGTTCTAAGCTTCCAGATAAACATTTTATCTCCACCTCCTGTAGTCACTGTATTTTGGCTTTTAAGCAACCATGCGTACATGCTTCCTGATGAAGTGTGGTCGATACTCAATCTAAAAACAGCCCCCAACCTTTTCCTAAGGAGACCTACTTGAGACTCCTTCTCCTGTGCCATACCCTTGGCCCCGTTATGAAGGAAGCTGTTCTCTTTTTCCAAAGTCATTGGCTCCATGGTTAACCTGACACAGGCCTGGCTTAGGAATTCCACGCTCAGCTTGGCTCTTCAATGTCAGTTTGCCTTTTGGAGAGGAATATTTTGTGTTAAAGGAAATACACTTAGTACCTGTATGAAACAAGCTAAATTTAACGCCTGGCTGTGGTTTACACCCACCCCCAGGGTATGCTGGGAAGGGCTTCCACCTAGTCCATTCATTCCAACAGCATGCTGGGTGCTGCTCTTCACAGAAGAGTACAGAAGACGCCTGCCCTTGGCAGCACTGGGACCCTGGCCCAGGTGAGGCAACATGTAACCCTCCAGCTCATTAGGCTGGCGGTGCCTTTGTTCCTTCATCAGATGCTAGGTCAGGAAAACCAGGCTCAGCGGCCTGCGTGTTATGGTGTTATTTTGTCTCCTTGAGGGTGGGGGTGGGGGTTGGACTCTTTTATGCTCCACAATGGGTTAATCCCCAAATAGCCAGGCTTCCTTCTGACCCACATCCTAACCACCTACTAGGTACTCTGGGGGTAAGACCCTGATCTGGATTTGCTGGTCTTTCATTTGTGCGACTCTGGCGTCTGCCCCAGCAAGCTTACTTTTTTCAAAAGACAGAAATCTCAGCAGATGCATTCACTCTGGGTTTCATCCTGGGCTCACACCAGCGAGCTCATTAGCCGAGTTAACTGGGTCTTTTTTTCCCCCTTCATTTTAGTTGGTAGCAGAAACCAGGATCATGTGCTACCCCTAGAAGCCCTCAGTCCGCTATGTTTCGGGGGATAGCGACTCAAATTTCCCCTAAGCAGGAGAGCTATGCTTTCTGGGCGAACTTCCTTCTTACAAGTGTCTGTTTGTATTTAGCAGAAGACTGAAGCTCCAGCAGGAAATTTGTAGGTCAGCTGTACTTCACACTGGAAAAAAAAAAAAAAAAGCAACTCCAGCCAAAAAGAACAGCAAAGCTATGGGCTGGGGCTTCTTGGAGTGTCCCGTCTGATTACCCAATTGTTACGGCCTAGATTAGGAAGGATTAAGCCCGGAGGTTGCACAGATGGAGAGCACTATTAAAATACCCCATGTGGGGCTTCAGAGTAAGTAATAGTAACCACCTGTCCCCATTTTGTAGGTCAGTCTGTCCTCATTTAGAGTCCTAAGACCATTGGCTTTGGTGCCCATGTTTGGAGAACCTGAATCGCACAGGGCCAGCCCTGTCTGGCCTTGCAGCTCTGCCCTCCTGGCCTCTTGCTGTCTCTCCCCATGTCCTAGATTAAGGTGGAAGAAGAGCATCCTGCTGAATTCCATGGGACTTTGGGGTTATCTCCCAGGGCCCTGGGGAACAGATCTGGGCATGTTATGAGACTCTAAAAGACAGGGAGTTTTCAACTCCGGGCCTGTTTTGCTTTCATTAGCTGTTAAACAGTTGGTGACCCTTTCACTGAGTGTCAGGAATGGGGGCTCCATCCGAGCTATGGAGTTGTGACTTCAGAAGCAGGCAAGAGGAACGTGCTCCTTGAGACCTTGTTCCTTTTCAACCCCACACACTGGGAGAGGGGGAGGCAGGCACACCAGCCTGGGTCTGTTATCCACCTTGACTTTATAGGGAGAACAATGTAGAAGGGTCTGTTCAATAACTGAAAATGCACAGGCCCTCCCCACTTCCAAGTCTTTCATCTTCTAGATGCTGACACTACCCATTCATGATCAAGTGTGCTCAAGAAAATTGACTCCACCACCACCTCCAGGCATGGCTCTTTCTATGTTTGCTGATTCCACCAGAAATGTTTGGTAATTGAGATAAGTGTTGGTCAGTCTTCACAGCTTCCTCCCTTAGTGGTTTGAATAAGAATGGCCCCCACAGGCTCATATATTGGAATTCTTAGTCACCAGGGAGTGACATTATTTGAAAAGATTAGAAGGATTAGGAGGTGTGGTCTTTTTGGAGGAGATGTGTCCCTGGGTGTGTAGTTTGAGGTTTCAAAGGCTCATACCAACTGCAGTAATCTCTCCACTTATGGATCAGCCACAGTGATACTGGACCAAGCCTCTGAAATTGTAAGCAAGCCCCCAACTAAATGCTTTCTTTTTTTTATAAGAGTTGCCTTGACCGTGGTGTCTCTTCACAGCAATAGGACAGTGGCTAAGGCAGTCCTGGTTCTAAGCAGATTGGGTGACATATGTAGGCCAGGGCTGTTCTGGGTAATTCTCCTGTGTTCGTTCAACCACACAGTAGTCACGGGAGACTGGATTTCCTATTTCACAGATGAGGAAATCAGCACACAGAAACTATATGCTTTGTCCAAGAATGAAGGTCTAGGAAGCGGCAGATTAGAGGGCTCCACAGCCTCTTTTCAGAATCACTGGCCACGGACTTCCAAGGTTCACCGGTCGGACTGTCCCTTCTTACACAGGCATAGTCTGGTCTAAAATTCAGAGAGATGGCTCTGGCATCTTCCCAGCATTAAGGAAGATCTTACTACTACATCACAACATGGCAAAGTAGGACAAACAAGAGCCTGGGTCGCTCCTTCCTCTTATGAAATCTCTAATGTCATTATGGGGCACCAGTCCCACATCTCATCTAAGTATTTCTCAAGGCTCCTGTTGTGAGAACCCTCTCTGGAGCAGACATAAACAATGTCATAATGTCCCAGCTACAATCTAGGATTTCACCAGAGCTCATCCTAGGGGTTTACTCCCAGAACATGAATGAAGAGTTACTCACAGAAGCCTGGGTAATCCTAGAGCAACCAGACCACAAAGTCTCCCCAGCGTTGATGATGACTTCCCCCAAATTTACATAGATGGAGCCCCTTCATCTAACTTCCCCCAGCTTACAGACTCTAGCACCTCCAGAGATCTCAGAGGCCATGCGCAGCAAGGACAGAATCACATACAAGTGTCCCAGAGAGTGGCTGGACCCTCAGATGAGGATTCAGACTTCATCATGTTCTCCCTCTATGAGGGAACATCAGGTGTCCATGGTCCTGCTTCTGATGGCGGCTTCCAAGCAGGCACAGCTGACCTGATAAAGATGGCAGGTGCTTTGCTTGAAGGACCACATTCAACAACAGCGCCACAATAGCCTACATTATGGAAGACCTCTCTTCACGTTAAGATCATTCAGGGATCTGCAACTTTTGCAAACTAATAAGGATGTTTGTGCAGGTCTAGATTCACCAACCTAGCTGTACATGAGAGACACGTTTTCATACCTTGCTATACTGGATAGTTTTTGTCATTCTGATATAAGCTAGAATCATCTGGGGAAAGAAACCTCAACTGAGAAAATTTCTCTGTAAGATTGTCTTAGGCAAGTCTGTGGGGGCATTTCTTGATTACTGGTTGATGTGGGGTGATGTGCCCAGTTTACTATGGACAGTGTCACCCATGAGCGGGTGATCCCGTGTTGTATGAGAAAGCCGACTGAGCAAACCATGAGGAGCAAGCCAGTGAGCAGCACCCCTCCAAAGGCCTCTGTCTGCATCAGCTTCTGCCTCCAGGTTTCTGCCTTGAGTTTGTGCCCTGATTTCCCCCAGTAATAGACCATGATGTACACATGTAAGTCTAATAAACCCTTTCCTCCCCAGATGGCTGCTGGTCATGTTTCATCACAGCAGTAGTGGCCCTAACTAAGACACCTGTCTCAGGAGCACGGTGACAAACAAAGCCAGTCCCAGACTTTCAGATGTCAAAATGTGTTATCTTCCTTTCCCTGTGTGCCACTCATGATCCTGGTAGTAATGGTAGGATTAGGGTTGTCTGAATGCCCCCCCCCCCAGAACTCTGGGTTTCTGGGGATGACAAACTGTGGCTTCCACCCATTTCCAGCCCTCCCAGCTCTCCAGAGACTGCCTCCGTGGGGGCGCCGCCAATCCGTCAGTATCTCTTTGAACTTGATCCTCTTACGAATCTGGGTCAGACATGACATCATAGTGACAGGGCTATCCACACTTTTCTGCTGCCTTGTCTAACACGGTGTGGCAAGCCCGAGTTCCAGCAGAGGAGTCCAAGCTACTCACTGTAATTCCAATCTCTG
Source organism: Microtus ochrogaster (assembly GCF_000317375.1). Taxonomy (NCBI): domain Eukaryota; kingdom Metazoa; phylum Chordata; class Mammalia; order Rodentia; family Cricetidae; genus Microtus; species Microtus ochrogaster. The sequence goes on from NC_022019.1 coordinate 5,085,159, forward strand.
CCACTAGGGGCACCTTGCTAGCGAATGTGAAACATTATGGGTCATAAAGGGCATTGTAGTGACTACAAAGGGATCCCGCAGAGTAAGCCAACTATCTGCTAGACTATAGACCCACACTTGCCTGATGACATTCGGGAGTTCACCTGGCACATCCCTTAAAAAAGCTTGTGCCCTCTGACCATATGGTTCTGAAGTCCAAAGAACTAATCCAAACACAACGTGTTATTTAAATGAGACGTGTTGGACGTTCGTGGCACTCAGAGCAACTCTCCGAAGCCCGGGACTATTGGCCTGGCACCCGCTGAGGCAGGCCTTTCCTGTGCTCTGATTAACACGCCCTATTTCTCTAAACCACAATTGATGAAAAATGCATATCCTCTGCATTAGCTTTGTAGATAGCAGAGGGCTTCCTTCTCCGGGCTCTTTCTGCTCTGCCGTGCCCTGCTCAGGGCCACTCCGTTTTCTGTTGCCTTCCGGTTTCTCATGATGCGGTGATGGACGGTGGTGGTGCGGTTCCACAAAGGGCCTGCGACTGTGTTTTTCAGCTCCATCTCCCACCCCCCTCTGGCTCACAGTTCCCTGGAGCAACTAACAAATTAGTCCCCGTGCTTCTCCCCAGAGCTTTTCTTATTTTTTTTTCCCAAAAGCTAAGTTTTGCCCTAAAAGGAATTCTTTTGTCAGTTACTAATAATATACATTCCCCCCCCTGCATTATCGTATGAAGAATTTTTTTGTGACATGGGAAAATGCTTATGATAACATGAGCTAAGCAGGAAACAAGTGAGGCCATCTTAAAGCTATCCCCGATATAGTCTTAGCTATGGAAAAACAAAGTGCTTCAAAGGGAATTTAAGCCAAACGTCGCAGGGTGATTTTTGTTGTCCTGTTTGCACACTGCTACTTCCCAGGCCTTCAGTACTCATGTAGACATTTGCAACCAAGGTATCTGGGAGAATTATATTACCACTTAGGAAAACGAAACCAAAGCAAAACGAAATTAAAAATTCTAAAAAAAAATCAAGAAGTGGGCTACAGACAGTGTGGGAAAGGTGGGCGTGGCTCCCTTCCCTCTCCAGGAGCAGACACTCCTGCTCCAGCTGATGCCCTTTCTTCCTGCCTCCCACTGACAACTACTGGCACCAATGTGGAAGCGGTTCAAGTGTTTATAAAAGGCAGATTGACCTAGCTTTCTGATATCTCCTCCTCCTGCTTCTGTGCTGCCTCTGTGATACACCAGCAAGATTTTGCTTAAGAGAACCTTGAGAGTCAACCAGGAAAACTGTTTCTTAATCTCTGCTAAGCATTTAGCTTCTGATTAACCCAAGCCCATTGTCCCAGATGTAAATAACACACCACAGTGCAGTTGACAGACATGGATTCAGGAAAACGTGAGAGAGGGGCTCCTTTTTCTGTCCGAAGCAGTTTCCCTGGACTTTCAGAGGAAGCCTTGGAGCTACACAAACCTTAAAGCGTCTGCATGTTTTCAAAGCTCTTCACGATAGACACAGAGCTTGAAGACAGAGAAAACCTCTCCCTTCTCTTCCTTTCTCCAACAACATGCCGGGATGGAAAATGGTCTTCCCAATAGCAGTGAGCCAGAACTTTCTCAGAAATGGTGTGTGCAGACGCTGTTCTGTAGCATCTTTAAACCATCATGGGAGGTCCGTTATCCTAACACGCAGGATGGATTTCTTTCCTGCATTCGTGAAAATGATGCTGCTGTGTCATTCCAAATGGGTGGAATTCCTCTTGTTTGTAAATGGGGAATTGTATTTACATGGGGCTGACCCATCAATTCCTCTCGTTCTCATGGGATGCTGGAGACACAGATGCTGCTCACTCTCCTTCATCTGCCAGCAGGAGCAACATAGTGGGAGGGGAGCAAGAATCTTCATAGAGCATTGGAGCATTTCCCTGAAGCAGGGCATCCTGGCTAGTCTAATATGTCATCTTGATATGAGCTAGAGTTATACGAAAGGAGGGAACCTCAGTTGAGAAAATAGTTCCTTAAGATCAGGCTGTAGGCAAGCCAGTAGGGCATTTTTTCCTCTGTTTCTTTTTTTTCTTGTTTGTTTTTGTTTTTCAATACAGGGTTTCTCTATAGCTTTGGAACCTATCCTGGAACTGGAACTCGCTCTGCAGACCAAACTAGCCTCGAACTCACAGAGATCTGCCTATCTCTACCACCCGAGTGCTGGGATTAAAGGTGTGTACCACCACAGCTTGGCTAGGGCATTTTCTTAATTAGTGATTGATAGGGGAGGGCCCAGCCCATTGTGGGTGGGGCCATCCCTGAGCTGGTGGTCCTGGGTTCTATAACAAAGCAGGCTGAGCAAGCCACAAGGAACAAGCCAGTAAGCAGCACCTCTTCATGGCCTCTGCATCAGTTCCTGCCTCCAGGTTCCTGCCTTGTTTGGGTTTTTGTCCTGACTTCCTTCAGTGATGAACAGCAATGTGGAAGTATAAACAGAACAAACCCAAGTTGCTGTAGTCATGGTGTTTCATCACAGCAATAGTAACCTTAACTAAGACAGGAGTGGTCCACAGACATACACCTCATAGGAGAAAGAGGGATGGGGGTGTGTGTTCTGAGAGCACAGAGTGGGATTGTACAAAGGAAGTGGGAAGGATCCAGAAAGAAGTTCCTATTTGGGAAGATCCTTACCCCAACTAGGCTTCACAGGTAAACACGTTGAAGGTGGGAACCAGATACCAGAGCGATGTGGGGAGATTTTGACTTCTTCACCAGCAATCCCAATTTCTTATACACTGTGATGGGAATGCGGATAGTAGCAAAACACTTCATCTCCCTTCCCAACCAGGTTACGACTTCCTCTACAGAAGCTCTAGAAGGCTCTAAACAAAGGCAATAACAACTGATTTAGCCTTTAAGAAGGTTACTTGACTGCCATGGAGGGAGTGGAGTTGGGGCTAGAGTATTTATAAAGGGAGCCATTAGGGTCTGTTTTGGTGACCTGGGGACAGCTCGTGCAGGTGGCAGCATCAGAGGCAGTGGCATGCCTGCGGACCTTGTTCTCCGCCTCATCACTAGTGACAGCTCTGCCTAACATTCAGCCTGTCAATAGAGCCATTTAGAGAGCGCCATGTGACCCCTGTGATTGCCTCTTTGACATTTGTTCATTAATATTCAAAACTGCTTACGGAGCCCAGTGGAATAAAACACAGTGCATGTTCCAAGTCAGGAGTCTGGAAGTGTACTTATGATTCCAGACCCGTGGGGGGCTGAGAAGGAAAGATCGCAAGTCCCTAGCTAGCCTGGGCTACAGAGCTTACAAAACCTAGCATGGAAAATGTTTACTGTGACTAGATACAAGGAGGGACAATCCAGAGGACACGCAGAGGGACTTGAGTTCCTGTAGATGTGATGACCATGGGGGCTTCCTAAGAGCAGCCTCACAACACTGAGCCATTGACAAAGGAGTCTTGCTGAGCTACTGTGGGAACCAGGCCTTCCTAGACCCAGCACTGGCATTGGCATGTGAGACAAGATGGGAGGACGTGTGTTCTGAAGTTGTGTGTGACACTTTGGGTTGTGAGGGAAGACACAGAACCAGGATCTACAGAGAAAGCCCAAGCACAGATCCAGGCATGTGAAGAAAGCTATAATTAATAGTAGGTACATCTCTCTCTGGGGACGAAGGAGAGGGAGCTAAAGGATGCTGTGGGAGTCGGTGGCTAGGACGACCAGGGGTCTATTTGTTTCTGACTGATTTTTGGCTGCATCGCATCCACAAGAGTAGATGTGCCCTGGAAACATGCGGAGATGCTCTCCTAACTCAGGAAGGCAGAGAGAGCCGACTTCCATATATTCTCCTTAGAGATAACAGTCAAAGCAATGGAGAAGCATGGACTCTGGAGAATGCCGGAGAACCAACCAACAGAGACAGAAGGAGAGGGTGTGCAGGGCTCTGCTAGGACAGAGCTTACAGCTGAGGGCTAGAGGAAGAAGGAAACGCAGGGGAGTTGTCCAGAGGAAGCTCATGCTGCTGCTCGGTAGACCTCAAAAGTGCCAGGGACCTGCTGCTGCCCTGACAGCACAGTTGGTTTAAGGGTGTTGCAGATGGCCTGTGCCTTGCCTGTCTGGGTAAACTGTTACTTCCCTAGACAAGGTGTTGCCCAATAACCGAATCTGCTGTTGCTGAGAACAATCTTCCTTGGGTATTTGTGTTTCTGCACCAAGTTTATGTGCATTTTCATCACCCAGTGTGGCACCAGACCGCAGTTCTGCACCTTCAGGTTTCCAGAACTCTGTGACTAGTGTTTATGTCTTCATGACTGGGCATCTCAAAGACATTTGATGATGATGCAGTCCTAGGCTGATGTGCCTTTTGGAAGTCTTTGGTTAGCAATAGTACATCTCTTTCCACGGATGGCTATTTCTGTGAGCTCCATCATACTGTCTGTGAACATCTAGGAGAGTAGAAAGGTCCTCACCTGGTAATAACCCTCTCATCTGTGCACAGGAGTACATCACCACGATGACAACAATGTAGACTGTAATTACAGTTCAGACAGAAAGCCAGGCTGGCTGTCAAGTTGCCCAGGGTCAGAGATAGACCAATGACCCGCTGTTGGGTTTTGAAATGCTTAATACCTTTGAACAAGGAGCTTTGCATTTGTGTTTTCCACGAGACACAGAGCTCAGCACATGTCCAAGTCATAGCAGAGAAGGTCAGTGGGGGGTCTCGCCTGGAAATAATGTTTTAAGTGGCTACATAGGGCCATGGAAGCTGGGACCATAGGACATAACCCCAGGGGCTTTCTAAAGTCCTCCTGGAGGTCAGCCTGGGAGGGGCAAGGACTCAGCCACAGTGGTTCAGGGGGCATCTCCTTTGATGCCTGGATCTGGGCAACAGCTGCTGGCCCTGTTCAGCTGACAATTTTAGTTGAAAAAAAATCTAATTTGGAGCTCTCTAATGAAGCTAATGGAGTCAGCTCACTTTAATCTGCTCTGGGTCCAGCTCGGTCTAGTCCTAGATGAATAGGTAATTATAACTCCACAGTACATGTATCCACATGTCTCCCTTTTCATTAGGATGTCTGAGCCAGGCAACAAATTGTGTGTCTGTGTGTGTGTTTCCTTCAAAACCTGTGGCAAAGAGAATGAGTGACTTTCCTTAACCAAACTCAGCGTCTGAAATACAAAAACTGCAACACCTTGAAGCTAAATCACTCACAGTCCCATTTTTACAGCCTCAGGCTGGCTACCAAAAGCAATGCAAGCCATTCCTTATTCTGCAAGGTCCTGTCTGACGCTTATTTCAGTGGATGCTTATGGATTAGAAGCACTGCCATCTGGAGCTGTCCCCCTGAAACAAGCTCCCGTTAGTGAAGTTCACACCGGTCCATCCCCTCCACATCTAACCTCGCACTCCACGATGCTTCTAACCAGGGAACCCTTTGCACATTTAGGTGGGAGCTGATATAACTGACAGACCTGGAGGGTTTTCATGAAGCTGTGTAAAGAATTCAAAACTAGAAGAGAAAAAAAAAAACAGAAAAAGGCAGCAGTTTTTCTTCCATTATTATATTGATATTCCTTGTCAAACAGGCCTTGTTTACAATCCATCGGAACATTTTCAATACCCATGATGATGCCTGTGACAGAGCCCAAATGTGAAATGAGACCATTGTAGCCACAGATGTGCTGCTGGGGGCTGGACTGGGCTCCTGAAAGAGGGAGGCCCATCAGCTGGGCCACAATGCCCTGCTCTGTGCTGTCTGCCATCTCCACCGCAGTCCAGATGGAGAGCTGTTCACTGGAGCTCTGAAGTCCTCAGCAGAGAAAAGTCTGGGGAGAGAGGAGGGAAGGGCCATTGCATTTTCATAGATGCATTGGGTTTAAGTTGAGGCAAACAGGGAGCCCTTGACTGTGGCCAGTCTCTGGTTGTGAACTGGCATGCTTGGTTTCCTGTGTAGCCATGTCTTCTGGAGGCTTCAGATGCCTCCATCCTATAAATAAGCTAGCGTCTTTAAGAGTTATATGAGCCTGGCTTAAGTGTGACTCTTGAGTATCATTTCTTACTCCTGTTTTAATTTGAGGTTAGAATGGGATCAGTCCCGAAAACAAGCACAAATCTCACGCCTTCATAATCTCCCAGCAGGAATATGGCACCATTATGAGAACCCATGCCACCAGGCACTGTCTATCTTCTGGAATTAACAGAAAAATCACATAGTAATTTACAAGGAATCTGTCTATAAGCAAGCATCCCGTCTCATTTTTATTCCTTACTTATTGTCTGCATTCATGACTGGATTAAAATTTCTACAAGAGAGACAGAACCTGCCTGTATCCTTAATGTCCTATAGTACCCAACAAGCACTACATAGCTCCCCCAGTCGCCTGTTGAATGTATAACTACATGGATGATCATAGTTTATTTGAGGCAGGAGTCCCAACCTTATATTACAACTATACATTATTATATATGTCTTTAATATATATATCGTATAAAAGTTATACTAATTGACAGACTGCAGCACCAACATTCACTCAGTCAACAATTATAGTTGTGCTTCAATATCTTGGTGGGTAATTAGTTCTACAACCTTCTTTGGATACCAAAAAT
>NC_022019.1:5092046-5094241 GCF_000317375.1 Microtus ochrogaster
AAATTGTTTACTAAATAAAGAAAGAAAAAGGCTGTGCCTGCCGAGTGCAGATAGAATTTTGAAGAACATTTTTGGTCTGTGGCTGGTTGAATCCGCAGCTACAGAACCCACCAGGGTCTTCACCGGGAGCCAGGAGGACAAAGCAATGGGTTAGGTCATTTCCTTTGCCGTGACAAAATACGCAGGAAAAGGTGCCTTCCTCATCCAGCGTCTACGGCTGCACTGCTTCTTCACCATGGTGAGATGAGGCAGGGAGATGTGCTGGGGTAAAGCTGTTCACCTTGTGGGTAAAGGTGCAGAGGCAGACAGGTTAGATCCAGATATACCCTACAGTAATTCATTAAAAATTAAAATCACATCATTCTAGCAAACTAGAAATACAGGGTGACTTCTTTAACTTGGTTAGAAAAAAAACTACAAAACACCCACAGACAACGTATCTAATGTGTGATCGATGACGGAAAATTAAGATCTTTCATGGCAACGTCAGAGGTGTGATGAGGGTCTTCTATGGAGAAAATGTGAGAAAACTGATTTAAAAACCCTCTAGAACTAATAAGTGATTATAGGGAATTACAAGATGAAAGGGTAAGATGTGAGAACCAGCTATGGTCTGTATGCCAGTAGCAAAAAAAGTGGAATCTGATATTAAAAACATAATGCAATTTATATTGTATCCTAAAAAATCTAATTCATATACATGTGTGTATACATGTATGTATTTTATAAATATGTATACACACATACACACATGTATGATCTCTGTTAGATAAAAAACTGTTGAGAAAAATCAAAGAAGAATGGAATAATGGAGTCAGAATAAATCGTTCCATGGGGTTTTGAGAGATGGTTCTGCCATCTCTCAAAACTCTTATAGAGGACCCAGATTTGGCTCCCAGCACCCACAGGGTGGCTCACAATCATCTGTAGCTCCAATTCCAGGAGATTGGACCCCTTCTTCTGAGCACCCCCCCAAGCACCATGCATACACATACATGCAGACAAAACATTCAAACACATAAAATAAAAGATATCTCTTTAAAGAGTGGACCTTCTATAATCCACAGGTAATTAAGGCATATTAAGCATCCTAACAGATATAAACAATGTTGACAGTAGCGTGAGTTGCGTGGTGGGTAGGTGTGGAAGACCACAGTTTTGAATCCATTCCATCTGGACTAAAGGTCAGAGTTCAAACCTATTCTTGCTCCTCAAGGACAAATAACAGGATGTTTGACCAACCAAAAGTGTGGCTATTGGACGTCTGGCTACTCAAAGACCCGACAACAGGATGTTTGACTTAGGGCATAGTTACTAGATGTCCTTGAGATGTGAGGAGGTAATTACACTTGTTTGTTCCTTGTATCAGGGGAGGGAAGGCTTTTGCCCTCCTTTTTCAATTGGGGTCTCTAAGGACTATGAGTAATAAACTTGAGGCTGTTACAGTATTCACTAGAAGCCCTCCCGACTCTATCTTCTGCTTCTTGTCTATCTGTTTCCTCAATCATCACTCCCCCTTTCAGGAAGGTGTGAACAAGTCAGCCAGTCCCGACAGATAAGGAAGGAGATCTCTGTGTCTCCAGCTGAATTCTGCCTTGGACCTAAAGCTACTATAAAAAAATAAATAAATAAAATCTATTAAAACATTGCTCAAAAAAAGCCAGGCATGGTGGTGCACGCCTTTAACCAGGGTAAAGGGCACCATGGTCCCGGCTCCAGCACGGTTCACTTCTTCACCAGTCCTTGCCCTTGTGTCCTTGTGCGGCGCAGGGTTCAGGTTGGTGACGTCACTGAGGACCCCTAAGTGACTTCGCTGAGCAGGTCTTTGCTAACCCCAACAAGAAGCTTCTTGGTCATAGTGAACCCCTCGGAGTCCTCAGCCTAGAAAGCGTAGTCTCTGCCTGCTTGCTTGAGTTACTGACAGTCCTACCCAGTGCAAGCTTAAGATTTATCTCCAGCTGAGCAAGTTTCCAGTTCAGAGAAATTCTGGGCAGTGCCCGGCTCCCAGTGTTCTGGCAGGACGACAGCCTTTGCTCCACAGAGTGCTCCTGTTAGGCTGATGGCTGCCCCTTGTTCTGGCAAAGCCCTAGCAGTGGTTGCCAATATGTGTCAACCCGGCCAAGGCAGAGTTCCCGGGTTACAGCCTCCAACTCTGCCCCAGATCGCAGCGCCCCCATCCCTGCCCCAGATTACAG
>NC_022019.1:5094794-5097189 GCF_000317375.1 Microtus ochrogaster
ACCCCTGCCCCACATCACAGTGCCCTCACCCCTGCCCCAGATCACAGTGCCTACACCCCTCCCCCACATCACAGTGACCCCACCCCTTCTCCACATCACAGTGCCTACACCCCTTCCCCGTCTAAGCCTTTGCCCCCTGTGCTTTCCACTGTCTAAAGTCCACTGTCCACTGTGGTCTAAATGCATTCAATGAAAACCCAGAGCTGGAAGAGCTGTGAGCTTCAGCCACATGCCTTCTGAAGCTGGTAAAAAAAAAAAAAAACCTTTAAGAGTTCCGCTCTATCCTGCCTGGACCATGAATCAGCTCTCATCTGGTTTGTCCACACCATGTATGTTACCTGCCCATTAGTCACTTGGTGGCTATCTCTGTTTGCAGACAGGCTGTCACAGTGCCTCAGGGCTTGTGCTCAAGTAACTTACTTTACTTAATAATAGCCCAAAGAACAAAAGTAGAGATGTTGGCAGTTGTACTACAATATATTGATGAAACTGTCCTACATATTATTACTTATTGTTATCAATTTCTTACTGTGCCTAGTTTACAAAGTAAATTTTAATGATGATGTGTATGGGGAAAATTGCAATACACATAAAGCCCAGGTCCACTTAATGTCTTAGGTGCCATTGGAGATGTTGGAATGTGGGCCCTGAGGGTGGCAGAAGACGGATGCCTTTAGTGACGAGATTATTTTTATTGGTTAAACTGACATTAAAGTTATTAGACTCTGGCTAGGGAGGTGGCTCAGTCAATATTGTGCTTTAACATAAGCTTGAGAACCCAAGGTATTAAAAAACCAGGCACTGTGGCACACACTTGTAATTCCAGCACTGGGGAGGTGGACACAGCAGGATTCCTGGGGCTCAATGGCCAGCCAGCCTAGCCAATCAGCAAACGTCAGGCTGATGAAAGACCCTGCCTCAGAAAACAAGAGGGGTTGCTGCTGACATATGACACCATTGCACCTGCACACGTGTGCACACACATCATCAGACCTCACTCAGGGCAGTCCTTCAGAAAGCACACACAGCCCCAAAGAAGGATTCTTCTACCACAGTTGGCTGCCAGCCTTGAGCTTCACGTCCATCCTTGCTGGGACCTGTTACAGCCCGTTTGCCTTGCACATCCTGAATTTGTGAGCTCCCACAATGGCACGAGCCACTCTCTTGTTTGTTTTCATGACAGAGTCTCAATATATAGCTCCAGCTGTTCTGGAATTCATTACGTAGACCAGGCTGACTTGGACCTCACAGAGATCTGCCTGTCTCTGCCTGCTGCTTACTGGGATTAAAGGTGTGGGCCACTACACCTGGCTATGAGTCGATCTCTTAAGGTACATTTGTGTATATAAAAATGTGTGCCCTCTTAGAGAATCAAGCTGGACTAGAGCCTCTGGTTGAAGAACTCTGCTGAGTGTGACTTGCAGTGCCAGCCTAATTGCAGAACTAGGCAGATAGCTCCAGTGCTTCCCTGGGGAACTTGGGCTCCCAAACCACCCTCCCTGCTAGAACTTGTTACAGAGGCAACAGGGAACACAGTCCAGTCTGGTGGGAAACAGCAGCACTGTAGGGTGAGGTGGGAGAGGCATAGGTGTCCCGTCTGGGGGGAGAAGCAGAGGGGTAGCGGTAGGGACTTCAGTCTCCCCAGGCTCCCAGGCACCTTCTGCCATCCCTACCCACTGCAGTGCTCACAGGATGGGCACAAAACAGAAGGGCATTCTAAAAGGCTTGAAAAGAAAAAGAAGGAGGAAGAAAAGAAAGGGAGAAGGGAAGGAGGAAGGAAAGAAAAAAGGGAGGTAGGAAATTATGTGGCCACGTGTGTCAAAAGACAAGAACAGCGTGAGCGGAAAAGCAAGGTTTGTTTGCCAGCCATGCTCTGCTTTGTTGTTTCGCAAAATACTGTGAAATTTGTCAGAATAGAAATGAAGCCACATCTGCTCACAAAGAAAAGCTTAGCTTCCCCAATGGAGTCTCACTGGGTAGACAAACTGCACTCCAGAAGAGACTCCCACAGACAGCAGCAGATACCGGCATAAAATGATTCCAAAGGGGTTTGTGTAGACTTTTTGCTCGCAAAGAAAAGCTTAGTTTCCCCAATGGAGTCTCACTGGGTAGACAAACTGCACTCCAGGGCAGAATCCCATGGACAGCAGCAGATACCAGCACAAAATGAATTCCAACGGGATTTGTGTACACTTTTCATCTCATGTCCCTTTGGGCATTTTTTTGGGTTACTTGGGTTTTTTTTTCTGTTGTTTGTGTTTTTATGGGTTTTATTTGTGTGTATCTCTCTCTCTCTGTTCTTTTTTTTTTTTTTTTTTTTTTTTGGTTTTTCGAGACAGGGTTTCTCTGTAGCTTTGGAGCCTATCCTGGAACTAGCTCTTGTAGACCAGGCTGG
>NC_022019.1:5097289-5121960 GCF_000317375.1 Microtus ochrogaster
CCACCGCCCGGCTCTCTCTCTGTTCTCAATTGAAATAGAATTACATGGCTTCCCCCTTCATTCCCTCCCTCCATCCCTTCCCAGCTACCCTCCTTTAACCCCTTCCCATGTCCTCCTCCCACTCTCATGTTTTTTTTCATTATTGTTACATGTATTTACAAATATATCTGTTTATATACACATATAAATACAACTAGTGGCTGAGTCTGTTTTGTTGTATGTATATGATTTTAGCTGCAGTGGACAACCGGTAAAGGGATCATGGGAAAGATTAATTCTCCCTTTCTCAGTGGTCATTAGTTGACTGTATTTCTTTGCATATGAGAGGACCCCACAAAATTTTCCTCCTCCCATGTTAACATATCCATCTATTGTGAAGTACCCACCAGAGTAGATCACTTGGAAACAGGTTTAAACCAATAGAAAGTCTTTTAGTGAGCAGGCAACTACTCTGGGTGTTTAAACCAATAGAAAGTCTTTATTAGCGGGTAGGCTCTGGGTGTTCAGGATCCCAGTGTGTCCCCAAGCCTTTTTCAGGATGAGCAAAAAAAAAAAAAAAAAAAAAAAACCATCCTGGGTCAACACATCTCAGTGAGCCAGAAGCAAAACTACAGAAACAAAAAAGCAAGGTTAGTACTTTTAGAGGCTCGCCCAGATCTGTGAACTTTGATGGATTAGGTCTCTGTTCTCATTTTGGCAGGTGGTGCTGCCTATATTCTGGTTTCCAAGACTTGAATGGTGTGTCCATCATGGTGTCTGTTGTGCTAAGGTCTGGGAGTGTTCATTGCTCCTGGTCTTGTTTGTGTAAACAATTCTAGCAGAGACTGTTTCACAGCACACTGCCTGGTATTCTGGCTCTTACATCTTCCTGCCCCTTTTCTGTCATGTTCCCTGAGCCTCAGGTATAGGAGCTGTTGTGTAGATGTAGCTGTTGGACTTGGGTTTCCCACAGTCTGTTGATCTCTGTATTGTGTCCAGTTGTTTCTCTGGGGTGGTCTCCATTTGCTGTAGAGAGAGACTTCTTTGATGAAGTTTGGTAGCTACTGAGAAGTTTTTTGTCCCCCCCCCCCATAGATTTCTCTGCCAATGCAGAAAACCAGATCAAGACTAATTGAAAAAGCCTGAGAGCAGATTTATTTGAGCAAAGCAACTCCCAGGCAAATTCTCCAGTCCCAGAGATTGAGGCAGGAGAAGCCAGACACACAAACAAAAACAGCAAGACTTTATAGGTTGTAGGCAAGGGGTGATGACTTGTCCATCACAAGTTGGGTTTGTGTCCAAGTATGTTCAAAACCTGAGAGCTTTAGGTGGGGACTTGGGTATCTGGCAACCACCTGACTTGGAACAAATACTACAGTATTTACTCCTTCCAAATTCATTGACTTTGGAGACTGTTCTGGGTTTTTATTTATATCAACAGTGATAGTATTCATTTACTATTGTAAAATGGCACCATGTATGTAGCAGTGAGATTTCATTGCAAAAAAACAAAAAAACAAAAACAAAACAAAACCCAGTAACAAAGAACCCCAAATCTTAGTGGACTTCAACCAAAAACCTTTATCCCTCATAGCCTTGCTTCTTTTTGAAGATATGTTTCTTCACATGGAAGTATTCCTGACACCCACAGCTGCTTTAAAAGTCTGGTAGAGTCCCTCGGTAAAAATCAGAAGTTTGGCTTCAGCTTTATGGGAAGAAACAAGCAAAACCACAGCGTCTAATGGAGGCCATACATGTGGTTAGACCTCCTTTTCTTTTCCTACTCAGTGCAATCCAGTGTTAATTATTCTAAAAGGTTGACTGTTAACCCAGGCGTAATCAGCATTCCAGTGTCTCCTGGGCTGAGTTCATATGTAATCACCGTCAATGACAGCCCATGCTGTCTCACTGGGACCATCAATCCCACAGGGTGGAAGCCCTGCTGCAGACATCAGCGTAGCTATCAGTGTGTGCTCCCACTGACCCTTGGTCAGCTGCAGAATTTTGGGGCCCACTCTCAACTGTTATTTTAAACTCATTATCCTTGGATAATTTCTTGTACTCCATACCTTCGTAGTGTTCTACAAGACAAGACTCCTCTGGGTTCTAGAGAAGACAATGCCCAGCTCTACCACCCCACTGGGTGAACCTGCATTAGCATGGCATTTTAATATGTGAGCTCTATTACTTCCTTTCCATTATAGCCCATCCAGGTACACACGTTGCAAACAAAAACCCTCCAGGATACATATTTAGTTCATTTTCCCAGAGCTAGATGTGAATTAGGGTAGGTCCCTCGACTCCCGTCTGCTGGAAGTCTTTCCACCAATGTCTTGTTTTTGTAATTAAACCTGTCCATTTTCATTGAAGTTCAAAGCTCTAGATTGATTTGTAGGGAACTGCTTCTTCTTGTAGAGTTGGCCTTTAAATAACATTTTTCACTAGGAAGAGTCAGGCCTCCTGGGAGAAACAACTCATGAAAGATTTGGGGCAGGAAGTCTACAGGGGGAGCCCAAGGCATCTTGAGCAAGACAACAAAGAAGTCATAGACAAGAGGATTTAAATTCCATGGGACCCAAATTAGAAGCACACTATAGATTGAACTGTTTAAGCACCTTAAAAACAAAACAAAACAAAACAAAACAAAAACAAAAAGACAGATGGCTGTCAGATTATGTGAGCTGCTTTTCTTACGTGCTCTTGGGCTAACAGTTTGAGAGGATTCAGTTCACCTTGGTAAAGTGTTGTAGCAGAAAAAAGTGACTGATGACTCTCAGTCTGCAGTTAGAAATGAAGAGGGGCTGAGCTATTAAACCTCAAGGCTAGTCTACAGTGAGCACTTCTTTCAGCCAGGCTCCACCACCTCAAAGTTTCACAGTCTTCAAAAAAATGACGCTGCTGTTAGGATTCAGACATTATGCTGGTCCCTGTCACCTGGCAGGATGAACCCAGGCAGCACCCTGGCCAGTCCAGGGTCCTGTGGCTTCTGCTTCACTACATAGTCTGTATGCAGGTGCAAAGGTCCCTTTAAGAGACAAGCTCCACTCACTCCCATTCTGTCTCTCTCTCTCTCTTCCAATAACCTTCCTTCCCATGTAAGCTCTATCTGATAGCATATCTCTCCCTCCCCCACCATGGCTCCTTGGCCTGCCAAAATCCACCCCACACCATTTGCAACAGTTACTAGCTGTGGGCCAAGTACATACACAAGCCTATGGGAAGCATTTCAAGGCAACAGCCAAGACATGAGTGCTTAGGGTACAAGGTACTGTGGGGCCACACAGGCTGCACCCCACTCCTGCTGCTACCACTCAATGCAGGCTGACTCCTGCTGAGGGGCCAAACAGAATGCTCTCAGAGCACCTCGGTATTCAGCAGGAGAGCCAGTCTCTTAGGGTCCCTGATGGGGACACATTTTCACGAAGACTCTCTCCCTACTTAAAGCAATCAGATGATTGAGTTTCTTCGTTTGGAGCACTGAAGAGTTACATGAGATCATGTCTGGGCACTTATTGTTTTTTCAGCTTTAGTTTGCCACAGCTCAATTTTGAGCCTGAACCAATAATAATGTGTTTCAGGTAGCGATGTATTTTCTAGTCTGAATTCCCAAATGCTGCGATTGCTGGTGTTGCCATTAGTGGACAATGTGTGTCTGGAGACAAAAATAAATTCATGCATGGGCTCATTTATTGCACACATGTGATAGGCACCTATAGATGGGCCTTCCAGCCTTTCAGGTCTCCTGGTGGGGGGGAAAGCTGGGGAACCTGAGGACAAGTGAGTGGCGACAAAGACACTAAAAAGATGCTCTGTGACTTGGAGGAGAGGGGAATAGGGAAGCCCAGCTGTGCTTGAATAAGAATGTCCTCCATAGGCTCATATTCTTGAATGCTTGCTCTAATTGGCACTACTTGAGAAAGATTAGGAGGTGTGGCCTTGTTGGAGTAGGTGTGGCTTTACTGAAGGAAGTGTGTCACGGGGTGGGTTTGGGGTTTCAAATACTCAAACCAGGTCCAGTTTCTCTCTCTTCCTGCTGTCTAGGGGGCCCAGATGTAGAGCGCTCAACTACTTCTCCAGCACTGTTCTGCCTATGTGCTGCCTGCCAAGTTCTCTATGCTGATAATGGACTAAAACTCTGAAACTGTAAGCCACCTCAATTAAATGCTTTCTTTTATAAGAGTGGCAGTGGTCGTGGTGTCTCTTCACAGCAATAGAACACTGACCAAGATACCAGTCCATCCCCCACTGGAGACAGAAGGGAAGTGCAGGAACCATACAGTGCAGTATAGCATAATAACATTTATTAAAAATTTATGAACGATACCTGAAATTTTCCATTTGTATGCCCAGGCTTTGGTTGGTTGGATAACTGAAACTTCCAGAAAAACAGGGACTGTAGAACAGTGCAATTACGCTATACTTCTGCACTCAGGGGAGAAGGGATGGGATGGTGTCCTCGTTCACTTCTGTCACTTTGATGCAACTCTAGCTCAAACCTACTTGCGAAGGAGAGGGTTTGTTTTAGCTTACAGACGAGAGTCCAGCACGGAAGGAAGCCAGAGCAGAAGATTAAGGCAGGAACTGGAAGCAGGAATCACAGCCGAGGTCATGAAGGAGTGCTGCTTACTGACTGCTCCCCCAGGTTTGCTGAGTTAGCTTCCTTTTACAACCCTGGACCGCCTGCCCAGGGATGGCGCCGCCCACAGTGGGCTTGGCCCTCCTACATCAATTAATAATTAGCAAAATGTGCTACTGACATGCCCATAGCCCAGTCTCATGGAAGCAGCTCCTCAGTGAGATCTCCCTCCTCCAAGTTGACACCTGGAGCTTGATGACGATTATAAATGCCGCAATCACATAGGCATTTTAAGGAGCTGCCCACCTGAGGTCTTCGGGCTTCTGCATTGCCCATCTCTCTGGGTATCCTAAGAAGCAGTGACATCTCTGGTTCCCCCATATCGGCCACAGGACCTTGGGCCAAATCCTCAGTGCCTTCCAAATGTTCCTTCTTTTTTTTTTTTGTTTTTGTTTTTGTTTTTTTGTTTTTTTCAAGACAAGGTTTCTCTGTGGCTTTGGAATCTGTCCTGGAACTACCTCTGTAGACCAGGCTGGGTCTCGAACTCACAGAGATCTGCCTGCCTCTGCCTCCCAAGTGCTGGGATTAAAGGCGTGAGCCATCACCGCCCAGCTGTTCCTTCTTTTGAACCATAGGCACAGGCTAGCCCATCCCTGGGCTGTGAGGAAGGGCAAAGGAAAGGGATTGTGGGGTACTCCACACACCAGAAAGCTCTGCCCTGGTATAAAATGTAACCATTCCCTCCTGAGGGGAAGGTTTTCTGGCTTTCTCCGACAGCTGGTGCATCACTGTGCGCCAGGTGGTCTGGAGAATTGGACCCATGCAAAAGTGTCATATGGCTTTTTCTGTTCTGCCTCAGGCTTCTCTCCTGCAGTGTTCTGAATCCAGAGAAGCAGAGCAGGAGGCAGATTCTACCTGCAGTGGCTCTCAGCAGCAACTCTGGCTCGCCCGAATACATATCCTGTTCGCACCAAGCTCTGGCCTGAGAGCACTGGTGTGACAGATAGAATATTTCCCGAGCAGCGGTTCTTCACATCTCCGTATAAAATAATATTTATGGAGTATTTTAAGCTTTTTGGTTGAAAGTGAAACATGAGGGTCATAAATATAGCATGGAGCTCATTAGGCAGGTCCCAGGCTGCAGAAAATTGGTCTGTAGCTCCAGGCTCCATTCATCACACTGTGGCTATCCTGACACCCATAGAGTCCCCTACACGGGGTGATGATTGAAGATGACATTTCTCTTGGAAGCACAGAAGCACAGCTTCCTGCTGATATGAGAAGATTGCTGGGTACAGGAGAACCTGTAGAAAGGTTTGGGGGTGTTATCCTGGACACAAACTGTGCGTTCGGAAAACTCAGCATGCAGGAGCAGGTCCCACATGTCCCCCTTCCACATACAGACAGTCTCTGTTTTCTTCACAGTTCAGCTGCTTGTGCTCAGAAAACCCCAGGACTTGAAGGGAGGCACGGTGAAGTTAAAAATGTGCCAGGATTTAGCCAACCCAGCCAGATGGAGTCACCTCAGTTTTACCTTCAGTGTGTGCTCAGTCGTTTCATGGAAAATGCCAGAAGCCTCTCTGAGGTGCCCCCCCCCCTTCTCCAGTTCAGTGTCTTTGCAGGAAAGGCATGTAACACCCAGCTTCCCATCCTTTGCTATGACAAAATACCCGAGACAAACCATGCACTAGGAGGAAGGCTTTATTTGGGAGCACAGTTTCAGAGGTCTCAATCTGCAGTCAATGAGGCGGGAGGCAGCCCACCATGATGGGCAATGCAAGCTAGAGAAAGCTGCTTACTTTATTGTAACCAGGAAGTAAAAGAAAGAGGATGGGCAGAGTCTCAATACTCCCTTCAAGGATACACCCCCAATGTCCTAACTTCCTGCAACTTAGCTCCACATCCTAAAGGCTCCAGAATGTCCCAATAGTGCCATAGCCTGGAGTGTAAGCTTTCAATATAGGGACCTTTTGGGGACATTCTAGACCCACACTATAGCTCATGAAAGCACATGGTGCTGGGGAAACTGCTCCCTCCCCACCCCAGTCTTCCAGAGAGCCCCCAGTGGTGACTTCAACATAGCAACTGCGATGGTGGCCAACCCCAGATCCACCACGAAGTGACTGGCTGCATACACTGGAAAGGGAATGAGGAGTTCATACGCCACACAGGACTCCTCGTAACTGTCATCCCATTTGGCTTGTGTGAGCAGTCCTTCCTCCGCTCACAGGGCACTCCAGGTCCCTCACACACTACAACCAAGGAATCAGCACTCCCTTAGAGTGCCACCAGCACCTCACAGTATCCCAGAAGGACCACTTTGGAACTAGTGGCAGTTACAAAGATGGCCTCAAAGAAGACGTATCTGTGTGGCAGCAAACCTGCCAGGGAAAGCAGTTACAACAGGTGACATAGCCAGAGAGTTTTCAAAGACAATTCTACAACTAGGAGCAAACAGCAAATGCTAAAAGTCCATGTCCTGGTTGCAATGATAGGTTTCCCCTCAGGAAGGAGGCCAGCCATTGTTTCACCAGTAAAAGGATATGAAGAGGAGCTCAGATGCCAGCCTGCAAGACACCTTCCTCAATCCCAGACATGTGGGGACAGCTAGCCAGGCAGAATAAGGCATACTGTTTCTTCTAAGCTCCCCTGACTCGGGGCTTATGCTCTCAATACTAGCTCCCGCATACGCACTGCTGCTCGAGCCCAGTGGATGCTCCTTCTAGCCAGTGGCCACTGTCCTGCTGCACTGGAAATAGTGGCTGTCCTTTAGATAGTTTCCCCCGGGCCAGAAGGAGAAGACTGCTTCAGGTAAACAGAGAGCAGAGACTTGGAGGAGCTCGTGACTAATCCACCATGACCACCCTTCCCCCTTATCTGTGACCACATGAGGATGAAGATTCCAACTTGGACCACATTAGCTGGTTTCTCTGAGTCGTCTTTCCCAGGAGACCTGTTATGTCTGCCATGTGCTGTTGACTAGCAAGTCCCTAAGGCCAGCCTGGACTCTACTCTAAAAGTATAGGAGGCTGGTATGGCCAAGAAGGGAAGGAATAGAAACCAGTGTCTGAGGGACAAGCTACCCTTCTGCTGCTACTTTTTCTAGAGCCACTGACTTCTTCCGGATTTACATTCAAATCTTCACACTTGGAAAATTTTTAATAGTAGATGAGTTTCTGACCTGGCCTTGTTTTCCATGACTATCGCAGGATACCCAAGACTAGGTAATTTATAAACAATAGAGGGTGTTTTTGCACGTGGTTCAGGAAGTCTATGACCATGGTGCTGGAATCCAGGGAGGGTCATCTTAACGTACCACAGCATGGTGGAGGCCAGTATCTGGTGAGACAGGGAAACCTGTTGGCTTGGGGCTTCCTCTTCTTATGCAGCCACATTGCCATCTCCTGAGCCTCACTTTCACTGTCTCATCTCATCTCAACCATCTCCCAAAGGCCCCACCCCCCAAACCATCAACATATGATTTTGGAAATCAAGTTTCCAACAGATGGATTTAATGCACACATTTACAGTGTAGCCATTTGCAATCGGAAATAGCGTCAATGACCAAAGCTTGAAGACGGGACTATTAAAACCAGTGAGATTATGCTGGTAACTGTTTCCTCCAAAACTGAAACATTTTGCAAAGAAGCTCTTTAAGCATGGAGATAAACAACTCAAAATAGCTTTAGGAAGTCCCTGAAACTGACAAGATTCACTAGGCCCCTCCCTCCTAGAGTGAACAATAAAGCTAAGAGTCTCTCTTAGACAAACCAAGATGTTAAGAAGACTAAAAAAACAGACCAGCTGCCTAAAGGAAGAAGAAAGCAGCAGAGTTGCTTGCAAGAAGCTTAGCTCAACTGAGTCACTTGGAAAGGGAGTTCTCCAACCTGTAGAGCTGCCTACAGGCTGTGCATTGCACTCCAGGTTTATGGTCTTTGTGAGCTATGTTGGCTTGGGTTTTGGTGACGCTGCTGTCTTTGAGCCATTTCTGTTCCTGTGAGCATCCCCAATAAAATTTATTGGTTCACCAAGCTGGGCTTAGGTGATATGGTACTTTGATTTGTTATGGGCTCCCTATATGAGGTGAGTAGACTCCGTGTGTGTGTGTGTGTGTGTGTCCACAGGTAAGTTTTATCATACAACAGATGATAACTCTTTACTATCCAAAATATAAAACAAAGAAACAAAATGTTAGTTTTTACTAATATAAATAAAGAATGGTCAGGTAAGAGCTGAGGTGAGTGTGCCTTACAAAAGAATCCCAGATTGCTCACGGGCCTACTCTCTTTACAAAGAAATGCGTTCTCACTGCCCCAAGTCACTCAACAGTGGAAACACCTCGCCATCACTGTTCCAGCCCAGTGACTGCCATCAGCACTGACAATGAGTCCCGCTGGTTGCATGAACCCTGACATGGCACGATGAGAGACGAGTTCTGCCTTCTGTGGGCTTCCTCCCAAAAACTCTAGTCTCTTTGGGAGTAAAGCATAGGGGAAGCTTAGCAGAAGCAGTTCCTATGAAAACCCTGGCCACTCCTCCTGGAAGTTATAAAGGCCGTAAAACAAGGACAGATGGGAATTGTCACAGAGGATGAGGACATGGAACTTGGACAGGCTCCTGAAATGTGAACAACAGGTAAGGACCAATGACTTCCGAATAAAGCACACGTTTTAGTGAACAGCAATAGGCTGACACTGTGACATAAATTCTATAGGATGTAAGATAGCAGCCCTGAGTGGTAGCATATACTTACAATTCCAGGACGTCAAGGGGAGAACAGAATCCGGAGTTCACGGCCAGTCTAGGCTATATATAACTTCTGTCAACCCTCCTCCCCAAAGCCATAAAAATTCTAATAGTGGGGGAATGAGGGACAGAGGACACGGATTCTCTACAGCACATTTACAGTTGTCTTATAAACCTGACTATCTAAAATCAAAAGTTCGCCCGAGGAGTCGAATTGTAGCTCTATGGTAGAAGACCTGCCTGGCCTTCCTCAGCACTGGGGGTGGGGAGATAAAAAGTCAAGCAGGGGCCAGGGAGATGGTTTACAGGGTAAAACACTTGCTGTACAAGTGTGAGGACTGCAGTTGGTGTCCCCGGAACCTCCTTCTAATCCTAGCCTGAGGAGGCAAAGAAGCAGCTAGACTGCTAGTCCTGGGTTTAGCAAGAGACCCTGCCTCAGTATACAAGGTGGGAAGCTGTAGAAGACACCTGTCTAGTCTCCACATGCATGCGCACACACACTTGAACACACGTGCTCATATGCATGCGCATCACGTGGTATCGAAGCTAAAATAATAAGTATAATTTATAGGAGGCTAAGGAATAGAAAATGGGCATGTGCCACCTGGCTCTCTCAAGATGGCACAAACGAAATCAAATGCACTTAATGTCTTTAGCAAACCTTAATTACCTCTGACTTGGGATTCGGGGTTGTGAAATTATCAAGTCCTGTATGTGGGGTAATTAATTATGAAAGATTAACTAGACAGTTATCTGATTTAAATCTGTAGTTCACAGCTTGCTCCCTTTTCTCCTGGGAAATCAATCCTAAGTTGCATTGGCAAGAACAGCAAGGGAACTGGAGTTACCCGGTCCTCCCTGCAGGATGATAACTGTGTTCATGAGCGAGATGGTAATAGTGAGTCCTCTCTGCTGCGGTGCCATTTAGCACACCCCTGGCAGGACTGATGCCAGAGACGAGGATTTGCCTCGCCAGAGTTTCAGCTCCCAACATATTGGATAAGATTGTGCTGGGAATGCTGGGAGGTAGTCCACACAGTTTCACTCAGCTTTGCCAAGGAGGTTGCCTGCTTCCAGCCCACGGCATTTGAGTGGCTGTTCAGAGAGAGGCCAACCTGAGCACAATGCAGGCCCTGCTCTTCAAGACTGACCCGGTAGCCATGGAGCTCCTGTCCCAGGCCAATCGTGCTGTGTGATGGCCCTTATGTACTGCTTCCTGCTGTTTAATTTCCCATGGCGGCCTCCTTTGGTAGTCTGGGATAAAGACATGCAGAGTGGTAATAGCTCAGGCTTGGTCCTGTATTTGCTGGTGTCTTCCAAAGAGGACAGAGATCCTTTTCATTAGTACAGCACTGAAGAGGCTTGTGGGATGGGTCCATATAGGGGAGGGGGTTTAGATTTCATTTCACAAACTCCAGGAACTTTTTGAAAGGTTCAGACATGCAAGGACTCTGTGTTGGGGAACTTCAGAGACCTGCCAGGAACTGGGACAATGTTTATTGATTCTGTCATTGCCCTTTACAAATTTTAATGACATGGTAGAAAAATGGGATCAAAAGAAAAAAATCCCCATAGTCTTTGTCTCCTGAGAGGGTTTAAGCAGCTTACATGAGACCCCACCATACACAGGATCTAGATCTGAGGATGAAAACAGGGGCCTCTGGGCAATGGGAAGCATCTTCCCACTTACCCAATCAATGGACATATATTTGATGCTAACAATGTTCTGCATAGGCACTGGTATGAGCCATGAATCCTAATGAGTTGCAAGCTTCCAGACACAGCTCAGCTCTGCAAGGAGGCAGGAGACAAAACACAAGCTGAGAAAACCAACCTGTCATAAGTGTTGTTAACTTGACCCGTGACCAGGCAGCAGGAATGTCATAGCAAACTCCTTATGTATTCAGATTTTTACATCATCTGTGAAGTGATTTAAAAACGAATTCTTGAGGGATAGGCAGATGGCTTGGTGTTAAGAGTGTTTCTTGTTCTTTCAGGGGACCAGAGTTCAGTTTCCAGCACACCCATCAGGCAATTTACAAATACCGGTAATTCCAGTTCCAGGGGATCTGATGCTCTCTTGTGGCCTCTGCAGTAACTTACACTCAAGTGTGCCTATGCACTCAAGCCTGTGTGTGCACATGCACACACACACACACACACACACACACACACACACACACACAAAGAATTAAAATAAAGAACTTAATGTCAACATGAATGAATTGGCCAACATGAACAGTTGACCATGTAGATGCCTGAAAAGAAAGTACTTTGACAGCTCTGTGGCCTCCAGTTCATTTCTCTTCTTCCTTCTTTAGAATTCTGAATGTCTCATCTGTCTCCTTGCTCTATCTTCTTAGACTCTAAAACCTAATCTGAGATTTAAGGGTCAGAGGACTCCCAAAGTCTATCTTAATGAGGGCAATGACACTTTTCTAGCTTTAATCTAAGCACTACTAACTTCCCCGTAGATCTTTAGTGTTGGCCTCATGAGGCCCCGTGTAACTTCCTGAGCCTAACTTGAGTTTGGAGAGGAATGATTCAGCACAGTCTGACCTAGGTCCACCTCGCCCAGCCGCCACTGACGTGACAGGATATTATTGGCCCTTATTCCTCACTCCACCTTACCCCATCCCAAGACTCCAGCCCACTCCCTCAGCCCTATATAAGATCCTGCCCTGATGCAATAAAGTGAGATTCTGTTTTGACAGACTCCCAGGTCAGTGTGTGTTGAAGAACCCGGCATGTTAGTATATGCTAAATAAAATAAAATTATATGGATAATTTGAAAAAAAATTAAAAATAGAATAAAGTAAGATGTGTTGTCCTGAAGCATAGCAAATAGAATTAAGCAGACTGGACAGCAGCATTCCACTGCTCCAAATAAGTTCATTAAGCAATCAACAACCATAATCAAAGAAAGAGTATTATAATAGCAAAATATAGAGAGACAACATGCTCACATGCAGAAGAATCATCCATGAGGGAATGTACTTAGCAGCCTGATCCCCATTCACAGACAGCTACCACACTGTTCTTCATTTCAGCAAAACCTGGCAAAGCTTCATTATGGTCTGAGATCAGCAGCCTATAGCATACCTGGAATCTGAATCCACTGGCTGGAAGAGGACCTCAAAGACAGAAGTTACCTTTCTTTCATTTTATCTTGTGTGTATGTGTGTGTACTCGTTCACGTGTGTGCAGGCACATGGAAGCACGTGGAGGTGGGGACAGCCTTAGCTGTCAGTCCTCGGACACCATCCACCTTGTCCTTGGTCTGGAGCCAGTCTAGTAGGCTACGCTGGCCGACCAAAGACCTCCACGGATCCTCGATTCTCTGCCTCTCCAACACTGGGATTCTAAGTGCACCCCCATGCCTGGCTTTGTAAGATTCTGACCCTCGTGCTTACAAGGCAAGTGCTCCACTGTTGAGCCATCACTTTACCCCCAAACCCTCTTTAAGGAAAAAGATGTGTCAGCTCTGTGCTGCTGTGACACAATCCCTTAAATGGCTTAAGTGGAGGTAAGGGATGTTCCGACTCACACTCTAAGCGCTGCCGCCACGGTCAGCTGGCTCTGCTGTTGCGGCCTTGAGTGGAGCAGGGCATTCTGGAAGGACATAGCAGAGGATGACGCTCACCTTAAGGCAGCCACAGGTGTGAGGAGCCGACTTCCAGCACTCTCTTCCAGGCACACTCCCGGGAACCTGCTACAGGCCTGAAATTTCTGTCACTTCCAGGGACCAAATTTTCAACAGATGCCAGCACTGCAGGGAAGTGCTCAGACAGCATCCTTCTGCTCCCTCGGTGGGTGCAGCTCTTTCTGAGTGGCAGTAACTGCTACTGCAAAGGCGAAGATATTGAACTCATGATTTCCTAGGTGCCTTTGCCCAGAAAGTAGAGTCGCTGCCTGGCACTTTTGATTCCTTTCCATTCCACAGCTTCCTATGATGCATTTCCTGCCAGAGCTCAATGAACCCTTGATTTCTTTTTCCAAAAAGGAACACTTAATGGTCTTAAATTATTCAGCTTGCCCAATTGCTATCGACTTCTAAGGTAATTCTCTTTCCGGCTAATTCTTTTCCCAACTATGCTTTTTCCAAAGCATAAAGATGTTGCTGTGTGCTATTCCCCCCCATCCAGCACCCGCCTTAGCTGGCTATTGCCTTTCAGATTAGTTTTTAGCAGATAAATAACAACTCTGTGGGTTGCCATCATGTGACAAGTTACCCAGAGGAGGAAAGAGAGGGAACCAGATCCCCAGGCAATAATCTTCTCTTGATGGAGGGGCTGCAGTTTTCAGTCATGATCAACTATTTGTTTCCAAGTAAAGAAGGGGGCAGTTGGCATGGGGCTACACAAACCACTTTCAGATCTGTGTCTCACATCCAGGATCTTTGCTGAGTCTTGACTGGATGAAATGCTTTTTAAATTGATGATCAGCTTCGCTTGGGTAGATGATAATGCTGGCGGCCCATTCTCCTTCTAAGTGGTTTTAATAATTCTGTGTTTATCACTTTTTGGCATCTAATTGTACAGCTCAGAACTTCAGGCAACAGCAAATATTGATACTGGAGTCCTGGGTCTTGCTTTTTGATTTTCATAGAAATACTTGTGTTTGCTGGGTGGTTGTGGGGCATGCCTTTAATCCCAGCACTTGGGAGGCAGAAACAGGTGGATCTCTAGGAGTTTGAGGCTAGCCTGGTCTGCAGAGGGAGTTTCAGTATAGTCAGGACTGTTAAACAGAGAAACCCTTTCTGGAAGCCAACACACACACACACACACACACACACACACACACACATGTTCTTTGCAGAAATGCCCCTTTCTAGCCTTAGAACTTTCAGATTTTTTCCAGTCCTGATGAGACAAGACCCTAAATTTCCTAAGTATCTCTCCAGAATCTAATAAAGTAAAATTTATCCTTTCAAAATAATTGACTTGTGACTATACTTTCAAATAGCAATTCCTTTATCGCTGTAGTAGGTCCTACATGATCACAGTCAATTGTCTATTACTCTCAATATCACTGCACATTGCTTTGTCTCTATGTCTAGAGGTGGGGTAGGCTATCGTTCTGCCTTGAAGAACTTGTCTTAGGGGTTTAATTGTCCAATGCTGGCTGAGTTTGCTGATCCCAATGCTATGGGAAACTGGCAAAGTCCCATTCTGAGCTTGCTTGATGCTAGACAGCAACCACAGGTGAGTGTGACTGTCATCCCAGAGGCCATAGATAAGATCTCTGACCAAGGAAGGAGCAAAGACTTAAGGGAAGCCCACTTGGCAAGGTTGGCGATGAGCATTCCTTGGCTAGGAAAACCCCATAGTGCCGTGGTTCCCAAGCCAGAGCAAACATGGCAGGTTAAAGAACAAAATGAAGGGCAGGAATAAAGGCTGGCAGTGACAAAGGATGCAAAGAGGCACAGTGGAAACACAGGGCCTCCAGGGTGTGGACTGCAGGCTAGACATATCTAAGGGAACAGAAGGATTACGTGCTGGAAGCACACTCTATGATCAGAGGAAGTCACTTGGAGTTGTGGAGCAGAATCGTATTGTCCACCATTCTGGAGGTCGGACACCCAGTAAATCCCATGTTCAGCCTCTGTTTCTTCTAGATGGCAGGTCCCTTCTGCCCACACATGGTGGAGGGGAAGGGGCCATGGCATTCGCCTGAGCTGCTTGCTAGTGAACTATCCAGGTCATAAGGGCAGACCCACTCGGTTTAATGAGCTCCCAAAGGCTGTGCTCACCTCCTCATGCCTCCCACGAAAGCACATTAGTCCTGACACCTGAAGACTTGTCGGGAGACAGGAGAACCGGGAGAGCAGGCGTCTGTGGCAGTCCCTGTCTTGGGAAGTTACGGTGTTGCCCTTCTCTTGTTGGCTCAGGTGTCATTTCAGATGTTCTGAAAGTTTACCTGACTTGTGGTCGTCCAAGAAACAGCTCCTGGGACTCTTTATTTCTGGTTCATTTTTCAAGAATTCAGTGGTGAGGTTTTTAACCCTAAAGTTGTTCTCTCTCTCTCTCTCTCTCTCTCTCTCTCTCTCTCTCTTTCTGCTTTTCCTTATTTCTGATCTTAGGTTTAGCTCACTTACTCATTGCTTTCCTTAAAACACAGATTTCCACGTATCCCACAAACCTGAAAGGCAGTAGAGCCTTAATTTCAGCAGACATCAGCAGTATTCTGTGTCTTGGTCTCACATCAATGACTCGCATTTATTTCAGGTCAAGGTTCAACAGAAACAATTGCCATCTTCTTTAACCTGCTTATGTTTGAGAAACTCCCCACAATAAAAACAGAACTCTACCTTTAATGAAAATATCAAATATTTTGCTAGCTTCTACTGTGCTAGGATAAAGGTCCAGATAGCCAGAGCCCAGGGACAGCAAGAGCACGGCCACGCGCTTGGAGATGAGGTGCCTGGAAGCTGGAGGCCAACGTGCTGTGAAACAGGGCCAACCAAGCACACCAAGAGTTCTGAATGAGTGTGGTGGTTTGAATGAGTGGTGCTATATAGGAGGTGCGGCTTGTTGGAGAAAGTGTGTCACTGGGAACGGGCTTTGAGGTTTCAGATGCTCGAGCCAGGCCTAGTGTTTCACTGTCTTCTCCTGCTTCCTGCCAATCTGGATGTAGAACTCTCAGCTACCTCTCCAGCACCATGTCTTTCTGCCATGACCATAATGAACTAAACCTCTGAACTGTAAGCCAGCCCCAGTTAAACGGTTTGCTGATGAAGAGTTGCCAGGGTCATGGTGTCTCTTCACGGCAATAGCAACCCTAACTAAGACCATGAGCCAGATACAAGGAGCAGCGGACCCGAGTCCTCAGAGTGGAGGCGAGGAGCAGATGCTTAGGTGTTCTTTCCAGTGCCATTTCTGTTCTCAATGAACAGAGAAGGAAGCCTGACCCCTTGCCAAGCAGGGAAGAAGCTGGAGACCCGAGGAAGAGTGTCTATGGCAGGTGCTGAGAAGAGGCTGACGGCTTCCGAGCTCAGTGCCTTTTGAGATTTCTCCGCCTTTGCAAACATCCCCGGCATCTGCATATTTTCATAGCAGTAAAATCCTTACCACACATGTGTGGATTTTCCTTGGAGAATTCTAAAATAAGAGATAAAAAAAACCTGCATAGAACTCTGGTGCCAGCAATTGGGCCGGCTATAGAACCCCCTAGTAGCTGAGAAAGTCACAGAAGCCCCAGACGGTCTAGCTTAGGCAGACATGCTGAGCAGGTGATGAGGGCTGAGCCTGGGTGACCCCATAGAGATTGGGCCTTGTATGCCTGAGACTTCGGTGTAGTTTCATCTTCTATGAGAATAATTTAGCTTAATTTGATTTCAAATCGCTTGAGTGTCACTGACATGGACATATAGATGGGGATTATAAGATGGAGATAGCCTTCCATATATCCCCTTAAGTCCCTAAGAACTTGTGAAGGCTATTCCACATACCCATCCCACATACCTGTCTCCTGCCTCTCAAGGAACCCACATTTTTAGTGTACCCCCATCAGGAACCTCTACTGGCCTCTGTTGTCTAAATGCTATCTATTTTTAATTTTTAGAAACTTTATGTTTTTATGAGTATGGGAGTTTTGCCTGATCTGAAGAGGGCATCTGGTCCCCCTGACCTGGAGTTACAGATTGCTGTGAGCCACCATGTTTGGGTGTTGGGAATTGAACTTGGATCCTCTGGGAGAGAAGCGGGGGCTCTTAACCACTGATCCATCTCTCCAGCCCCCTAAATGCACTCTTAATCCAGTGTGTAAGTTGGAAGAGGTTTATAAGTACTTGAGATGACTGAAAGCGGACTTTTCCTGTTCAAACAGAAGCCTTACCAGGCTCTGCCGCTGGCCTGCCTGGCCCTGGCTACACATCCACGCTTTAGTGTGGAGTTGGTTATTGCTCCACTATTAAAGGTATAGAAGAGGAAAGTGTGATGGCATGCATCTGTGATTCCAAATCAGGAGGATGAGACAGGAGGACCATGAGTTTGAGGTCAGCCTGAGCTACTTACTACAGGGCAAGACCTTGTCTCAAAAGCAACAGGAAAAATGAGGAAAGACGTTCTCCATAGGATCCCCCATGATGTTAAGTCTCCATGGTAAGAAATTATTCATGAATTGGCTCTACCAACATCCAGTCAATAATATAATTGTAAAGGAAATTCAGGTGATTATAAAACGTATAATTATAGAAATGAAGTAAATTAAAAGTCAAACCTATGAACTGAAATCTGCAGAATAGATTGAGGCTAACTACACACTAAGGACCCAGGTTCTGGCTCTAGCACCAGTGTACAAGCTGGGCATGGCGGAGCATGCTTGTAACCTCGGCTCGGGCAGTTGGAGGCAGAAGGATTCCTGGTGCTCGCTGACTCCAGTTCATCTTAATCAGTGAGCCTTGTGTCCTGGAGAGAGGCCCTGTCTCTAAAAACATGGTAGAAGGCTCCAGAGGAACAGCACCCAAGGTTAACCTCGGGCAAGACACACAGACACAGACACACACACACACTCGCGTGTGCACACACACAGATGTACACACATGCACAAGTGCATGAGCGTACAGCAGTTCAAACAGATGGGAACCAATTATTTATGACTTTAGTTTCATCAGAGCCCGCACGAATTCAAACCCAAGGGCAGAGAACGCAGCTTTCAGGGGGAAATGAAGTGACCAGCGGAAGCTAAGTGTGGCTTAACTGTAGACTCACAGCAACACAGCCTATACTTCAGAAGCTGATTCTTCCCCCAGTGACCTGTAGGTTATCAAGTTACCTGTCAGATACTAAGATCTCTGATGCCTTTCAATGTCCTTCACATGTCCATGGTTGCTCTCCCTTCCAAATCTCTTATCTTGACTTCCTGGACAACTCCTAGCTCATTGTCCACTGTGTCTTAGGCTGCTGAGTGACATCACACATGTGCACACGCCTGTTCTGGTGGACTACATGTTCAGGCAAGCATACTGATAGAGTAAAAGCATTGCCTGTGTTCTACTGAAGATGTTCTTTAAAAACGTGGGCAAAAGAAGGGACCACAGAGACGCCAGCATCTCTTACTTGCCCATCACTCTTTCCGTCTGGGGTTCGCTTCTCACCAGTGGCCCCTCCCGCATAGCCTCTTGGGTAAGGCCATGCCCCTCTATGTACACACAACCTTCCCTTCCTCCTAAGCCCAAGGAGTGGTTTTTCTGTACCATCCCTCAGTTTCCACCACACAACATTAGTTAGCCTCAGTAACTTGATGGTAGCACCTGCTGATTCTCCTGGCCACCCGGGCACCTCTTGTCCTGCCTTTTATATCATTGGGTGTGCTAAGTTTGGGTTGAAGCTGATACTTTAGGTACCTCATGAACTACAGCCTAACATTCTGTCATGCAAAGACTGTAACCTACTCTTGTATGAAGCTGTTGAGTCAGTCAAAGCCGCCAACTGCTCGACAAACTCAGTGAAGGTAGCACAGAGGGACAGCCTCACTTCTCTTTTCTGTTTGTTACTTCTTTCTGCCTGACTATAAACATAACCTGCCTGCGTGTGAGGTGGCATGCTCTGAACTGCATTTGGGTTTGAATTACCACCATTTCTATAATCTCAGATGTAACCAGTTAAGATCTTTAAAATTAGATTTGTTGACATCTTTTTTTAAGCAGGTGTCATACTCGTTTCTTCTTGTGATTTAGTGCCTGGCATGGGTGTCTGGGGCTACAAAGATGAAAGAAGCCTCAAGTCCTTGTCCTTAAAGAGCGGTCAACTCATGGTGAGAAACATCTTTTTACATGCCTGCATTATGTGCTGAGTGTTAGTCGGCTCTTCATTGCTGTGATGAAATACCTGAGACAGGCATTTGCTGTAAATATCAAATATAGGTCAAAAGCAATCTTACAAAATGAATATCCGTGAATGTTGAAAGCAGCATTCTGGTACTGCTTAATAGTGTTTGTCATCTGTGAGAATTGGGGTTGGTTAGGTTGAGTGACTTAATCTCTTATTTTAAAAATGTCTGTTGAAGATTGCTGTGAAGCTTTCCTCATTCTTCCCCCAATGTGATGCTTTCTGTGCTATCCAACAAAAGAGAAAGCAAAGCCTTTGTGAGGGGCAGGGGCAGGTTCACAAGACATCCTTCAGGCAGGCACAGATTCGGATACATACAACAGACAGACAAGGGTGATGGGAGACACAGCAAGGGTAAAGTAGAGAATCCAAATCAGGGCCCATTCTCCGCTAAACAAACCAAGAGAAAGTGTTTTGATTCCTTTATGTGATACTGCTACATTGTTGGTGATCACGCATTTATTACTAGTAAATGCGAATGGACACAGGAAGGATGGGCATGGACATCTCATACCCGCTTCAAGGGAATGCCCCACCTCTTAAACACTTCTCCATTTTCTAACAGTGGCCAAGTACTTAACACACGTGCCTTTGGGAACACTGTATTACAGTGTAATGAAGCTCTAGGTTTATATGAACCCCATGGTCTTGAGACAAAATAGAAAAGATTCACAGAAGTTAGTTAAAAAGAAGGCCAAGTGGGGCACAGTAAGGACATGGGTTACACGGCAAAGCCAACCCACTTCCCTACATTCAGACAGACGTCTTTAACTCACGCCCACACTGCTGAACAGGTGGGCTCTTTGCTGGCTTCCTATCCAGCTTGCCCCTCTTGCCTTTTTTTTCACAAAGGTGGGGACTACAAGCTTTATTTGAGCCCTTGTTTTTTGGAAGACAAAACTGAGTAATAAGACTATAATACAGATCTTTTTTTAAATGAGTTGGGGATGTGGCTCAGCTAATAGCAAGTTTGCCTAGCATGCCCAAGGCCCTGGGTCTGATCCACATATAACCAGGCATAGTAACACATGCCTGTTTCCATGTATATTTCCATCACTTGGAGGGTGGAGGCAGGAGGATTAGAAGTTCATAGTCAACTCTATCTATACAGAAAGATTGAAGCCAGCCTGGGATAGCAAAGATACCATAAAAGGGGGGGGGGATACTTTCTTAGAAATAAGCAGTAAATACATAAATAAATCAGTGATAAAGAAATAGAAGTGAAATGTAGAAAAACAGGGAGTTTGGGAACACAGTCAACCACCGACAAATGTAGGAAGAGCTGTAGCTGTGTAATGGTTGGTGCCTAGTGAAGTCAGGCACCTTGTACATTCGGGAATCACAAAACTGCGGGGCAAAGCCCTCTCTTTTGAGCTCCACACCCTTGAGTACACACTCCTACAGCCAACACTGTTGATTTCCACACTTTGCCTGCACCTCCGTGAGAAGTGGAGCCCAGGGTCAGCCCCTGCACACACTGCGCTCTGGCAGCTTGAGTCCTCATCTTGGGCAATCATGTGACCATCCCCAAGAGCTATCTGTCTTCTTCCCTACCCTCGTATCAACTTTATCCCTAAGTCCTTTGTCTCTTTGGTCCCCACAACCACCACAATACCCTCCTTCCTCCTTTCCCTACTGGACATTGGGTACAAAGTGTTACTTTCGTGTTGTGTGGTCTCACTTCCCCTCTGACACCTGCTGTTCAGTCAGAACCCCTTTCCTCCCTCCCCTAGAGCTGAGAATGAGTAGAACCTGGAAGGCTGGAGTTGCTTTGGCAGCAAGAATAGGGGA
Organism: Microtus ochrogaster; assembly: GCF_000317375.1. NCBI lineage: Eukaryota > Metazoa > Chordata > Mammalia > Rodentia > Cricetidae > Microtus > Microtus ochrogaster. Next base: position 5,118,212 of record NC_022019.1, read on the forward strand.
GCCAGGAGGAAGAAGATGGAGTAGTGCTGTGGGACAATGGTTTGTACCCTGTCAATTGTATTTTAATAAACTGCTGTTCGGCCAGTAGCTAGGCAGGAAGTATAGGTGGGACAACAAGGCAGGAAGCAGAGGTGGGGTGACGAGAACAGGAGAATTCTGGGAAGAAGAAAACTCATTCTGCAGTTGTGATCCAGCCTCAGAGGAAGCAAGATGTGACTGCCTCGCCAAAAAAGGTACCAAGCCTCATGGCTAACTCAGACAAGAATTATGGGCTAATATAAGTTATAAGAACTAGCTAATAAGAAGACTGAGCTAATGGGCCAATCAGTTTATAACTTATGTAGACCTCTGTGTGATTTCTTTGGGACTTAACGACTACAGGAACCAGGTGGGACAGAAAGCTCAGGGAAGCGGCTTGACAATCCGCCTCTCAGGAGTTTAAATCCATGTGGGTGCCAAGTGAAGGCAGAGATATCGGTGCTTAAAAGAAATCTCACACTGGCTCAGAACTGAGAGATAGACAGTTATTTATTTAGGGGAAAAACTTAAAAATCAGGATTCTCTGCTGGAATGATGGATGAAGATCGGATCCAAAACAAGCCAAACGAGCAAACAGGAACAAGACGGGTAGAGAGAAGAGGTAGGACACCATGCACTTCGGCATCCCGGTAAATAGTCTATGAGGCCACGCCCCAGTAGGCGGGTAAACCTTCCTGCAGCAGTAATGTGCACCCAACATCACTACCACAGGTCTAAAAGCAGTGGGTGCTGGGCTGGATCCCCATTTCTAAATTGTTTACATCCAGTATATGCTGAAGCAACAGAAAGTTGCCCACAGCGGCCTCTCTGCATTCCTTACTGAAGGTGAGCCAGGAGAACATTTATTCACTGCCCCAATCGTTCCTCAGGAGGTTAAACATCCTAGAGTTCTGAGCTGGGTTATGACTCTGAAGAACACTGTGGTGGTTTGAAAGAAAATGCCCCCCACCCCCAAAAGGAGTGGCACTATTAGGAGGGATAGTCTTGTTGGAGGAAGTGTGTCATCGTGGAGGTAAGCTTTAAGGTCTCATATATGCTCAAGCCACGCCCAGTGAGACAGACCACTTCCTGTTGCCTGTAAGAACTCTCAGCTCCTTCTCCAGCACCATGTCTGCCTGCGTGCCACCATGTCCTGCCATGATGATGGACTAAACCACTGTGAGCAAAAACAGTCAAATGCTTTCCTTTATAAGAGTTGCTGTGCTCATGGTGTCTCTTCACAGCAATAGAAAGCCTAACTAAGACACACACCCAGGGTTGAGAACACGAAGTTTGAGTCACGCCTTTGATTAAAGCTTCGGTGTGGGTGTGCCTGAGCTGCAGAAGTGCCCACTGCTGGGAAAGTGACAGAGGTGTAGTGTAGGCAGAGTTTCCTGTGCCTGCAGCCATTCTTGAATAACTATTCAGAGTCTTAATATTATAAATGTTCTGCCCATAGCTCAGGCTTGCTATTAGCTAATTCTTATATTTAAATTAACCCATATTTCTTATCTATACTCTGCTACATGGTGTGGTATAGTGGTGTAGTTTTACTACTAAATGGTCAGCTTGCTTCTCCCTGTGTCTGCCGGAGACTCCAGACTCCACCCCTCCTCTTCCCAGCATTCTCTCTGTGTCAGGCTGTCTAACTCTATCTCTTTCTGCCCAGCTATCGGCCAATCAGCGTTTTATTAACAATGAGAGCAATACATATTTACAGTGTGCAAAGAAAATTACATGTTCCACAGCCATGTAAGAAGGAGTACATACCTGTCAATCTAATTCACAACTATTCAAAATGACTTTCTAAGGTGAAAAGCTCTGTGTGTAACATGTGCACACATTTTTAAAACCCTCCAGCTCAATGAGACTTACAACCCAGAACCCCACCCCCGAAGAGGAAAGGCCACAGAATATGGCCACCCCCTTGTGCCTGATTTCATCACCACCTCCCACTCCATCACCGTGATGGTCCCAGCTGTCCGAGCCCCTGAAGTGCACTGGACTGGCTTGGTCTATCTCAGTCCTTTGTGCTCATCCACCTCTCCCTCTTAAATGTTCCTCCTCTTCAATGAGTGGATTCCTACCTACCTAGTCCAGCTGCAGCTGTACCCCTACAATCTCCCTGACTCCTATCACATGTCCTCCCCTGGCTCACAGGGAGTGCTCCCTCCTGGGCCTCTATGGAAACCATCACTAGTAAATGTGACAGACAGGGCTGGAGAGACGGCTCAGAGGTTAAGAGCATTGCCTGCTCTACCAAAGGTCCTGAGTTCAATTCCCAGCAACCACATGGTGGCTCACAACCATCAGAAGAGGTCTGGTGCCCTCTTCTGGCCTGCAGGCATACACACAGACAGAATATTGTATAATAAATAAATAAATAAATAAATAAATAAATAAATAAATAAATAAATAAATATAAAAAATGTGACAGACAGATCCCATGTACAGCTTCATTGTATTATATGCTATCTCATGAGACTGTAGGGCAGAGATCACAGTGTTCTATTTGTTTTTCTATGTTTAGTCCTTACACAATATCTGACCCATAGGTCATTCACTAAGTAGTCTTTAAGAATGACGCATGAGTCGGTCACTTGTTCGGGTGCTTTGCTGCGTGTTTAATGCTCACGCCACTTTACAGTATGGAGGACATAGAAGTGTGTTCATATAACATGCACCAGAAGCCAGTGTGCAGCAAAGGCATTAAATGTACAAGGAGGTGGCTTTAAATAACCAGGGCTTCGGTTCCTCTCCATTCGCCCTGCTCTACTGGGGGAAGCAGCTTCATCTTTTCCTTTTATATTTTACCCATTAAATTACAGTTCTGGAAGGGCAACTGCTATAAATTTTATTAGCTCAAATCAAAACCCCAGGAACTCAAAATGGAATGCTAAATGAGAGGCTTTGATGTCAGAGGCCCTGGGAAAGGGTAAGGGAGAAAATGGCAGAGCAAAAAAAAAAAAAATTGGGTCAAAACAGTCAATGGGAAAAATTGAGAAAACAGCCAAACCTAAGCTTTTTGCAAAGAGGAAACCTCTTCTCTAGCAGCTGCAAAGGAAGGAGGAACATGAAACATTTATTAATGCTGCACATTTTCAGAACCATTTGGCAAAGCACCACGTGGCCTGCCTCCTAGTGCTGAGGTCCTGCTGGCTGCTTCAGAGTTCACAGGCTTGCTAAGGGCCAGCTCCTATGTCAGACAACACAGGGGCCTGTAGCAATGTTAAGACATCTCCATTATCCAGTATTTCCTCGGTGTCTGTGGTCAACATTCACATTTTAAAGTTCCAATTCATTTCCAGTTATATAAGGCACTAAGATATATGGATTAAGTACTTGCCTACAATTATGAGGGAAGGAAGGGAGTATTAAAAGAGCAATTCCAGTGAGCTGAAAAAGTCCAGGCTAGTTAAGAATTAAAAGAATAATGTTTGGTGTGCATCCATATTTTAACATGGTTCTCTTTAATTCCTTCTCCTTTAACTTCATTTTAAATTAGGGATAAATGACCCTGAGATGTCTGGAGTCATTTTATCCATCCTCCTAGCCATTTATCATCTCTCCAATCCCCTTCCTTACCTACCCACCTCATCCATACATCCATACATCCACCCACCCACTTAGCAACCCATCCATTCATCCACCACGTATTCTCCCATCCATCCATCCACCCAGCAACTCATCCATTCATCCACCCACTCATCTTCCTATCCAATATCCATTCA
>NC_022019.1:5122350-5128441 GCF_000317375.1 Microtus ochrogaster
CATCCATCCATATCCCATCCATCCATCCATATCCCATCCATCCATCCATTCATCCATATCCCATCCATCCATCCATCCATATCCCATCCATCCATCCATTCATCCATATCGCATCCATCCATCCATCCATCCATCCATCCATCCATCCATATCCCATCCATCCATTCATCCATATCCCATCCATTCATTCATCCATATCCCATCCATCCATCCATACATACATACATACATACATACATCCACTCACCTGTCCATCCATTCATCCTTGAGATCCACTATGAGTATGGATCTACTGTTGAATACTAGGCATTGTGTTTAATCCATGAATAAAAAAATCCTTCCCAACATAAAAAAATTTATGTTATAACTCAGGACAAAACAAAATTCCCTCATGAAATATCTTTTCTTTTCCATATCCAGTCTCCAGGACATACTCAGTCAAGTTTTCTGTTTTGATGGTATTTAATATAATCATAGTGGAAAAGTTACACGGGTAAGTAAAGGCATGTTTTTCTTCCCATATTCATCCTATCTGCTCATCTCCATGGATTACAGAGCCATAGGAAGTTTATTTCTGTGTCTACTACTTACTGCTGGAACTGATTTACCAAACAGTGAGGACATGAAGAAGTCCTGATTATGATGTTTAATTCTGATTGTCAACTAGGAGCAAGTAATTGTCACTAAGTGACTGTGAGGGGTTCTTCTTCCTCTTCCTCCTCCTCTTTCTCTTCTATGTGTGTGTGGGGGGGCATAAATTAGGTCAACTGAAATGGGATGATACACCCCAAATGCCTTGTGATGTGGACTGTGTCCCCTGGAACTGTGATCCAAACAAACCTTCTCTTCTTATCCAGATTGTTTTTGTTAAGTATTTTGCCAAAGCAATGAGACAATTGACTGCTATCCTAGTCTTAAAATGAAATGACCACTAGGTGGCATTTGAGAGTGTTAGTAACTTTCTGCCTAGTTGAGTTTCTCGGGTTTTCCAGGGTTCTGCCTGCCTCAGCTCCCGGTCTGCCCACCAGGGCTGCACACTTGGATACTTAGATCGCAATCTTATTCTAAGATGTCCGGGAAATTGTACACACTTCCTTAGCTTAATTCCCTACTGTAAACTGGGGAGTTCCAGATCCCCTCTCTAATTGAGGTCTCTTCCCCTAACACCAGCTCCATATCCTAAGTGTTATAAAATAGCCCCTCCTCGGGGGGCCCCCTGGATGTCGCCAACACCACACACCTGAAACCGGAACCCCCTCAACCTGTACTGATCTACTTTGGCAGCCCTGGCCTCATTACTGATTTTTCCTGTGCTTATGCCTGGGTCCAAACATTTAAGTCTGGTCACTGTCTCTCTCAGTGACAACTACCTCCAGCTCCTAACTGAAACCAAGGACAAGTTCTGCTCCCGTAGCTTTAGTCCTCCATTTCAGCCCCAATTTTTAGAGGCCATACAGCTCAGCAGTGCTCCCCACTTTCTGTGCAGCTGAAGGTACCCAAACATGTAGATCTCAACGGTATCTATCAGGTGCACTAAGGGCTACTTTTGTCTGCGTCAAATCAACTGAAACCTCCCGCCTTTCACTTAGTTCTGTGCAAGAGTCTGATGGATGACCTTTGACCTCAAGGGCAGGAACCTTCACCCTTAGAGCACACTAACACAGCCATTTAAGAAACAAACAAAAAAAGAAACCATGCTCCTCTGAAGACCCAGCAACTTTGCACATTGGCACAACCATGCACCGCTGACCTCTCTTATCCCTGTGCTTCAGACAGTCCGTCCTGATGCTTCTTCCTGCTTCCTGTAAACATTCCTGCCCTGTCCTCAGGGTGGGAGCTGAGCCTCTGCTCTTCCACAGTTCTGTGCCTGGCCACCCAGTGAGCAATTCTTCTGTGAAATGTGTAGCCTTGATGACCGGTCTGCGGGACAGCAGGCAGAATGGGCTTTGTGTGAAAAATATTTCCATCTTCCTCCATGTGATCCTATCAACCACCCCTATCTGGAGCCACATTCTCATGGTGACCCCATTAAAGGTTACTCAGAATCAATTTCTCTTGTACTTCCTGTCTTTCTACACATGGACAGCTGAGAGGGAAGCACTGGATAGCCAGTCTTTCTCAGGCAGTGTGTGTGTGTGTGTGTGTGTGTGTGTGTTTGTGTGTGTGTGCTAGTGAAGGCCAGAAGTTGACAAGTGTCTTCCTTGATTGTTCTCCACCTAAGATTGTCAACGCCGTGATTCTTCACTGAACCTGGAGCCTGTACTTTTGTCTCGAGGGGCGGGTCAGTGAGTGTCCAGGAACTGCTCACCTCCACCTCGCAGTGCAGAGGTTGCAGGTGCCTGCCACCACACCAGGCCTTTCTGTAGGTGTTGAGGGTGTGAGCCCAGGCCCTCATGCTTGCACAGTGAGCACCTTGCTCTCCATCTCCCAAGCCTTGGGTTAGAATCTTTTTTTTTTTTAATGCCAGGGTAGTAAAAACTACAGCCCCTGTACAGATGGGGACAGCACGGGGAGAGACAAGGCACCAACGAACTCATATCCAGGGCCAGTTAGACACCATAGGGCTCACAACAAAAGATGCCAAGTCACCTGTGGACCTCTCGAAGTGCTGAGCTGAAGACCCGTGCCAACATTCAGACCAAGTGATTTGGGACTGGGCTCAAGAGTCCCCATTTTAACAATACATCTAAGTATTAGTATACAGCTAAGGCAGCTGATCAGGAACCATCTTCTGAAAGTCACAGCGATAACTGGCTCCCCTCCCAGCCACCTGACACATGTAGTACTAGTAAGGCAGTTTTATGATTTTGAAATATCAAATACCAGCACCAAATATGATCATGTGAATCAAATATACCAAACAGGTGACCTCAACCCGCTAAAGTTGCTACGGAGACCAACGGTGATGGAGGGTAGGATACTCTATATTCCTGATGATAGGATTAGCTCTTGTTCCATGATATCATACACTGCATCGTTTTCTGCTGTAAATGAGCAGGAGCCAAACTTTTCACTGGCATTCCCACTGCAGTGACCTGACTCAAATCGTTGGCCCGGGTTGGATGGCTCCCAGCATCTTCCCCCACCCTATTTCATCCCTATGACGGCTCGTGTGAACACCTTCTGACCCACTTACCATCATCATCTCTTATATTTCATATTTCACCCCTTCTCATGCTTTCTCCTCTAACTGTTCCTGGTTCAGTGAGAGACCTGTCTCAAAAACCAATGTGGAGAAAACAACCAGAGAAAACAGATATTGACCTCTGGCCCCTCCACATATATACATACACGCGTGTGTGTGCACATATACATGCAAGTGTACACTCACACAAACACACTCACATATGCATTCATATATGCAGACATACACACACACACACACACACACACACACAGGCTGATTTCCTCCTTTCCATTATTAGAAAAAGAAAAGAACAGTTTGCTCCTAGGAAGAAGCTTCACAGAGGGAGGGGACAGGAACGTTTGGGCTGGATGGAAGTGACGGCTGTGAAAGCAGCCAACACTTGCATATATTTGGACAGAATTTCCTTAAAGAACAAAGCCTTAAGGAATTGTTCAGAGGAAGCCTCTAGATCCACTCAAGGGCAATCTGGAATCAGTAGAACACGATGAATAACCCCAAAAGAAATGCAAGAACTGTGAGAGACATGTGGCCAGGTATGACGCCACACTCCTGTCAGCCTGGCACATGGGAGTGAGGCCAGCCTGGGCTACAGAGAGGAACCTTGACCCAAGAACAAAACAAAACAAAACAAAACAAAATCAAGCAACACCGCTTCTCCTTCCTGTGAGCTCCACTGTCTTCAGCTGATGTGGGAAAATGTCACTGCTCCACACCAATTCCGTATACACGGAAATGGGCACTGAAAGAAGACGAAGTTTAGCATGGGTGAGTCATCTCAATGAAGCTGTTTGCCATTAGAGATGGAGGGCGCCCAGCTTAGAGGCACAGATGCCCATCCATGTCAGCAGGGCACAATAGTGAACCAGCGGATTCCCCGTCAAGCCAACGGCCCCATCTTTATTAAATGTTTTTCCCACTTCTGTGACAAATAACTGGCAAAAAGCAACTTAATGGAGTGTGTTTGGGCTGACAGCCTGAGGAGACAGCTCACCACGGTGGCAAGGCGTGGAACAGTTGGCAGGAGCTTGTGGTGGCTGCTTGCTGACATCTCAATGGAACAGAAAACAAAACTTCCATGCCTAGTTTCCAGTTTCAGCTTGATTTTCCTGTCCTGCAACCAAGGCATGTGGTACCTTCAGCAGTAGGTTCTGAGAGCCAATTGCCTGTATTGTTTTGGATGCTTCAGGGGTCACTCTGACCAACTCCCAGGGAGGCAGCCCACCCTTGGCACTGAGGTTTTCATTGAATAAACTATGGCTTCTGGGAGCAGCTTTGTTTGCATTTTGTTTTTGTTTGTTGGTTTGTCTTTTGGTGTGTGTGTGTGTGTGTGTGTGTTTGGAGACAGGGTTTCTCTGTGTAACAGCTGAATTGACCTGGACCTAGTTCTTGTAGACCATGCTGGTCTCAAACTCACAGATACCTGCCTGCCCCTGCCTCCTGAGTGCCAGGATTAAAGATGTGCACCACCACCATCCTGCTTCTGGGAGCAGCTTTATCCACGAACAAAGCTACAGTTACCCTCATTCAATTTTTGTGTGTGTGTGTGTGTGTTTCCTCCTTTATGATTTGATTAGCTTATCAAGAATCAGATTTGTGGCTTTTTCATACACCATTAGTTTTGATTCTCCCTCATCCCCACTTTCCGCTCTAGCCTTTCTGTCTCCAGTATTCTCCTTTCCCGTTTCATCTGTCATTGTCCACTACCCTCCCCCTTCTCATACGCCCCGTTCTTCTTTCCTGAGCTCCAGACACTCACTCCTACAGAAATATGCACATACGTAATTGACTCAGGCATATTCCTAGCTAGCTCTTACATCTTAAATTAACCATTTCTATTAATCACCACGAGGCTGTGGCCTACTGGTAAGGTTCTGGCATCTTTCTCCTTTGGCAGATATATGGTGTCTGCTTTGACTCTGCCTTCTTTCTCCCTGCATTCAGTTTGGTTTTCCCACCTAGCTCTACTCTGCCCTGCCATAGGCCAAAGCAGCTTCTTTATTAACCAATGGTCATAAAACATATTCATGGCATACAGAGGGAAACCCACATCACACATAGAAAAGAAGCTAGGGTCCAGAAAGGGGAAAGAACATGCGCTGTTGTCTTACAGAGCCTAAACTACTTTACTTACTGTATTCTCCAGCTCCATTCATTTTCATCCATTCATATGCTGCCTCTGTCTTTACTACTGTGTAGACCAGCAATATAAGAATATACAAGTATCTCTGTAGTAGGATATATAGAAAGAAAAGCACTCTGCCAACTGACCCACATCCTCAGAAACTTGTTCTGATTGAAGACACTAAGGACATGTGGAAGCCAAATTCAACATGTTATTCTAGACTGGCCACCTTGGCCCCTTCTTTCTTGAGACATGGTCTTATGTAGCTCAGGTTAGCCTCAAATTCATTATGCTCTTCTGGGTTCCATCTCCTGAGGGCATGGGATCAGCACTTTATTCTTGAAGGAGCTCAGGAAAAAAGCACTACCAACTGTCTTTGCACCTATGACCTATGGTTGAGACTGCTTCAAAATGGGCTGGGGTGTGGCAAAGAAAGCCCCGAGACCCTGAGAGAAGAGGTAAAATTGAAGGCGGATAGAATTAATACAGGCCAATTGGTATAAGATGATACCACTTTAATATAAATAGCACACTCACGCAACCGAAGTTCCCGCGATGCCCAGAAACAGGAAACAGGAAGGGGTTACCAGAGTCTGTGCACCCCAATTTATATACATTTGCCAAATGGGCGGGCTCTCTCTACATCTCCCCTTTTTTGTCTAAATAAGACAGAACTAAACTAACTACAACTATAAACAATAATAACAAATAATAACAAATAATAAATGTAACAAACAATATTGAGAACAAAAGTTTTACCAGACACTCTATCTCAAGGAGTCTAAATAATGTAGAGAGTAATTACAATTATATAACCTTCA
>NC_022019.1:5137052-5151846 GCF_000317375.1 Microtus ochrogaster
GCCAATTGGTATAAGATGATACCACTTTAATATAAATAGCACACTCACGCAACCGAAGTTCCCGCGATGCCCAGAAACAGGAAACAGGAAGGGGTTACCAGCGTCTGTGCACCCCAATTTATATACATTTGCCCGAGGCCGTCCCGCCCCCAAAGGGCGGGCTCTCTCTACATAAAATCAGACCACACAGCCTTGATAAAAAACAACTGTGTCACCCTTTTTTGTTTTCTTTTGGTTTGTTTTGGTTGTTGAGTTTGTTTCATTTTTTTTTTTTTGAAACAGGATTTCCTTATGTAGCCCATGCTGGCCTTGAGTTCAAAATCCACCTGTCTCTGTCTCAAGAGGGTTGTGACTGCAGGTTTCTACCACCATGCCTGGCTGTACGGGGTTCTGTCATATGGACAAAAACAAATGCTACAGAAGATTCCAGAATTACATAGAAGTGATGTATTGTGAACAAGAAGATAGTTAATTAAAAATCAGTCATTTTTGAAAAAAAAAAGTTTGGATCCATTCTTCTTTGTATATACAAAAACAAATTCTATCTAGATCAACCAGATACTTGAAAATATTAACTACGTGAAGCAATGACACTCTTTCAGCAAGGAGCACACGAGAATGTAGTTGGGGTTCTAAATGTCATGTTGAAGCCTCACTGGAGTCACAGTTGGTTACCTATTCACAATAGCAGGTCACTTCACCGAGTGTCACAAAACCGTCACAGCCAGAAGGTGAGCGGTCCCCAGCTGGTGTCGCTGTTTTGGGAGTTTGTAGAACACTGTGGGTCTACAGTATAGTTGGCACACCTTGGGCAGTAGGAGCAAGGCTAACAAACTATAGTCGGCCCTGTTCCTGCCAGCTGGAGATGTCTCACTCATGAATTAGCCGCTTCACACTCCTGCCACAGCCACAAGGTGTGAATTCTGCCGTGCCTTCCCCACCGGAACTCACTGCATTTTCTCAGACTGTGAAACAAAATAAGTCCTTCCTCTCTCAAGTTGCTTCTTCAAGTATTTTATCAGAGTGGCAAGAAAAAATGATGATTTTCCAACTTTGTCCTTTTGTTTGAGTGTGCGTGTCTATGTGTGTATGCCATGTGTTTGTGGGTACCTGGGGGGAACTAGACGGGGGAGTCAGAACCCCTGGAGCTGTTGTGAGCCATCCAACATGGGTTGCTGGAAACTGAACACATCTCCAGTCCTAACACTGCTAACAGTGCTAACTCCAACACACATTCCTACTCAATGCTTACTGCTCCCAAGTCCCAACATAAACCCATGGATGAGATGGGGACTTGAGAGTCTGTCTCCTGAACCCCACTGCTGCTGTACGCGGGGACATTTCACTTTCCTGGGAACACCAGGTTTCCCGTTTTCAGATCTCAAGCGCACGATGTACAGTCTTTAACTGCTCTAGGCTGTAGGCTGTCCTTCTTCCAGACAGACTTCCTAAATTTTTTTTAAATATTTATTTATTTATTATGTATACAATATTCTGTCTGTGTGTATGTCTGTAGGCCAGAAGAGGGCACCAGACCTCATTACAGATGGTTGTGAGCCACCATGTAGTTGCTGGGAATTGAACTCAGGACCTTTGGAAGAGCAGGCAATGCTCTTAACCACTGAGCCATCTCTCCAGCCCCCTAAATTTTAAGAGTTGCATCCATACCTGAGTTGTGCTAACACTCAGACTTATACATGGAAAAATAAAGACAATAATAAGATTTGGCCAATAAAAATGTGAAGTAATGTCCGTAAAAGTCATTGGGTGAGGGGTGTCTTACCTTTTTTTGCAATATGACACTGTCATCTACATATGTGGTGGGCTATGGTCATACCTACCCTGGAGATATGAGGTCCGCAGGCAGCAGAACATACCTAAATGGTTATGTAGGTAACTCAGGAATGCTGACGTGCAGAAAATTTTCATAAAAAGAGAGGCTCCTCCCATATCTGTCTCATCAGATAAACAGTGACAGAGGGAAGGAGGGAGAGGAGATCATGCCATCTCTTTTCTCATGGTTCCCCACATTGCTTCCCACCCAGAAAACTGGTTCCTAACACTTCTAGCAAAGCTGCCCATTTCTTGGCCCATGATTTCCTCTCTACACTGGCCCGCAAACCCATCTCTGGGACAGTTCACCTTGAATGGGTCTACTTGGTGGACCCCACCTTCCCCCTGCAAGCGGGCAGTGGCACAGAACACACACCACTAACGAAGGGACTTCCCACAGCGGTCACCACTCTCTACTGAACTTGTCCACCACTCACCTGGGTTAATTATTCAGAAAGCATTTTTGTATTTGCAAGGCACTTATTAACAACCTTTGGAAAATGAAATGCTAAAAACTTTACTATGATGATAAGGTAATACTGTATATGACTCTTTGTCTAAGTGAAGAAGACAACACTACAACTTGGTGCCACGTGTCTTTTGTTTAGACTTGCTTGGATGTACATGATTTCAGAGCTGACCATTTGCAATTGAATAACCATTTCCCGGGCTCACCCCTGCGACAGACTGAGTCTCCCTCTCTCAGTAATCGTTAGTTTCCTGGAGCTCTGTGTCAATGCGATCCTGTGAGATGTTCCCATCCACGCTGCCAGGCCAGCTGTGCTGTCACAGTTCAGGTCTTGTTTACACAGCCACATAGTTACGGTATGATAGGTGTAGCTTGTGCCATTTCTAAGTACCACACTCTCAGAGCCAACGTCCTGGTCCCCTGGCTCTTCCAACTCTTACAGTCCTTTTTTTAAAAAAAGATTTATTTATTTATTATGTATACAACATTCTGTCCCCATGTAGGCCTGCACGCCAGAAGAGGGCGACAGATCTCATTACAGATGGTTGTGAGCCACCATGTGGTTGCTGGGAATTGAACTCAGGACCTCTGGAAGAGCAGGCAGCACTCTTAACCACTGAGCCATCTCTTCAGCCCTCTTACACTCTTTCTGTGCACCCCACTTCTGCTTTGTTCCTTAGGCCTCACATCTGGGGCTGTGCTGCAGCTGTGTTGATGGGGACTGGACACCCCATGGTCAGTTGTTATGGATTTCTGTTATGGCCTCCCTCTGCTACACAAAGAAGTTTCCTTCATGAGGGATGAGGGAGAAACTGACCTGCGGACAAACGACAAGCACTCAGCATGCAGCCAGATATCATGCTGGTTTAGTAACATGACGGTACTGGGCTCTCCTCTAAGACCCTCACTTGCTTTTTCCCAAAAGAAAAACATTCAAAGTAAAACACGAACATTTAATTGCCTTTAAATAATACATGAAATAATTTACATGCTATACATCCCAAAACACAATGAACATAAATCCAATTTTATAAGACATTCACACAGACTTTTGCCAACATACGCCCTGTATGTCACCCAGGATGTTATCTGTGTGTGAGCACACAAACACGTATGTGTATGTGAAGCTGGAGATTAGCATAATGAACCAAAATGATGACTATAGGAAGTCTGCCATAGAGGAGTCTAAAACCACAACCTGGTAGAACCAAGGCACAAAAGCTTCTTGTTGTGGCCACAGAGATTAAGTTTCCTTTCCCAATGTCTAAACACCATTAATTATATGTTATATTTTTATAGTACATTTCTGTTACTTTTTAAAATGCAGTGTTTTTATTACATAGGTTTTATGGAAGTGAATTGTAAAAATAAACAGGACTAGAGAAAAATCACATACAATAAAGCTTTCTTCTTTTTCAAAAACAGATACATATGTTCAAAACTAATACAAGAAATATTATAGATACAGGTGTAATCAGGAGATATGTATGATAACTTATGTAGACTTCTTAGTGACCTTGAACTGTACCTCATGTCTTCCATGGTATTAGACTCTGTTTTAAAGCCAGCTGGTAATACTGTCAATTGGAGGTGATTTTTGGAAAAGATGTGTATGCCCTAGTGCACAGAATAAACAATGACTGTAACAAAAGAAAACAAACCCTTTCCAGAGCTAAAGCTCCTTTTGTTGGACATTAACTGGCTCCCCTCAGTGCTCCCTTTCTGTTCCGTCTATATTTTAAGAGAAAAGAAACATATTCCACATAAAAATGATTGCTTCAAAACTCACATAACCAAGCAAAGTCCCCCACTACCAGTCTGCCCCTTTTTACTTCACCTGGTAGTTCACAGGCAGGTACAGGACAGGGAAATGCTCTAGGAGATCAGGAAGCTCAGAATGTAGTTAGTACTCGGAACACGTTAGAGCTTTGCCACTTTAAACGTACAGTTATTAAAGGATTAAAGCCAACCACGAAGCAAGAATTAAGAGAATGCAGTAATCCAAAAGTAAATGCCAAATGTGCTTATACTAGTCTAAGAAATCAGTCCTCTAAGCTGTAAATAATGAACTGTCAGCTGCAGCTCAAACCAATGACAACCAGAACAAAGCCCTCAGAGGCCTTAGCGCTAAACATGGGTGGGCTTGGCCAATTGCGAACTACCAGAGTCTAGGCTCTCTATGCAGGAGCGCCGCCGCAGCTTGCGACCGTCAGGGAATGAGAGTGCAGTTCTTTTCATGAAGTAAGGCTGACTAAGGAGAAATCAGACATCTTGTTCATGGCTGTAACACCAAAAGAAAAAGCTGAGAATTTACTTTAAGGCTGTCTCAGAAGTACTTCTCATGGCACTTCAATGTTAAAATGTCACTATGTGGCAAAATACACAAAGAGTCACACATCTCAGACCCGAAAGCACATGCCGCGCCAGTCATTCAGGGGTCACACTGTCAGGTCTGTTTTCTCAGTTAAATCACACTTAAGGAAAGCTGCTTGAGCTTGGTTATAATTAAGATCTGAATCAACAGCCTGTCGCTCACTGGTGTACCCTGTAAACCATTTTCAGTAAGTACACCCAATACCACCCACTTCCCACAGAAATGAATATCGCTCTTGCTACAAATGGCACTTAGCTGACTTATTCTTCTCAAGAGCAGTCATGATCCCTTTCTCAACTATTCACCTGCTGTTAAGCCCCAAAGTCATTCAAGAAATCCCCCTGCCACGTGTAGAGCATCATCCTCCAGCGACACATTTCTTACACGACAGTCAGTCCAGGCAACACTGAAGGGGTCTAACAAGTCATTCTTGCCACACCGTACTCCAAGCTGACCACACCAGGCTCTGACTTGGAGAACTCCTCGGGGTAGTCGCAGTACCGATTATCCGCTGGGCTGCTGCCCTCTATAGCACGAAGCGTGTCGTTCACCGGGAGCAGGCTCTGCTCTTTCAGACACAGGGAGGTTTTGAGGGCAGGCAATTCAGGGTGAACGCCAAGCAGCAAGTCCTTCGTTAGGATGCCATTTTTGCACTGCGTAATTTTCTAAGACAGAACATGGAGAAAACATTAGTAACTGCAGATACTAGGTGATCAGTCTATGTTAAATGAAGAAAATCTGCTTCTGCAAATGTTCCCCTTGTACATGAGACACAATTATAAACTCAGCAACTAAAAATCCCAATAGTTTAAAATGTATCAAAGAAAATTTGTCAAAGAAAACTTCATTAACTTTTTACATTTCTCAACTGAGTCAACCAGATTTGACTGGAAAGATCACTAGGTTTTCACATGCCGGAAGCACAAATATACTTAAGTTTAACAAGTAATCATTTTATAAGGAATCAGATGTAGAAGACATGCTCAACCTGAAGTCATTATAACACAACAATGATCACACATTATTAGCTAAGGGTTCTGCTGATCATGACAAGATTCCCGGAGGGTGTCGCTCACTAAGGGCCACAAAGTGACCTTTGGGAGGTCACACAATCTTCTTACATTTTCTTTTTCTTTTTTTAAACATAAGATTTAAAGTGCCCTTTGGCAGGGCATCACACTCTCCAAATCAACTATCTCCAGACAATTGTCTCATGCTGTCTGTCTTGCCTCTCCTCGCTTTAACACTAACATGTCCTACAGCTGCCTCAGTGGCAGACAGGACAGTTCCCTAAACAGAAACAACTGCCGAGCACTTAAACACATATATGTGTATATGTATAATTTGTTCATTTAGTTAATATATGATGGCAGAGAAATGATTATAGGAAAATCTTATCATGGAGCAAGATTTAATACACACATGTAACAGAGCATAAAGATAACAATAGTAAAGTGGAAAAGAGAACAGGCCAGACAAAGCTATTTTCATTAAACTGAGCAGAGAATTAGTGCCTCATATATAAGGAACCCTGACAAATCATAACAAAAAAAAAAAAAGGCAAACAGGCCAAGAGAAAGTGAGACAATTTGGAAGTTTATTCTCAACAGAAGGAAGTAAAATGTCCAATCAACTTTCTTCATCTGCAATTGAGGAAACCCAAAATGGAAGACACCTTCATGTAGTACATTAAACAAATGCTTTATTAGACAACCCAAATACTTACAGCTTCTAGGTCTTTAATGTCTTCCTCTAACTGCTTGTTTTGCTCATTCATATTCATAATTATATTCAATACAGACTGTCGAGGATGGAGCGTCCGATCAAACTGGTGGTACATGTTTCTCCAAAACCTTCAAGACAAAGAAGTTTTTACCAAACACCATTGGATGGAATAGTGAGCTCTGAGGCTCTCAGCACAGCCAAGTGGGAACAGCTCACATGGCCTGTTCTGAGCTCTGTAAACAACTGAAAGTAACTCACACACAGTAACGATGCTCCATTCTGATTAGGACATGCTGTACCCAGGTTCTAAAATAACACACTGTTTATAAATATACACTGTTTGTTCATTAAAATCAAGAGAACAATGTAAAAGCATGGGAATGCTATCTTCATTTGGTCATACAACAATCACATTGCACCCCATAAATATGTTTAATTAACATAATAGTTTTAGGGGCTGGAGAGATGGCTCAGTGGTAAAAAGCACTGGCTGTTCTTCCAGAGGCCCTGGGTTAAGTTCCCAGCACCCACACAGAAGCGCACAACTATCTGTAATTCCAGTTACGGGGAATCTGATGCCCTCTTCTGGCTTCCATAGGCCACACACACACACACACACACACACACACACACACACACACACACACACACACACAGTGTACAGATACCCACACAGGCAAAATACTCATGCAAATAATAATAATAAAATAAATACTGTTTAAAGTCACTAAAATTTGTTTTAGAAAAACCACATATAAATGCTTCAAAGGTGCCAACTTACTTAAAATTGAAAGAAACCGTATTTGGCTCCAAGACTGTCAGTCTCTCAGATTTGGAACTATAGAGAGGGTTTAAGTACTTCTGTCTGTCATCCAAAAGAAAGGGCCACAGGGAGTAAGTCTTCTCCTTCAACCTTCGAGAACAAGAACAACACAGAAGTCTCACCCAGGTGCACAGCATGCCGCTAATTCCACAGATGAGGCCGTGGCTTCCAGTGACTTCCAGCTGTAGACTAATCGCTCCTGTCTGAGCTCTCCTTTCCCCGTGTTTTCTTTCCCATTTGTGACTATGTGTAATAGATGTGTCCTGAGCACAACACAGGTCAAGCACTGTTTCTCACCCTTGTTCATACGGGGATTCTTCTCATGCACCAGGACTGCCCAGCCCCACCATGTCCACTCGGGGATTCTTCTCACACACCAGGAATGCCCGGCCCCACTGCAGGGCACTGACGCAGCTGCTCCCCCTTGCTCTCATAACCCCATGCTGGGCCATGAGAGCTATTACACGGGACAGAAACACATTTCAGGGGAAAAATTTGAAATGCCAGTTACATGCTTGTCTAAAGTACACAGACAGCTGGCTGCAGAGGAGGCATCTGCACAGCAGGTGAGCCTTACAGACGCTACAGGCATGTACCAGTGCCATGTGCCCTAATTTGTATGTTATAAGAATGACTACTAAGAAATATCCATTGTTATATCCCTCTTCTCATTGTTTGAGGATGTTTGGTACCAACCGAGAAGGTTTTCCTAAAATAGATTTTTGTACCCCAAGAAAAGTCAGCTGGCCAATTATAACACGCAAAGCTAATTGCTCATCTCTGCACAATGCACTCATCTCTCACTCCCTGCACACCTTTAGAATTTCCCATGTCTCCTTGGTTCTGCTGTCAGCTCTCCTGGAAGTGTGGGCATGTGTCTGTCTTCCACCTACAACCAGGGCCGGCCCCTCTCTATGTCACTCGGGAGATATAGATTCGCTGTTAATATAATAAATCTAAACTCCAAATCCAAACCCAAAACACAGTCTTGTTAGGAAAGATCACGCATGTAGGCAGTGAGATTTACTGAGCTGGCTACATATCCTACATGCACTCTTTTGGATACTATTATTCTTCAAAATATATTTCAAAATGTATTTTTCCTATTACCTGGGAAGACATTAGTAGGGTACTTTAACTTCAAAACTATATACAATAAACTCTGAAGTAAACTCAGTCCTGTCTGAAACTGTCGAGGCCTTTCATTCTGCAGCCATGACCAGGGTGGGCTGACTTGGGGCGTGCGGGAGGAAAAGGCCCATTTTATCACCCACTTACTTGAGTTCCTCTCTTTCCTTTTGACAGTTCCCAATGAAGTTCCCGAACTGGCACGAATGAACATGCTCGTGGATCTGAAGGAGAAACGCTTCGTTGAACTCAAAGGCTTGTGGGAACTGCTCAGTCAGATGCCACACACACTCCAAGAACTGAGTGAACACCGGGGAGACTTCCTTCGGGTCGCCGTCCAAATGGCCACACCTACCCCGCAGAGAGCACATGCTTTTTAAAAATGCCTCTGAAAGACGTTCACTACTTAGGTATTGCCAATGTAAACACACAACACTAATACATACATTACACACAATACAGACATATAAAAGTCCACTTTAGTGCACATCTGTAACCACTGCAGGAGGACCAGAAGTACAAGGACAGCATTACTACAAGACTGTCTCAGAAAAAAACTCAATGGCCATGAGAACTAACAGAGACGCTACATCTGGCTTCATTCACTTCATAGCTACAGTTCTTGCACCACAGAGATGCGAAAATTCCCAAGAAAAGGAACACAGTGGTATACTTTTGCAAAGACAGAATTGCCACTCACCTCTCTGAAAATTTATGCCCAAACGATATCCAGTCTTTTTCTATTAAAACCTAGTGAGAGAGAGCAAAAGCAACTATATGACTATTTTCAATGTAAAAAAATGTTGTGACAAGTCTGCTAAGAACAGAAATAAAAAGATAAAATACTACAGGTAAAAATATGGTCAGACCATAGACTGGAGTAAGGGCTACAGGAGAGTGAAGATCCACATGAAGTGGGCTCAGGACAGACTATTCCTGTTGTATTTAAGAGCAAACCTGGTAGGCAGAATTACATTTTTGTACCTATAAATTGATACCAAAAAGGCTAGGAAAAGCCAGGTGTGATCCAGCACTCAGAGGCTCAGGTAGGAGAACAGAGAACTCAAGACCAGTCAGGGCTTTATAGGGAAACCCTGTCCTCAAATAGAGTTTAGGAGAACAGAGAACTCAAGACCAGTCAGGGCTTTATAGGGAAACCCTGTCCTCAAATAGAGTTTAGGCTGGGAGAGGGGGACTGGGAGAATGTAAACTAAAGCTCTAATAATGGCCAACTCTGAGTAGTACAGGGGGATGGGGGTTTTAAGCCATTTGGCTTATTTGCACATTGTTTACATAAATGTAAGAAAATAAATGTAAGAGATAGCAAGACTCTATCTCTTGGAAAACAAAGCAAAGTCAATAAAAGTGACAGCCTTTACTCAGATCCCAGAGCTGATATCCATACCTGGCTGAACTACACACTTCAGTCTTTATGTCATGGATTCTCTACTGAATACTCCCACCAAAATAAGAGCTCCCCTCCCCCTTTTTTTTTGAACCAGCTTCTTAATATGAAACCTAGGTTGGCCTGAACGCTCCATCCTCCTGTCTGAGCTTCTGAAATGCAGGAACTAAAGACACACACCACCACGGCCAGTGAGGGAACACATCTCTAGTGTGTCCAGTCAGATCTGAAGCAACCTCTTAGACTCTCATCACACAGCCACCAAGCACGCTCTTGTCAAGATGGTCATCTTTTTTGGCATTGCCAATGTTGTCTTAAATCCATTTAACATAGCAAACTGGTCACTGATGCAGCTTCTCAAGCACATTCCCAGCTCTATCAGGGATGGCTTTATCACCTCCACCCTGTGACCGTGGGTGGGAATATGGATGTCACACCGGGCCTCCGCCATCCTATGCATTCTAACTTGGTATCCTCTCGAGCCTGCTGCTCTCTTTAGCTTGGAAACCTAGGCGAGGACTCCGTTCCTCCAGTCTCATTAGTCCATGGCTGCACTCGTCCTCCTTTGCCATGTCCCCTGAGCCCATCACCTCCGTCTCCTTGTGTGTGCTCTGCTGCCTTACTTTCAATTCTCCCTCTTCAGTGGGCCTAACAGCTGCTATCCTGGACCCCCAGCCTCCATCCCACTCCCTTCTGACTTCAAGATGCCAAGGTAACTTTTTACAGAGCATCTATCTCTCATCAAGCAACTATAGCTTTTTTGTATTACTTAAAGTACATATCCCAGCATCCTCTTCTTCAGACTCTCACCCTACAATTCCTGGGTACCAGGCTTACTCTCACACTCCCTCACGCATTCCTATATCTCCTAAAGATGCTCTGCTGTGCTCCTGGTCATTTCTTACACAGCTTCATCCAATTGCCCGGCAATGAGCTAAGAATAACACTTGTCACTTATATTCGCAAAGTAAGCTTAATTGTATTGTTATTAGCACCATTTCCATGTAGTTTCCCATTTCCAGTTAGCTTGTTATTTCCATCTGATTCAGTATGATAGCTGAGCCAAATAACAGTGTTGACCCTTGTCACAGGACACTATTTAATAATTATAAGCTTAGAAACTTCTCTAATGTCCTGTCACACACTCACCATGTATTTCTATGTAAATTTTTGTTTTGGTTTTAGACAAGGTTTCAGGTAGCTCGGGCTGGTCTCAAACTGGTAACACAGTAAAGGATGACCGTGAACCCCTGACACTCCTGTCTTCACTCCCAAATGCTATGCTTGTAGGCCTAGCTTAATACAGCTGGCTTAAATGTAAAATTTGAAAGTAAATCTAATCAAATACAAAACAGAGGATAAAATCCTTACTAGAAGAAGACTGTTCAACTAGAAATTCGGTTTCACAGAAAAATATGACCCCGTGGTGTTTCCCTCATCACCATGGTGATGTAAATAAACATGTGGGGAAAAGATCATCAGTTTTGCCGGTAACAATTTAGGATGGTGGTGGTGGCGGGGACTATGCATACCAAGCCTAGATCTGAAGTGTTTTGCCAAAAAATGTGGCACAAATGGAGATCAGTCTAAGCGCAGGTCCTCTGCCATAGAAGGGCCCCAGGATCTTTAACCAGAGCTGTCCTATGCAGGATCAACTGCCCAGCAGCATCTCCCAGCTGTACGACCTTAGTATAAAACTGTCTTTGAATATTGCCAAGCATCCCCTGGGCATATGGAAAGTCCTTACCATGAATCCTTCCATTGTCCTGTAGTAAGGCTCCAACAAAAGCGAACCCAGGGAACAAACTTGGGAAGTCCGATCCCAGCCATCCGAACAGTGCACCAGCACACTCGCATTTTCAACCACTATTGCCTGAAGCGAAACAACACATTCAGAGTCCTGTAAAACACCCTTCACACAAATCAGCAAGGCTTGGACTGAAATCACACCAGAAGGTATACATTATAAAGAAGAGCTGGCCCTGCAATGACACTGTGGCCACAGCAATTAATACAACAAAAAGCAAATGAACAAAATGTTGTTTCTAAGTACTTGGGGATTGTAAACCTCTGTATTAGGTACCACTTCAAACTGAAGTGAACTCCATTAAAGAGGTGAAGAAGAGTGAGCAGAGGTTGTTTGAGCAGAACAAACCTCTATACCAAGGCTAAGTCCATTCCTTCCCAAACATGACAAACCCCAAACCAATGAGAGACAGTTACCTTGGCTAAGAAGATTGCAGCATCCAAAACAGCCTTGATATGGCGAAGCCATCCCGAGCTCTCCAAACCAGAGTAGAAATCATTGACAGACAGTCCCTTGTTGCCATTCACTATGAAACAGGGAGCAAAGTGTTCAATTAGGACGGGGCTAGAGCTCCCATTCATCCTTTCGGGATATTTCAAGGGGAGTGAAGTGGAGAAAATGCAAATAAATGAAAAGTGCTTTAGAGGCTAAATAACACTTTGGGGGACATTTTTCAGTCCCTAGGTGGAAAAGCAATGTTCAATCACCTTAAAAATCGTAGTGCAAATGTTTAAATGTTTTTAATTACATCATAACTAGGATGTGCTGAATATTCAATGATCTCTAACAACAGCGATTTGTAAAACTATTAGAACTGTGCAGATAGAGCAGCTACCACCCAAAATGGGGCCACTGAGCACCTGAAATGTGGCTAGGCCAAAGTAAGCTATAAGTATAAAAACATTACTGCTTTCTAGGACTCGATGACAAGGAAAGATGGCGCTGGCTGTGGCTGTGCAGACCTAGAATCCCAACACCTGAGACGCTGAAGCAAGAGGACCAGGACTTCAAGGCAAGCCTTGCCTACAGAATGAGTTCACGGAAACCATGAATCAAAAAAACCCTTCTCAAAAAGATATGAGCAAGCAACTGAGTGAGAAAGAGAGAGAGAGAGGGAGAAGGGGGAGATGGAGAAAGAGAAGGGGAGGAAAGAAGGAAGAGGGAGGGGAAGGGAGAGAGACTAATTTACCGGTTTTTATACTGACTAGATACTAAAATAATACTTTTACCATCTTAAGTATATTATCAGCATCAATCCCATGTTCTCTTGACTTTAGGAGTGTGACTGACAGAGAATCCAAAGCCCTATGTGACCACCACTGTATTTCTATCTCACAAAGTTTTCTAAAAGGTGTACAACAATCATACCTTCTAGTAATTTCTGAAGACTGGATCTCATGACATGAATATTTTCTATTCCAACAAACTGAAATCTAATATTAGAATAGTTGTCTTCATTTTCATAACCTTTTCCAGCTGCTCTGTTAGCCATGGCATTCAGCTAAAATTCAAAATTTTAGAAATTTACAATCAAATTATTTTTATCTTTAGTTTATCAAAAACACTAAATCACACATTTTAGGCAGGAGAGCATTTAAAGAAACTCATCAAAATTGAGTTAGCTACTACTTTTTAACAAACAAAACTGCCACATCCCCAGCAGTGACAAAGGGCAGTGGGGGGAGGGGGGAAATGTGGCTGCCAGAAGAAAAGTCTAGTCCAGCAGACTCGCCAACTCAGGAGACAATTAATCTACATTCTCATCAGCTTTCCATGTTCCCATAACAACTCAGAATTGGAACGAAAGGAATGGTTCCTGGAGAGCTCAGATTGCAGAATCAGACTGTGAGCTCAAAGCACAGGTGCCCTGAGAGCCAGATGTGGACTATGGCGCCATGCCATGAAGCTTGCGCGTGGAGACTTGTCGCTGTGTTGTGTGCAGCATCACCCACAATCTGGCACAGCTCCGAGAATCGTGCCTCTCATAAACTGGTCTCTAGAGGAAAAACAGACTGTTGACTCATCGGAGACCTTTAGGGTTCGGCTTGCTGGCTTCTGTCGTACAATATGTTACTATAATTAGCATTCTTTTCATAGGAGTATGAAGAAATAAAATGATCTAAACTGGCTGGAACTAATTTTTCATTAAGTGAATGGGCCTTGGGTTGGTAACAAGTACAGGGAATTGGACCTACTGACTCATAAGTTACCAGCATCTATGGCTGAAGTAAAATTTAAAATGTTTCCACATAGTCACTACTTAATTTTAATGTAGAAAAGCAAGTGAAAAAGTGAGTATTTTCTGTATCAATGACAATTAGATAAATAAAAACTATTAGGTCTTAAGCTGCAAATCACAGTCAGACTTCATCTTCAAAATGTACATATTATAGTCATCTTTTATATCTAAAATTGCCTAAATTTTGGTTCATTAGATTATAAGTCTCTAGTAACAAGGGAACACAGTTTTTCTTATGAGACATTACCAGCTCTTGAGTCCTCAGAAAGTCTTTTATACTTAACTAAAGATTATCAATACCAAAGTCTAATTGTTAATACTTTCTAATTTATTCGCGCTATCCTCATCGTCCCTAGTCCCACGGTCTTGGGTGAGGCTGCACAGCGTGAGCGTCACTGGGAAACACCGTGTCCCTTCCACAGTCTGCCTAAAGTCGCTCGAGGTCTAAAGTGCTCACTCGCTTTCTCTCATCGCTTTCTCTTATTTTCTCATCATTCCAGATCTTTGAAGAGATCCTCACTATAATTCTGCCAATGTCCTTTTGTGTATCCCACCAGCTCTGCATGCGATGCTATAACAGAAATCAGAATAAAGTTAGCTGTCACTGCTGAAGACTGCAATCATTCTAATTTCACGGTCCTATGAGAATCAGCTCTCTACTGTGCATAGAAGCACAGACTCAGATTCGGTCTCAAGAATTTAGCCTCGTACCACAGATGCCAGGAGAGCAGCAATTTCCTGTTCATTACAGTTCACTAGTTCAGTGTTTCTTACATTAAATAATGGTTTCTCAAGTTTTTAATCTTTCAAATTATGGCCAAATTATTTTAATACTAAGTGTTTTGTCAATCGACAGTTTTAGTAACAAAGGGAGTAATCAGCTGGGGTTGGCGGCACATGCCTGCATGTCTATAACTCCGGCATTTGGGAGTGGAGGCAGAATGACCACAACCCTTAGCTACACAGTACAAATGTACATGAGACCTTGTCT